>NC_091282.1:589231343-589542176 GCF_032444005.1 Ranitomeya imitator
ACCAGTCATCGTTCTCACAACACTGAGGACCAGTCATTCGAAATGACTTCTCCATGCATTTTATGCATTGGTAAAAGCACTATGATGAAAAGTGTGATATGTTTTCAGGTATCTCCTATACTAATAGAGCCACATGCTCACCGGTTTGCCACATGATGTAGGCCTATGGACTGAACAAGAAACCACCAAAAATTTTAACCAGTCATCGTTCTCACAACACTGAGGACCAGTCATTCGAAATGACTTCTCCATGCATTTTATGCATTGGTAAAAGCACTATGATGAAAAGTGTGATATGTTTTCAGGTATCTCCTATACTAATAGAGCCACATGCTCACCGGTTTGCCACATGATGTAGGCCTATGGACTGAACAAGAAACCACCAAAAATTTTAACCAGTCATCGTTCTCACAACACTGAGGACCAGTCATTCGAAATGACTTCTCCATGCATTTTATGCATTGGTAAAAGCACTATGATGAAAAGTGTGATATGTTTTCAGGTATCTCCTATACTAATAGAGCCACATGCTCACCGGTTTGCCACATGCTGTAGGCCTATGGACTGAACAAGAAACCACCAAAAATTTTAACCAGTCATCGTTCTCACAACACTGAGGACCAGTCATTCGAAATGACTTCTCCATGCATTTTATGCATTGGTAAAAGCACTATGATGAAAAGTGTGATATGTTTTCAGGTATCTCCTATACTAATAGAGCCACATGCTCACCGGTTTGCCACATGATGTAGGCCTATGGACTGAACAAGAAACCACCAAAAATTTTAACCAGTCATCGTTCTCACAACACTGAGGACCAGTCATTCGAAATGACTTCTCCATGCATTTTATGCATTGGTAAAAGCACTATGATGAAAAGTGTGATATGTTTTCAGGTATCTCCTATACTAATAGAGCCACATGCTCACCGGTTTGCCACATGATGTAGGCCTATGGACTGAACAAGAAACCACCAAAAATTTTAACCAGTCATCGTTCTCACAACACTGAGGACCAGTCATTCGAAATGACTTCTCCATGCATTTTATGCATTGGTAAAAGCACTATGATGAAAAGTGTGATATGTTTTCAGGTATCTCCTATACTAATAGAGCCACATGCTCACCGGTTTGCCACATGATGTAGGCCTATGGACTGAACAAGAAACCACCAAAAATTTTAACCAGTCATCGTTCTCACAACACTGAGGACCAGTCATTCGAAATGACTTCTCCATGCATTTTATGCATTGGTAAAAGCACTATGATGAAAAGTGTGATATGTTTTCAGGTATCTCCTATACTAATAGAGCCACATGCTCACCGGTTTGCCACATGATGTAGGCCTATGGACTGAACAAGAAACCACGAAAAATTTTAACCAGTCATCGTTCTCACAACACTGAGGACCAGTCATTCGAAATGACTTCTCCATGCATTTTATGCATTGGTAAAAGCAGTATGATGAAAAGTGTGATATGTTTTCAGGTATCTCCTATACTAATAGAGCCACATGCTCACCGGTTTGCCACATGATGTAGGCCTATGGACTGAACAAGAAACCACCAAAAATTTTAACCAGTCATCGTTCTCACAACACTGAGGACCAGTCATTCGAAATGACTTCTCCATGCATTTTATGCATTGGTAAAAGCACTATGATGAAAAGTGTGATATGTTTTCAGGTATCTCCTATACTAATAGAGCCACATGCTCACCGGTTTGCCACATGATGTAGGCCTATGGACTGAACAAGAAACCACCAAAATTTTAACCAGTCATCGTTCTCACAACACTGAGGACCAGTCATTCGAAATGACTTCTCCATGCATTTTATGCATTGGTAAAAGCACTATGATGAAAAGTGTGATATGTTTTCAGGTATCTCCTATACTAATAGAGCCACATGCTCACCGGTTTGCCACATGATGTAGGCCTATGGACTGAACAAGAAACCACCAAAAATTTTAACCAGTCATCGTTCTCACAACACTGAGGACCAGTCATTCGAAATGACTTCTCCATGCATTTTATGCATTGGTAAAAGCACTATGATGAAAAGTGTGATATGTTTTCAGGTATCTCCTATACTAATAGAGCCACATGCTCACCGGTTTGCCACATGATGTAGGCCTATGGACTGAACAAGAAACCACCAAAAATTTTAACCAGTCATCGTTCTCACAACACTGAGGACCAGTCATTCGAAATGACTTCTCCATGCATTTTATGCATTGGTAAAAGCACTATGATGAAAAGTGTGATATATTTTCAGGTATCTCCTATACTAATAGAGCCACATGCTCACCGGTTTGCCACATGCTGTAGGCCTATGGACTGAACAAGAAACCACCAAAAATTTTAACCAGTCATCGTTCTCACAACACTGAGGACCAGTCATTCGAAATGACTTCTCCATGCATTTTATGCATTGGTAAAAGCACTATGATGAAAAGTGTGATATGTTTTCAGGTATCTCCTATACTAATAGAGCGACATGCTCACCGGTTTGCCACATGATGTAGGCCTGTGGACTGAACAAGAAACCACCAAAAATTTTAACCAGTCATCGTTCTCACAACACTGAGGACCAGTCATTCGAAATGACTTCTCCATGCATTTTATGCATTGGTAAAAGCACTATGATGAAAAGTGTGATATGTTTTCAGGTATCTCCTATACTAATAGAGCCACATGCTCACCGGTTTGCCACATGATGTAGGCCTATGGACTGAACAAGAAACCACCAAAAATTTTAACCAGTCATCGTTCTCACAACACTGAGGACCAGTCATTCGAAATGACTTCTCCATGCATTTTATGCATTGGTAAAAGCACTATGATGAAAAGTGTGATATGTTTTCAGGTATCTCCTATACTAATAGAGCCACCATGCTCACCGGTTTGCCACATGATGTAGGCCTATGGACTGAACAAGAAACCACCAAAAATTTTAACAGTCATCGTTCTCACAACACTGAGGACCAGTCATTCGAAATGACTTCTCCATGCATTTTATGCATTGGTAAAAGCACTATGATGAAAAGTGTGATATGTTTTCAGGTATCTCCTATACTAATAGAGCCACATGCTCACCGGTTTGCCACATGATGTAGGCCTATGGACTGAACAAGAAACCACCAAAAATTTTATCCAGTCATCGTTCTGACAACACTGAGGACCAGTCATTCGAAATGACTTCTCCACGCATTTTATGCATTGGTAAAAGCACTATGATGAAAAAGTGTGATATGTTTTCAGGTATCTCCTATACTAATAGAGCCACATGCTCACCGGTTTGCCACATGATGTAGGCCTATGGACTGAACAAGAAACCACCAAAAATTTTAACCAGTCATCGTTCTCACAACACTGAGGACCAGTCATTCGAAATGACTTCTCCATGCATTTTATGCATTGGTAAAAGCACTATGATGAAAAGTGTGATATGTTTTCAGGTATCTCCTATACTAATAGAGCCACATGCTCACCGGTTTGCCACATGATGTAGGCCTATGGACTGAACAAGAAACCACCAAAAATTTTAACCAGTCATCGTTCTCACACACTGAGACCAGTCATTCGAAATGACTTCTCCATGCATTTTATGCATTGGTAAAAGCACTATGATGAAAAGTGTGATATGTTTTCAGGTATCTCCTATACTAATAGAGCCACATGCTCACCGGTTTTGCCACATGATGTAGGCCTATGGACTGAACAAGAAACCACCAAAAATTTTAACCAGTCATCGTTCTCACAACACTGAGGACCAGTCATTCGAAATGACTTCTCCATGCATTTTATGCATTGGTAAAAGCACTATGATGAAAAGTGTGATATGTTTTCAGGTATCTCCTATACTAATAGAGCCACATGCTCACCGGTTTGCACATGATGTAGGCCTATGGACTGAACAAGAAACCACCAAAAATTTTAACCAGTCATCGTTCTCACAACACTGAGGACCAGTCATTCGAAATGACTTCTCCATGCATTTTATGCATTGGTAAAAGCACTATGATGAAAAGTGTGATATGTTTTCAGGTATCTCCTATACTAATAGAGCCACATGCTCACCGGTTTGCCACATGCTGTAGGCCTATGGACTGAACAAGAAACCACCAAAAATTTTAACCAGTCATCGTCTCACAACACTGAGGACCAGTCATTCGAAATGACTTCTCCATGCATTTTATGCATTGGTAAAAGCACTATGATGAAAAGTGTGATATGTTTTCAGGTATCTCCTATACTAATAGAGCCACATGCTCACCGGTTTGCACATGATGTAGGCCTATGGACTGAACAAGAAACCACCAAAAATTTTAACCAGTCATCGTTCTCACAACACTGAGGACCAGTCATTCGAAATGACTTCTCCATGCATTTTATGCATTGGTAAAAGCACTATGATGAAAAGTGTGATATGTTTTCAGGTATCTCCTATACTAATAGAGCCACATGCTCACCGGTTTGCCACATGATGTAGGCCTATGGGACTGAACAAGAAACCACCAAAAATTTTAACCAGTCATCGTTCTCACAACACTGAGGACCAGTCATTCGAAATGACTTCTCCATGCATTTTATGCATTGGTAAAAGCACTATGATGAAAAGTGTGATATGTTTTCAGGTATCTCCTATACTAATAGAGCCACATGCTCACCGGTTTGCCACATGATGTAGGCCTATGGACTGAACAAGAAACCACCAAAAATTTTAACCAGTCAATCGTTCTCACAACACTGAGGACCAGTCATTCGAAATGACTTCTCCATGCATTTTATGCATTGGTAAAAGCACTATGATGAAAAGTGTGATATGTTTTCAGGTATCTCCTATACTAATAGAGCCACATGCTCACCGGTTTGCCACATGATGTAGGCCTATGGACTGAACAAGAAACCACGAAAAATTTTTAACCAGTCATCGTTCTCACAACACTGAGGACCAGTCATTCGAAATGACTTCTCCATGCATTTTATGCATTGGTAAAAGCAGTATGATGAAAAGTGTGATATGTTTTCAGGTATCTCCTATACTAATAGAGCCACATGCTCACCGGTTTGCCACATGATGTAGGCCTATGGACTGAACAAGAAACCACCAAAAATTTTAACCAGTCATCGTTCTCACAACACTGAGGACCAGTCATTCGAAATGACTTCTCCATGCATTTATGCATTGGTAAAAGCACTATGATGAAAAGTGTGATATGTTTTCAGGTATCTCCTATACTAATAGAGCCCATGCTCACCGGTTTGCCACATGATGTAGGCCTATGGACTGAACAAGAAACCACCAAAAATTTTAACCAGTCATCGTTCTCACAACACTGAGGACCAGTCATTCGAAATGACTTCTCCATGCATTTTATGCATTGGTAAAAGCACTATGATGAAAAGTGTGATATGTTTTCAGGTATCTCCTATACTAATAGAGCCACATGCTCACCGGTTTGCCACATGATGTAGGCCTATGGACTGAACAAGAAACCACCAAAGATTTTAACCAGTCATCGTTCTCACAACACTGAGGACCAGTCATTCGAAATGACTTCTCCATGCATTTTATGCATTGGTAAAAGCACTATGATGAAAAGTGTGATATGTTTTCAGGTATCTCCTATACTAATAGAGCCACATGCTCACCGGTTTGCCACATGATGTAGGGCCTATGGACTGAACAAGAAACCACCAAAAATTTTAACCAGTCATCGTTCTCACAACACTGAGGACCAGTCATTCGAAATGACTTCTCCATGCATTTTATGCATTGGTAAAAGCACTATGATGAAAAGTGTGATATGTTTTCAGGTATCTCCTATACTAATAGAGCCACATGCTCACCGGTTTGCCACATGATGTAGGCCTATGGATCTGAACAAGAAACCACCAAAAATTTTAACCAGTCATCGTTCTCACAACACTGAGGACCAGTCCATTCGAAATGACTTCTCCATGCATTTTATGCATTGGTAAAAGCACTATGATGAAAAGTGTGATATGTTTTTCAGGTATCTCCTATACTAATAGAGCCACATGCTCACCGGTTTGCCACATGATGTAGGCCTATGGACTGAACAAGAAACCACCAAAAATTTTAACCAGTCATCGTTCTCACAACACTGAGGACCAGTCATTCGAAATGACTTCTCCATGCATTTTATGCATTGGTAAAAGCACTATGATGAAAAGTGTGATATGTTTTCAGGTATCTCCTATACTAATAGAGCCACATGCTCACCGGTTTGCCACATGATGTAGGCCTATGGACTGAACAAGAAACCACCAAAATTTTAACCAGTCATCGTTCTCACAACACTGAGGACCAGTCATTCGAAATGACTTCTCCATGCATTTTATGCATTGGTAAAAGCACTATGATGAAAAGTGTGATATGTTTTCAGGTATCTCCTATACTAATAGAGCCACATGCTCACCGGTTTGCCACATGATGTAGGCCTATGGACTGAACAAGAAACCACCAAAAATTTTAACCAGTCATCGTTCTCACAACACTGAGGACCAGTCATTCGAAATGACTTCTCCATGCATTTTATGCATTGGTAAAAGCACTATGATGAAAAGTGTGATATGTTTTCAGGTATCTCCTATACTAATAGAGCCACATGCTCACCGGTTTGCCACATGATGTAGGCTATGGACTGAACAAGAAACCACCAAAAATTTTAACCAGTCATCGTTCTCACAACACTGAGGACCAGTCATTCGAAATGACTTCTCCATGCATTTTATGCATTGGTAAAAGCACTATGATGAAAAGTGTGATATATTTTCAGGTATCTCCTATACTAATAGAGCCACATGCTCACCGGTTTGCCACATGCTGTAGGCCTATGGACTGAACAAGAAACCACCAAAAATTTTAACCAGTCATCGTTCTCACAACACTGAGGACCAGTCATTCGAAATGACTTCTCCATGCATTTTATGCATTGGTAAAAGCACTATGATGAAAAGTGTGATATGTTTTCAGGTATCTCCTATACTAATAGAGCCACATGCTCACCGGTTTGCCACATGATGTAGGCCTTGGACTGAACAAGAAACCACCAAAAATTTTAACCAGTCATCGTTCTCACAACACTGAGGGACCAGTCATTCGAAATGACTTCTCCATGCATTTTATGCATTGGTAAAAGCACTATGATGAAAAGTGTGATATGTTTTCAGGTATCTCCTATACTAATAGAGCCACATGCTCACCGGTTTGCCACATGATGTAGGCTATGGACTGAACAAGAAACCACCAAAAATTTTAACCAGTCATCGTTCTCCACAACACTGAGGACCAGTCATTCGAAATGACTTCTCCATGCATTTTATGCATTGGTAAAAGCACTATGATGAAAAGTGTGATATGTTTTCAGGTATCTCCTATACTAATAGAGCCACATGCTCACCGGTTTGCCACATGATGTAGGCCCTATGGACTGAACAAGAAACCACCAAAAAATTTTAACCAGTCATCGTTCTCACAACACTGAGGACCAGTCATTCGAAATGACTTCTCCATGCATTTTATGCATTGGTAAAAGCACTATGATGAAAAGTGTGATATGTTTTCAGGTATCTCCTATACTAATAGAGCCACATGCTCACCGGTTTGCCACATGATGTAGGCCTATGGACTGAACAAGAAACCACCAAAAATTTTATCCAGTCATCGTTCTCACAACACTGAGGGACCAGTCATTCGAAATGACTTCTCCATGCATTTTATGCATTGGTAAAAGCACTATGATGAAAAGTGTGATATGTTTTCAGAGTATCTCCTATACTAATAGAGCCACATGCTCACCGGTTTGCCACATGATGTAGGCCTATGGACTGAACAAGAAACCACCAAAAATTTTAACCAGTCATCGTTCTCACAACACTGAGGACCAGTCATTCGAAATGACTTCTCCATGCATTTTATGCATTGGTAAAAGCACTATGATTGAAAAGTGTGATGTTTTTCAGGTATCTCCTATACTAATAGAGCCACATGCTCACCGGTTTGCCACATGATGTAGGCCTATGGACTGAACAAGAAACCACCAAAAATTTTAACCAGTCATCGTTCTCACAACACTGAGGACCAGTCATTCGAAATGACTTCTCCATGCATTTTATGCATTGGTAAAAGCACTATGATGAAAAGTGTGATATGTTTTCAGGTATCTCCTATACTAATAGAGCCACATGCTCACCGGTTTGCCACATGATGTAGGCCTATGGACTGAACAAGAAACCACCAAAAATTTTAACCAGTCATCGTTCTCACAACACTGAGGACCAGTCATTCGAAATGACTTCTCCATGCATTTTATGCATTGGTAAAAGCACTATGATGAAAAGTGTGTGATATGTTTTCAGGTATCTCCTATACTAATAGAGCCACATGCTCACCGGTTTGCCACATGATGTAGGCCTATGGACTGAACAAGAAACCACCAAAAATTTTATCCAGTCATCGTTCTCACAACACTGAGGACCAGTCATTCGAAATGACTTCTCCATGCATTTTATGCATTGGTAAAAGCACTATGATGAAAGTGTGATATGTTTTCAGGTATCTCCTATACTAATAGAGCCACATGCTCACCGGTTTGCCACATGATGTAGGCCTATGACTGAACAAGAAAACACCAAAAATTTTTAACCAGTCATCGTTTCTCACAACAACTGAGGACCAGTCATTCGAAATGACTTCTCCATGCATTTTATGCATTGGTAAAAGCACTATGATTGAAAAGTGTGATGTTTTCAGGTATCTCCTATACTAATAGAGCCACATGCTCACCGGTTTGCCACATGATGTAGGCCTATGGACTGAACAAGAAACCACCAAAAATTTTAACCAGTCATCGTTCTCACAACACTGAGGACCAGTCATTCGAAATGACTTCTCCATGCATTTTATGCATTGGTAAAAGCACTATGATGAAAAGTGTGATATGTTTTCAGGTATCTCCTATACTAATAGAGCCACATGCTCACCGGTTTGCCACATGATGTAGGCCTATGGACTGAACAAGAAACCACCAAAAATTTTAACCAGTCATCGTTCTCACAACACTGAGGACCAGTCATTCGAAATGACTTCTCCATGCATTTTATGCATTGGTAAAAGCACTATGATGAAAAGTGTGATATGTTTTCAGGTATCTCCTATACTAATAGAGCCACATGCTCACCGGGTACGGTTTGCCACATGATGTAGGCCTATGGAACTGAACCAGAAACCACCAAAAATTTCACCAGTCATCGTTCTCACATCACTGAGGGACCAGTCATTCGAAATGACTTCTCCATGCATTTTATGCATTGGTAAAAGCACTATGATGAAAAGTGATATGTTTTCAGGTATCTCCTATACTAATTAGAGCACATGCTCACCGGTTTGCCACATGCTGTAGGCCTATGGACTGAACAAGAAACCACCAAAAATTTTAACCAGTCATCGTTCTCACAACACTGAGGACCAGTCATTCGAAATGACTTCTCCATGCATTTTATGCATTGGGTAAAAGCACTATGAGAAAAGTGTGATATATTTTCAGGTATCTCCTATACTAATAGAACCACATGCTCACCGGTTTGCCACATGCTGTAGGCCTATGGAGCTGAAACAAGAAACACAAAAAATTTAACCAGTCATCGTTTCTCACAACACTGAGGACCAGTCATTCGATAATGACTTTCTCCATGCATTTATGCATTGTGGTGTAAAAAGCACTATGATGAAAAAGTGTGATATGTTTTCAGGTATCTCCTATACTAATAGAGCCACATGCTCAAACCGGTTTGCCCACATGATGAAGGCCTGTGGGACTTGAACAAGAAACCACCAAAAAGTTTAACCAGTCATCCGTCTCACAACACTGAGGACCAGTCATTCGAAATGACTTCTCCATGTACATTTTATGCAATGGTAAAAGCACTATGATGAACAAGTGTGATATGTTGTTCAGGTATCTCCTATACTATAGAGCCACATACATGATGTAGGCCTATGGACTGAACAAGAAACCACCAAAAATTTTAACCAGTCATCGTTCTCACAACACTGAGGACCAGTCATTCGAAATGACTTCTCCATGCATTTTATGCATTGGTAAAAGCACTATGATGAAAAGTGTGATATGTTTTCAGGTATCTCCTATACTAATAGAGCCACATGCTCACCGGTTTGCCACATGATGTAGGCCTATGGACTGAACAAGAAACCACCAAAAATTTTAACCAGTCATCGTTCTCACAACACTGAGGACCAGTCATTCGAAATGACTTCTCCATGCATTTTATGCATTGGTAAAAGCACTATGATGAAAAGTGTGATATGTTTTCAGGTATCTCCTATACTAATAGAGCCACATGCTCACCGGTTTGCCACATGATGTAGGCCTATGGACTGAAC
Organism: Ranitomeya imitator; assembly: GCF_032444005.1. Lineage (NCBI taxonomy): Eukaryota > Metazoa > Chordata > Amphibia > Anura > Dendrobatidae > Ranitomeya > Ranitomeya imitator. Next base: position 589,241,775 of record NC_091282.1, read on the forward strand.
AAGAAACCACCAAAAATTTTAACCAGTCATCGTTCTCACAACACTGAGGACCAGTCATTCGAAATGACTTCTCCATGCATTTTATGCATTGGTAAAAGCACTATGATGAAAAGTGTGATATGTTTTCAGGTATCTCCTATACTAATAGAGCCACATGCTCACCGGTTTGCCACATGATGTAGGCCTATGGACTGAACAAGAAACCACCAAAAATTTTAACCAGTCATCGTTCTCACAACACTGAGGACCAGTCATTCGAAATGACTTCTCCATGCATTTTATGCATTGGTAAAAGCACTATGATGAAAAGTGTGATATGTTTTCAGGTATCTCCTATACTAATAGAGCCACATGCTCACCGGTTTGCCACATGATGTAGGCCTATGGACTGAACAAGAAACCACCAAAAATTTTAACCAGTCATCGTTCTCACAACACTGAGGACCAGTCATTCGAAATGACTTCTCCATGCATTTTATGCATTGGTAAAAGCACTATGATGAAAAGTGTGATATGTTTTCAGGTATCTCCTATACTAATAGAGCCACATGCTCACCGGTTTGCCACATGATGTAGGCCTATGGACTGAACAAGAAACCACCAAAAATTTTAACCAGTCATCGTTCTCACAACACTGAGGACCAGTCATTCGAAATGACTTCTCCATGCATTTTATGCATTGGTAAAAGCACTATGATGAAAAGTGTGATATGTTTTCAGGTATCTCCTATACTAATAGAGCCACATGCTCACCGGTTTGCCACATGATGTAGGCCTATGGACTGAACAAGAAACCACCAAAAATTTTAACCAGTCATCGTTCTCACAACACTGAGGACCAGTCATTCGAAATGACTTCTCCATGCATTTTATGCATTGGTAAAAGCACTATGATGAAAAGTGTGATATGTTTTCAGGTATCTCCTATACTAATAGAGCCACATGCTCACCGGTTTGCCACATGATGTAGGCCTATGGACTGAACAAGAAACCACCAAAAATTTTAACCAGTCATCGTTCTCACAACACTGAGGACCAGTCATTCGAAATGACTTCTCCATGCATTTTATGCATTGGTAAAAGCACTATGATGAAAAGTGTGATATGTTTTCAGGTATCTCCTATACTAATAGAGCCACATGCTCACCGGTTTGCCACATGATGTAGGCCTATGGACTGAACAAGAAACCACCAAAAATTTTAACCAGTCATCGTTCTCACAACACTGAGGACCAGTCATTCGAAATGACTTCTCCATGCATTTTATGCATTGGTAAAAGCACTATGATGAAAAGTGTGATATGTTTTCAGGTATCTCCTATACTAATAGAGCCACATGCTCACCGGTTTGCCACATGATGTAGGCCTATGGACTGAACAAGAAACCACCAAAAATTTTAACCAGTCATCGTTCTCACAACACTGAGGACCAGTCATTCGAAATGACTTCTCCATGCATTTTATGCATTGGTAAAAGCACTATGATGAAAAGTGTGATATGTTTTCAGGTATCTCCTATACTAATAGAGCCACATGCTCACCGGTTTGCCACATGATGTAGGCCTATGGACTGAACAAGAAACCACCAAAAATTTTAACCAGTCATCGTTCTCACAACACTGAGGACCAGTCATTCGAAATGACTTCTCCATGCATTTTATGCATTGGTAAAAGCACTATGATGAAAAGTGTGATATGTTTTCAGGTATCTCCTATACTAATAGAGCCACATGCTCACCGGTTTGCCACATGATGTAGGCCTATGGACTGAACAAGAAACCACCAAAAATTTTAACCAGTCATCGTTCTCACAACACTGAGGACCAGTCATTCGAAATGACTTCTCCATGCATTTTATGCATTGGTAAAAGCACTATGATGAAAAGTGTGATATGTTTTCAGGTATCTCCTATACTAATAGAGCCACATGCTCACCGGTTTGCCACATGATGTAGGCCTATGGACTGAACAAGAAACCACCAAAAATTTTAACCAGTCATCGTTCTCACAACACTGAGGACCAGTCATTCGAAATGACTTCTCCATGCATTTTATGCATTGGTAAAAGCACTATGATGAAAAGTGTGATATGTTTTCAGGTATCTCCTATACTAATAGAGCCACATGCTCACCGGTTTGCCACATGATGTAGGCCTATGGACTGAACAAGAAACCACCAAAAATTTTAACCAGTCATCGTTCTCACAACACTGAGGACCAGTCATTCGAAATGACTTCTCCATGCATTTTATGCATTGGTAAAAGCACTATGATGAAAAGTGTGATATGTTTTCAGGTATCTCCTATACTAATAGAGCCACATGCTCACCGGTTTGCCACATGATGTAGGCCTATGGACTGAACAAGAAACCACCAAAAATTTTAACCAGTCATCGTTCTCACAACACTGAGGACCAGTCATTCGAAATGACTTCTCCATGCATTTTATGCATTGGTAAAAGCACTATGATGAAAAGTGTGATATGTTTTCAGGTATCTCCTATACTAATAGAGCCACATGCTCACCGGTTTGCCACATGATGTAGGCCTATGGACTGAACAAGAAACCACCAAAAATTTTAACCAGTCATCGTTCTCACAACACTGAGGACCAGTCATTCGAAATGACTTCTCCATGCATTTTATGCATTGGTAAAAGCACTATGATGAAAAGTGTGATATGTTTTCAGGTATCTCCTATACTAATAGAGCCACATGCTCACCGGTTTGCCACATGATGTAGGCCTATGGACTGAACAAGAAACCACCAAAAATTTTAACCAGTCATCGTTCTCACAACACTGAGGACCAGTCATTCGAAATGACTTCTCCATGCATTTTATGCATTGGTAAAAGCACTATGATGAAAAGTGTGATATGTTTTCAGGTATCTCCTATACTAATAGAGCCACATGCTCACCGGTTTGCCACATGATGTAGGCCTATGGACTGAACAAGAAACCACCAAAAATTTTAACCAGTCATCGTTCTCACAACACTGAGGACCAGTCATTCGAAATGACTTCTCCATGCATTTTATGCATTGGTAAAAGCACTATGATGAAAAGTGTGATATGTTTTCAGGTATCTCCTATACTAATAGAGCCACATGCTCACCGGTTTGCCACATGATGTAGGCCTATGGACTGAACAAGAAACCACCAAAAATTTTAACCAGTCATCGTTCTCACAACACTGAGGACCAGTCATTCGAAATGACTTCTCCATGCATTTTATGCATTGGTAAAAGCACTATGATGAAAAGTGTGATATGTTTTCAGGTATCTCCTATACTAATAGAGCCACATGCTCACCGGTTTGCCACATGATGTAGGCCTATGGACTGAACAAGAAACCACCAAAAATTTTAACCAGTCATCGTTCTCACAACACTGAGGACCAGTCATTCGAAATGACTTCTCCATGCATTTTATGCATTGGTAAAAGCACTATGATGAAAAGTGTGATATGTTTTCAGGTATCTCCTATACTAATAGAGCCACATGCTCACCGGTTTGCCACATGATGTAGGCCTATGGACTGAACAAGAAACCACCAAAAATTTTAACCAGTCATCGTTCTCACAACACTGAGGACCAGTCATTCGAAATGACTTCTCATGCATTTTATGCATTGGTAAAAGCACTATGATGAAAAGTGTGATATGTTTTCAGGTATCTCCTATACTAATAGAGCCACATGCTCACCGGTTTGCCACACGATGTAGGGCTATGGACTGAACAAGAACCACCAAAATTTTAACCAGTCATCGTTCTCACAACACTGAGGACCAGTCATTCGAAATGACTTCTCCATGCATTTTATGCATTGGTAAAAGCACTATGATGAAAAGTGTGAATGTTTTCAGGTATCTCCTATACTAATAGAGCCACATGCTCACCGGTTTGCCACATGATGTAGGCCTATGGACTGAACAAGAAACCACCAAAAATTTTAACCAGTCATCTTCTCACAACACTGAGGACCAGTCATTCGAAATGACTTCTCCATGCATTTTATGCATTGGTAAAAGCACTATGATGAAAAGTGTGATATGTTTTCAGGTATCTCCTATACTAATAGAGCCACATGCTCACCGGTTTGCCACACGCTGTAGGCCTATGGACTGAACAAGAAACCACCAAAAATTTTAACCAGTCATCGTTCTCACAACACTGAGGACCAGTCATTCGAAATGACTTCTCCATGCATTTTATGCATTGGTAAAAGCACTAGATGAAAAGTGTGATATGTTTTCAGGTATCTCCTATACTAATAGAGCCACATGCTCACCGGTTTGCCACATGATGTAGGCCTATGGACTGAACAAGAAACCACCAAAAATTTTAACCAGTCATCGTTCTCACAACACTGAGGACCAGTCATTCGAAATGACTTCTCCATGCATTTTATGCATTGGTAAAAGCACTATGATGAAAAGTGTGATATGTTTTCAGGTATCTCCTATACTAATAGAGCCACATGCTCACCGGTTTGCCACATGATGTAGGCCTATGGACTGAACAAGAAACCACCAAAAATTTTAACCAGTCATCGTTCTCACAACACTGAGGACCAGTCATTCGAAATGACTTCTCCATGCATTTTATGCATTGGTAAAAGCACTATGATGAAAAGTGTGATATGTTTTCAGGTATCTCCTATACTAATAGAGCCACATGCTCACCGGTTTGCCACATGATGTAGGGCTATGGACTGAACAAGAAACCACCAAAAATTTTAACCAGTCATCGTTCTCACAACACTGAGGACCAGTCATTCGAAATGACTTCTCCATGCATTTTATGCATTGGTAAAAGCACTATGATGAAAAGTGTGATATGTTTTCAGGTATCTCCTATACTAATAGAGCCACATGCTCACCGGTTTGCCACATGATGTAGGCCTATGGACTGAACAAGAAACCACCAAAAATTTTAACCAGTCATCGTTTCTCACAACACTGAGGACCAGTCATTCGAAATGACTTCTCCATGCATTTTATGCATTGGTAAAAGCACTATGATGAAAAGTGTGATATGTTTTCAGGTATCTCCTATACTAATAGAGCCACATGCTCACCGGTTTGCACATGATGTATGCCTATGGACTGAACAAGAAACCACCAAAAATTTTAACCAGTCATCGTTTCACAACACTGAGGACCAGTCATTCGAAATGACTTCTCCATGCATTTTATGCATTGGTAAAAGCACTATGATGAAAAGTGTGATATGTTTTCAGGTATCTCCTATACTAATAGAGCCACATGCTCACCGGTTTGCCACACGATGTAGGGCTATGGACTGAACAAGAAACCACCAAAAATTTAACCAGTCATCGTTCTCACAACACTGAGGACCAGTCATTCGAAATGACTTCTCCATGCATTTTATGCATTGGGTAAAAGCACTATGATGAAAAGTGTGATATGTTTTCAGGTATCTCCTATACTAATAGAGCCACATGCTCACCGGTTTGCCACATGATGTAGGCCTATGGACTGAACAAGAAACCACCAAAAATTTTAACCAGTCATCGTTCTCACAACACTGAGGACCAGTCATTCGAAATGACTTCTCCATGCATTTTATGCATTCGGTAAAAGCACTATGATGAAAAGTGTGATATGTTTCAGGTATCTCCTATACTAATAGAGCCACATGCTCACCGGTCTGCCACACGATGTAGGGCTATGACTGAACAAGAAACCACCAAAAATTTTAACCAGTCATCGTTCTCACAACAATGAGGACCAGTCATTCGAAATGACTTCTCCATGCATTTATGCATTGGTAAAAGCACTATGATGAAAAAGTGTGATATGTTTTCAGGTATCTCCTATACTAATAGAGCCACATGCTCACCGGTTTGCCACACGCTGTAGGCCTATGGACTGAACAAGAAACCACCAAAAATTTTACCAGTCATCGTTCTCACAACACTGAGGACCAGTCATTCGAAATTACTTCTCCATGCATTTTATGCATTGTAAAAGCACTATGATGAAAAGTGTGATATGTTTTCAGGTATCTCCTATACTAATAGAGCCACATGCTCACCGGTTTGCCACATGATGTAGGCCTATGGACTGAACAAGAAACCACCAAAAATTTTAACCAGTCATCGTTCTCACAACACTGAGGACCAGTCATTCGAAATGACTTCTCCATGCATTTTATGCATTGGTAAAAGCACTATGATGAAAAGTGTGATATGTTTTCAGGTATCTCCTATACTAATAGAGCCACATGCTCACCGGTTTGCCACACGATAGTAGGCCTATGGACTGAACAAGAAACCACCAAAAATTTTAACCAGTCATCGTTCTCACAACACTGAGGACCAGTCATTCGAAATGACTTCTCCATGCATTTTATGCATTGGTAAAAGCACTATGATGAAAAGTGTGATATGTTTTCAGGTATCTCCTATACTAATAGAGCCACATGCTCACCGGTTTGCCACATGATGTAGGCCTATGGACTGAACAAGAAACCACAAAAATTTTAACCAGTCATCGTTCTCACAACACTGAGGACCAGTCATTCGAAATGACTTCTCCATGCATTTTATGCATTGGTAAAAGCACTATGATGAAAAGTGTGATATGTTTTCAGGTATCTCCTATACTAATAGAGCCACATGCTCACCGGTTTTGCCACACGATGTAGGGCTATGGACTGAACAAGAAACCACAAAAATTTTAACCGATCATCGTTCTCACAACACTGAGGACCAGTCATTCGAAATGACTTCTCCATGCATTTTATGCATTGGTAAAAGCACTATGATGAAAAGTGTGATATGTTTTCAGGTATCTCCTATACTAATAGAGCCACATGCTCACCGGTTTGCCACACGCTGTAGGCTAGGGACTGAACAAGAACCACAAAAATTTTAACCCAGTCATCGTTCTCACAACACTGAGACCAGTCATTCGAAATTACTTCATGCATTTTATGCATTGGTAAAAGCACTATGATGAAAAGTGTGATATGTTTTCAGGTATCTCCTATACTAATAGAGCCACATGCTCACCGGTTTGCCACATGATGTAGGCCTATGGACTGAACAAGAAACCACCAAAAATTTTAACCAGTCATCGTTCTCACAACACTGAGGACCAGTCATTCGAAATGACTTCTCCATGCATTTTATGCAATTGGTAAAAGCACTATGATGAAAAGTGTGATATGTTTTCAGGTATCTCCTATACTAATAGAGCCACATGCTCACCGGTTTGCCACATGATGTAGGCCTATGGACTGAACAAGAAACCACCAAAAATTTTAACCAGTCATCGTTCTCACAACACTGAGGACCAGTCATTCGAAATGACTTCTCCATGCATTTTATGCATTGGTAAAAGCACTATGATGAAAAGTGTGATATGTTTTCAGGTATCTCCTATACTAATAGAGCCACATGCTCACCGGTTTGCCACATGATGTAGGCTATGGACTGAACAAGAAACCACCAAAAATTTAACCAGTCATCGTTCTCACAACACTGAGGACCAGTCATTCGAAATGACTTCTCCATGCATTTTATGCATTGGTAAAAGCACTATGATGAAAAGTGTGATATGTTTTCAGGTATCTCCTATACTAATAGAGCCACATGCTCACCGGTTTGCCACATGATGTAGGCCTATGGACTGAACAAGAAACCACCAAAAATTTTAACCAGTCATCGTTCTCACAACACTGAGGACCAGTCATTCGAAATGACTTCTCCATGCATTTTATGCATTGGTAAAAGCACTATGATGAAAAGTGTGATATGTTTTCAGGTATCTCCTATACTAATAGAGCCACATGCTCACCGGTTTGCCACATGATGTAGGCCTATGGACTGAACAAGAAACCACCAAAAATTTTAACCAGTCATCGTTCTCACAACACTGAGGACCAGTCATTCGAAATGACTTCTCCATGCATTTTATGCATTGGTAAAAGCACTATGATGAAAAGTGTGATATGTTTTCAGGTATCTCCTATACTAATAGAGCCACATGCTCACCGGTTTGCCACACGATGTAGGGCTATGGACTGAACAAGAAACCACCAAAAATTTTAACCAGTCATCGTTCTCACAACACTGAGGACCAGTCATTCGAAATGACTTCTCCATGCATTTTATGCATTGGTAAAAGCACTATGATGAAAAGTGTGATATGTTTTCAGGTATCTCCTATACTAATAGAGCCACATGCTCACCGGTTTGCCACACGCTGTAGGCCTATGGACTGAACAAGAAACCACCAAAAATTTTAACCAGTCATCGTTCTCACAACACTGAGGACCAGTCATTCGAAATTACTTCATGCATTTTATGCATTGGTAAAAGCACTATGATGAAAAGTGTGATATGTTTTCAGGTATCTCCTATACTAATAGAGCCACATGCTCACCGGTTTGCCACATGATGTAGGCCTATGGACTGAACAAGAAACCACCAAAAATTTTAACCAGTCATCGTTCTCACAACACTGAGGACCAGTCATTCGAAATGACTTCTCCATGCATTTTATGCATTGGTAAAAGCACTATGATGAAAAGTGTGATATGTTTTCAGGTATCTCCTATACTAATAGAGCCACATGCTCACCGGTTTGCCACATGATGTAGGCCTATGGACTGAACAAGAAACCACCAAAAATTTTAACCAGTCATCGTTCTCACAACACTGAGGACCAGTCATTCGAAATGACTTCTCCATGCATTTTATGCATTGGTAAAAGCACTATGATGAAAAGTGTGATATGTTTTCAGGTATCTCCTATACTAATAGAGCCACATGCTCACCGGTTTGCCACATGATGTAGGCCTATGGACTGAACAAGAAACCACCAAAAATTTTAACCAGTCATCGTTCTCACAACACTGAGGACCAGTCATTCGAAATGACTTCTCCATGCATTTTATGCATTGGTAAAAGCACTATGATGAAAAGTGTGATATGTTTTCAGGTATCTCCTATACTAATAGAGCCACATGCTCACCGGTTTGCCACATGATGTAGGCCTATGGACTGAACAAGAAACCACCAAAAATTTTAACCAGTCATCGTTCTCACAACACTGAGGACCAGTCATTCGAAATGACTTCTCCATGCATTTTATGCATTGGTAAAAGCACTATGATGAAAAGTGTGATATGTTTTCAGGTATCTCCTATACTAATAGAGCCACATGCTCACCGGTTTGCCACATGATGTAGGCCTATGGACTGAACAAGAAACCACCAAAAATTTTAACCAGTCATCGTTCTCACAACACTGAGGACCAGTCATTCGAAATGACTTCTCCATGCATTTTATGCATTGGTAAAAGCACTATGATGAAAAGTGTGATATGTTTTCAGGTATCTCCTATACTAATAGAGCCACATGCTCACCGGTTTGCCACACGATGTAGGGCTATGGACTGAACAAGAAACCACCAAAAATTTTAACCAGTCATCGTTCTCACAACACTGAGGACCAGTCATTCGAAATGACTTCTCCATGCATTTTATGCATTGGTAAAAGCACTATGATGAAAAGTGTGATATGTTTTCAGGTATCTCCTATACTAATAGAGCCACATGCTCACCGGTTTGCCACATGATGTAGGCCTATGGACTGAACAAGAAACCACCAAAAATTTTAACCAGTCATCGTTCTCACAACACTGAGGACCAGTCATTCGAAATGACTTCTCCATGCATTTTATGCATTGGTAAAAGCACTATGATGAAAAGTGTGATATGTTTTCAGGTATCTCCTATACTAATAGAGCCACATGCTCACCGGTTTGCCACATGATGTAGGCCTATGGACTGAACAAGAAACCACCAAAAATGTTAACCAGTCATCATTCTCACAACACTGAGGACCAGTCATTCGAAATGACTTCTCCATGCATTTTATGCATTGGTAAAAGCACTATGATGAAAAGTGTGATATGTTTTCAGGTATCTCCTATACTAATAGAGCCACATGCTCACCGGTTTGCCACACGCTGTAGGCCTATGGACTGAACAAGAAACCACCAAAAATTTTAACCAGTCATCGTTCTCACAACACTGAGGACCAGTCATTCGAAATGACTTCTCCATGCATTTTATGCATTGGTAAAAGCACTATGATGAAAAGTGTGATATGTTTTCAGGTATCTCCTATACTAATAGAGCCACATGCTCACCGGTTTGCCACATGATGTAGGCCTATGGACTGAACAAGAAACCACCAAAAATTTTAACCAGTCATCGTTCTCACAACACTGAGGACCAGTCATTCGAAATGACTTCTCCATGCATTTTATGCATTGGTAAAAGCACTATGATGAAAAGTGTGATATGTTTTCAGGTATCTCCTATACTAATAGAGCCACATGCTCACCGGTTTGCCACATGATGTAGGCCTATGGACTGAACAAGAAACCACCAAAAATTTTAACCAGTCATCGTTCTCACAACACTGAGGACCAGTCATTCGAAATGACTTCTCCATGCATTTTATGCATTGGTAAAAGCACTATGATGAAAAGTGTGATATGTTTTCAGGTATCTCCTATACTAATAGAGCCACATGCTCACCGGTTTGCCACATGATGTAGGCCTATGGACTGAACAAGAAACCACCAAAAATTTTAACCAGTCATCGTTCTCACAACACTGAGGACCAGTCATTCGAAATGACTTCTCCATGCATTTTATGCATTGGTAAAAGCACTATGATGAAAAGTGTGATATGTTTTCAGGTATCTCCTATACTAATAGAGCCACATGCTCACCGGTTTGCCACATGATGTAGGCCTATGGACTGAACAAGAAACCACCAAAAATTTTAACCAGTCATCGTTCTCACAACACTGAGGACCAGTCATTCGAAATGACTTCTCCATGCATTTTATGCATTGGTAAAAGCACTATGATGAAAAGTGTGATATGTTTTCAGGTATCTCCTATACTAATAGAGCCACATGCTCACCGGTTTGCCACATGATGTAGGCCTATGGACTGAACAAGAAACCACCAAAAATTTTAACCAGTCATCGTTCTCACAACACTGAGGACCAGTCATTCGAAATGACTTCTCCATGCATTTTATGCATTGGTAAAAGCACTATGATGAAAAGTGTGATATGTTTTCAGGTATCTCCTATACTAATAGAGCCACATGCTCACCGGTTTGCCACACGATGTAGGGCTATGGACTGAACAAGAAACCACCAAAAATTTTAACCAGTCATCGTTCTCACAACACTGAGGACCAGTCATTCGAAATGACTTCTCCATGCATTTTATGCATTGGTAAAAGCACTATGATGAAAAGTGTGATATGTTTTCAGGTATCTCCTATACTAATAGAGCCACATGCTCACCGGTTTGCCACACGATGTAGGCCTATGGACTGAACAAGAAACCACCAAAAATTTTAACCAGTCATCGTTCTCACAACACTGAGGACCAGTCATTCGAAATGACTTCTCCATGCATTTTATGCATTGGTAAAAGCACTATGATGAAAAGTGTGATATGTTTTCAGGTATCTCCTATACTAATAGAGCCACATGCTCACCGGTTTGCCACATGATGTAGGCCTATGGACTGAACAAGAAACCACCAAAAATTTTAACCAGTCATCGTTCTCACAACACTGAGGACCAGTCATTCGAAATGACTTCTCCATGCATTTTATGCATTGGTAAAAGCACTATGATGAAAAGTGTGATATGTTTTCAGGTATCTCCTATACTAATAGAGCCACATGCTCACCGGTTTGCCACACGATGTAGGGCTATGGACTGAACAAGAAACCACCAAAAATTTTAACCAGTCATCGTTCTCACAACACTGAGGACCAGTCATTCGAAATGACTTCTCCATGCATTTTATGCATTGGTAAAAGCACTATGATGAAAAGTGTGATATGTTTTCAGGTATCTCCTATACTAATAGAGCCACATGCTCACCGGTTTGCCACATGATGTAGGCCTATGGACTGAACAAGAAACCACCAAAAATTTTAACCAGTCATCGTTCTCACAACACTGAGGACCAGTCATTCGAAATGACTTCGCCATGCATTTTATGCATTGGTAAAAGCACTATGATGAAAAGTGTGATATGTTTTCAGGTATCTCCTATACTAATAGAGCCACATGCTCACCGGTTTGCCACATGATGTAGGCCTATGGACTGAACAAGAAACCACCAAAAATTTTAACCAGTCATCGTTCTCACAACACTGAGGACCAGTCATTCGAAATGACTTCTCCATGCATTTTATGCATTGGTAAAAGCACTATGATGAAAAGTGTGATATGTTTTCAGGTATCTCCTATACTAATAGAGCCACATGCTCACCGGTTTGCCACATGCTGTAGGCCTATGGACTGAACAAGAAACCATCAAAAACTTTAACCCGTCATCGTTCTAACAAAATTGAGGATGATCTGTTCGAAATGACATCTCCATGCATTTTATGCATTGGTAAAAGCACTATGGGGAAAAGTGTGATATGTTTTCAGGTATCTCCTATACTAATAGAGCCGCATGCTCACCGGTTTGCCACATGCTGTAGGCCTATGGACTGAACAAGAAACCATCAAAAACTTTAACCTGTCATCGTTCTAACAAAATTGAGGACGATTCGTTCGAAATGACTTCTCCATGCATTTTATGCATTGGTAAAAGCACTATGGGGAAAAGTGTGATATATTTTCAGGTATCTGCTATACTAATAGAGCCGCATGCTCACCGGTTTGCCACATGCTGTAGGCCTATGGACTGAACAAGAAACCAGCAAAAATTTTAAACCGTCATCGTTCTAACAAAATTGAGGACGATTCGTTTGAAATGACTTCTCCATGCATTTTATGCATTGGTAAAAGCACTATGGGGAAAAGTGTGATATGTTTTCAGGTATCTCCTATACTAATAGAGCCGCATGCTCACCGGATTGCCACATGCTGTAGGCCTATGGACTGAATAAGAAACCAGCAAAAATTTTAACCCGTCTTCGTTCTAACAAAATTGAGGACAATTAGTTCGAAATGACTTCTCCATGCATTGTATGCATTAGTAAAAGCACTATGGTGAAAAGTGTGATATGTTTTCAGGTATCTCCTATACTAATAGAGCCGCATGCTCACCGGTTTGCCATATGCTGTAGGCGTATGGACTGAACAAGAAACCACCAAAAATTTTAACCCGTCATTGTTCTCACAAAATTGAGGACGATTCGTTCGAAATGACTTCTCCCTGCATTTTATGCATTGGTAAAAGCACTATGGGGAAAAGTGTGATATGTTTTCAGGTATCTCCTATACTAATAGAGCCGCTTGCTCACCGGTTTGCCACATGCTGTAGGCCTATGGACTGAACAAGAAACCACCAAAAATTTTAACCCGTCATCATTCTAACAAAATTGAGGACGATTCATTCAAAATGACTTCTCCATGCATTTTATGCACTGGTAAAAGCACTATGGGGAAAAGTGTGATATGTTTTCAGGTATCTCCTATACTAATAAAGCCGCATGCTCACCGGTTTGCCACATGCTGTAGGCCTATGGACTGAACAAGAATCCACCAAAAATTTTAACCCATCATCGTTCTACCAAAATTGAGGACGATTCGTTCGAAATGACTTCAACATGCATTTTATGCATTGGTAAAAGCACTATGGGGAAAAGTGTGATATGTTTTCAGGTATCTCCTATACTAATAGAGCCGCATGCTCACCGGTTTGCCACATGCTATAGGCCTATGGACTGAACAAGAAACCAACAAAAAATTTAACCCGTCATCATTATAAAAAAATTGAGGACGATTCGTTCAAAATGACTTCTCCATGCATTTTATGCATTCGTAAAAGCACTATGGGGAAAAGTGTGATATGTTTTCAGGTATCTCCTATACTAATAGAACCGCATGCTCACCGGTTTGCCACATGCTGTAGGCCTATGGACTGAACAAGAAACCACCAAAAATTTTAACCCGTCATCATTCTAACAAAATTGAGGACGATTCGTTCAAAATGACTTCTCCATGCATTTTATGCATTGGTAAAAGCACTATGGGGAAAAGTGTGATATGTTTTCAGGTATCTGCTATACTAATAGAGCCGCATGCTCACCGGTTGCCACATGCTGTAGGCCTATGGACTGAACAAGAAACCAGCTAAAATTTTAACCCTTCATCGTTCTAACAAAATTGAGGACGATTCGTTCGAAATGACTTCTCCATGCATTTTATGTATTGGTAAAAGCACTATGGTGAAAAGTGTGATATGTTTTCAGGTATCTCCTATACTAATAGAGCCGCATGCTCACCGGTTTGCCACATGCTGTAGGCCTATGGACTGAACAAGAAACCACCAAAAATTTTAACCCGCCATCGTTCTCACAAAATTGAGGACGATTCGTTCAAAATGACTTCTCCATGCATTTTATGCATTGGTAAAAGCACTATGGGGAAAAGTGTGATATGTTTTCAGGTATCTCCTATACTAATAGAGCCGCATGCTCACCGGTTTGCCACATGCTGTAGGCCTATGTATTGAACAAGAATCCACCAAAAATTTTAACCCATCATCGTTCTAACAAAATTGAGGACGATTCGTTCGAAATGACTTCTCCATGCATTTTATGCATTGGTAAAAGCACTATGGGGAAAAGTGTGATATGTTTTCAGGTATCTCCTATACTAATAGAGCCGCATGCTCACCGGTTTGCCACATGCTGTAGGCCTATGGACTGAACAGTAAACCACCAAAAATTTTAACCCGTCATCGTTCAAACAAAATTGAGGACGATTCGTTCGAAATGACTTCTCCATGCATTTTATGCATTGGTAAAAGCACTATGGGGAAAAGTGTGATATGTTTTCAGGTATCTCCTATACTAATAGAGAAGCATGGTCACCGGTTTGCCAAATGCTGTAGGCTTATGGACTGAACAAGAAACCACCAAAAATTTTAACCCGTCATCGTTCTAACAAAATTGAGGACGATTCGTTAGAAATGACTTCTCCATGCATTTTATGCATTGGTAAAAGCACTATGGGGAAAAGTGTGATATGTTTTCAGGTATCTGCTATACTCATAGAGCCGCATGCTCACCGGTTTGCCACATGCTGTAGGCCTATGGAATGAACAAGAAACCACCAAAAATTTTAACCCGTCATCGTTCTAACAAAATTGAGGACGATTCGTTCGAAATGACTTCTCCATGCATTTTATGCATTGGTAAAAGCACTATGGGGAAAAGTGTGATATGTTTTCAGGTATCTCCTATACTAATAGAGCCGCATGCTCACCGGTTTGCCACATGCTGTAGGCCTATGGACTGAACAAGAAGCCACCAAAAACTTTAACCCGTCATCGTTCTAACAAAATTGAAGACGATTCGTTCGAAATGACTTCTCCATGCATTTTATGCATTGGTAAAAGCACTATGGGGAAAAGTGTGATATGTTTTCAGGTATCTCCTATACTAATAGAGCCGCATGCTCACCGGTTTGCCACATGCTGTAGGCCTATGGACTGAACAAGAAACCACCAAAAATTTTAACTCATCATCGTTCTAACAAAATTGAGGACGATTCGTTCGAAATGACTTCATGCATTTTATGCATTGGTAAAAGAACTATGGGGAAAAGTGTGATGTTTTCAGGTATCTCCTATACTAATAGAGCCGCATGCTCACCGGTTTGCCACATGCTGTAGGCCTATGGACTGAACAAGAAACCACCAAAAATTTTAACCTGTCATCGTTCTAAGAAAATTGAGGATGATTCGTTCGAAATGACTTCTCCATGCATTTTATGCATTGGTAAAAGCACTATGGGGAAAAGTGTGATATGTTTTCAGGTATCTCCTATACTAATAGAGCCGCATGCTCACCGGTTTGCCACATGCTGTAGGCCTATGGACTGAACAAGAAACCACCAAAAATTTTAACCCGTCATCATTCTAACAAAATTGAGGATGATCTGTTCGAAATGACATCTCCATGCATTTTATGCATTGGTAAAAGCACTATGGGGAAAAGTGTGATATGTTTTCAGGTATCTCCTATACTAATAGAGCCGCATGCTCACCGGATTGCCACATGCTGTAGGCCTATGGACTGAATAAGAAACCAGCAAAAATTTTAACCCGTCTTCGTTCTAACAAAATTGAGGACAGTTAGTTCGAAATGACTTCTCCATGCATTGTATGCATTAGTAAAAGCACTATGGTGAAAAGTGTGATATGTTTTCAGGTATCTCCTATACTAATAGAGCCGCATGCTCACCGGTTTGCCATATGCTGTAGGCGTATGGACTGAACAAGAAACCACCAAAAATTTTAACCCGTCATTGTTCTCACAAAATTGAGGACGATTCGTTCGAAATGACTTCTCCCTGCATTTTATGCATTGGTAAAAGCACTATGGGGAAAAGTGTGATATGTTTTCAGGTATCTCCTATACTAATAGTGCCGCTTGCTCACCGGTTTGCCACATGCTGTAGGCCTATGGACTGAACAAGAAACCACCAAAAATTTTAACCCGTCATCATTCTAACAAAATTGAGGACGATTCATTCAAAATGACTTCTCCATGCATTTTATGCACTGGGAAAAGCACTATGGGGAAAAGTGTGATATGTTTTCAGGTATCTCCTATACTAATAAAGCCGCATGCTCACCGGTTTGCCACATGCTGTAGGCCTATGGACTGAACAAGAATCCACCAAAAATTTTAACCCATCATCGTTCTAACAAAATTGAGGACGATTCGTTCGAAATGACTTCAACATGCATTTTATGCATTGGTAAAAGCACTATGGGGAAAAGTGTGATATGTTTTCAGGTATCTCCTATACTAATAGAGCCGCATGCTCACCGGTTTGCCACATGCTGTAGGCCTATGGACTGAACAAGAAACCACCAAAAATTATAACCCGTCATCGTTCTACCAAAATTGAGGACGATTCGTTCGAAATGACTTCTCCATGCATTTTATGCATTGGTAAAAGCACTATGGGGAAAAGTGTGATATGTTTTCAGGTATCTCCTATACTAATAGAGCCGCATGCTCACCGGTTTGCCACATGCTATAGGCCTATGGACTGAACAAGAAACCACCAAAAAATTTAACCCGTCATCATTATAAAAAAATTGAGGACGATTCGTTCAAAATGACTTCTCCATGCATTTTATGCATTCGTAAAAGCACTATGGGGAAAAGTGTGATATGTTTTCAGGTATCTGCTATACTAATAGAGCCGCATGCTCACCGGTTGCCACATGCTGTAGGCCTATGGACTGAACAAGAAACCAGCTAAAATTTTAACCCTTCATCGTTCTAACAAAATTGAGGACGATTCGTTCGAAATGACTTCTCCATGCATTTTATGTATTGGTAAAAGCACTATGGTGAAAAGTGTGATATGTTTTCAGGTATCTCCTATACTAATAGAGCCGCATGCTCACCGGTTTGCCACATGCTGTAGGCCTATGGACTGAACAAGAAACCACCAAAAATTTTAACCCGCCATCGTTCTCACAAAATTGAGGACGATTCGTTCAAAATGACTTCTCCATGCATTTTATGCATTGGTAAAAGCACTATGGGGAAAAGTGTGATATGTTTTCAGGTATCTCCTATACTAATAGAGCCGCATGCTCACCGGTTTGCCACATGCTGTAGGCCTATGTATTGAACAAGAATCCACCAAAAATTTTAACCCATCATCGTTCTAACAAAATTGAGGACGATTCGTTCGAAATGACTTCTCCATGCATTTTATGCATTGGTAAAAGCACTATGGGGAAAAGTGTGATATGTTTTCAGGTATCTCCTATACTAATAGAGCCTCATGCTCACCGGTTTGCCACATGCTGTAGGCCTATGGACTGAACAGTAAACCACCAAAAATTTTAACCCGTCATCGTTCAAACAAAATTGAGGACGATTCGTTCGAAATGACTTCTCCATGCATTTTATGCATTGGTAAAAGCACTATGGGGAAAAGTGTGATATGTTTTCAGGTATCTCCTATACTAATAGAGAAGCATGGTCACCGGTTTGCCAAATGCTGTAGGCTTATGGACTGAACAAGAAACCACCAAAAATTTTAACCCGTCATCGTTCTAACAAAATTGAGGACGATTCGTTAGAAATGACTTCTCCATGCATTTTATGCATTGGTAAAAGCACTATGGGGAAAAGTGTGATATGTTTTCAGGTATCTGCTATACTAATAGAGCCGCATGCTCACCGGTTTGCCACATGCTGTAGGCCTATGGAATGAACAAGAAACCACCAAAAATTTTAACCCGTCATCGTTCTAACAAAATTGAGGACGATTCGTTCGAAATGACTTCTCCATGCATTTTATGCATTGGTAAAAGCACTATGGGGAAAAGTGTGATATGTTTTCAGGTATCTCCTATACTAATAGAGCCGCATGCTCACCGGTTTGCCACATGCTGTAGGCCTATGGACTGAACAAGAAGCCACCAAAAACTTTAACCTGTCATCGTTCTAACAAAATTGAAGACGATTCGTTCGAAATGACTTCTCCATGCATTTTATGCATTGGTAAAAGCACTATGGGGAAAAGTGTGATATGTTTTCAGGTATCTCCTATACTAATAGAGCCGCATGCTCACCGGTTTGCCACATGCTGTAGGCCTATGGACTGAACAAGAAACCACCAAAAATTTTAACTCATCATCGTTCTAACAAAATTGAGGACGATTCGTTCGAAATGACTTCATGCATTTTATGCATTGGTAAAAGAACTATGGGGAAAAGTGTGATGTTTTCAGGTATCTCCTATACTAATAGAGCCGCATGCTCACCGGTTTGCCACATGCTGTAGGCCTATGGACTGAACAAGAAACCACCAAAAATTTTAACCTGTCATCGTTCTAAGAAAATTGAGGATGATTCGTTCGAAATGACTTCTCCATGCATTTTATGCATTGGTAAAAGCACTATGGGGAAAAGTGTGATATGTTTTCAGGTATCTCCTATACTAATAGAGCCGCATGCTCACCGGTTTGCCACATGCTGTAGGCCTATGGACTGAACAAGAAACCACCAAAAATTTTAACCCGTCATCATTCTAACAAAATTGAGGATGATCTGTTCGAAATGACATCTCCATGCATTTTATGCATTGGTAAAAGCACTATGGGGAAAAGTGTGATATGTTTTCAGGTATCTCCTATACTAATAGAGCCGCATGCTCACCGGATTGCCACATGCTGTAGGCCTATGGACTGAATAAGAAACCAGCAAAAATTTTAACCCGTCTTCGTTCTAACAAAATTGAGGACAGTTAGTTCGAAATGACTTCTCCATGCATTGTATGCATTAGTAAAAGCACTATGGTGAAAAGTGTGATATGTTTTCAGGTATCTCCTATACTAATAGAGCCGCATGCTCACCGGTTTGCCATATGCTGTAGGCGTATGGACTGAACAAGAAACCACCAAAAATTTTAACCCGTCATTGTTCTCACAAAATTGAGGACGATTCGTTCGAAATGACTTCTCCCTGCATTTTATGCATTGGTAAAAGCACTATGGGGAAAAGTGTGATATGTTTTCAGGTATCTCCTATACTAATAGTGCCGCTTGCTCACCGGTTTGCCACATGCTGTAGGCCTATGGACTGAACAAGAAACCACCAAAAATTTTAACCCGTCATCATTCTAACAAAATTGAGGACGATTCATTCAAAATGACTTCTCCATGCATTTTATGCACTGGGAAAAGCACTATGGGGAAAAGTGTGATATGTTTTCAGGTATCTCCTATACTAATAAAGCCGCATGCTCACCGGTTTGCCACATGCTGTAGGCCTATGGACTGAACAAGAATCCACCAAAAATTTTAACCCATCATCGTTCTAACAAAATTGAGGACGATTCGTTCGAAATGACTTCAACATGCATTTTATGCATTGGTAAAAGCACTATGGGGAAAAGTGTGATATGTTTTCAGGTATCTCCTATACTAATAGAGCCGCATGCTCACCGGTTTGCCACATGCTGTAGGCCTATGGACTGAACAAGAAACCACCAAAAATTATAACCCGTCATCGTTCTACCAAAATTGAGGACGATTCGTTCGAAATGACTTCTCCATGCATTTTATGCATTGGTAAAAGCACTATGGGGAAAAGTGTGATATGTTTTCAGGTATCTCCTATACTAATAGAGCCGCATGCTCACCGGTTTGCCACATGCTATAGGCCTATGGACTGAACAAGAAACCACCAAAAAATTTAACCCGTCATCATTATAAAAAAATTGAGGACGATTCGTTCAAAATGACTTCTCCATGCATTTTATGCATTCGTAAAAGCACTATGGGGAAAAGTGTGATATGTTTTCAGGTATCTCCTATACTAATAGAACCGCATGCTCACCGGTTTGCCACATGCTGTAGGCCTATGGACTGAACAAGAAACCAGCTAAAATTTTAACCCTTCATCGGTCTAACAAAATTGAGGACGATTCGTTCGAAATGACTTCTCCATGCATTTTATGCATTGGTAAAAGCACTATGGGGAAAAGTGTGATATGTTTTCAGGTATCTCCTATACTAATAGAGCCGCATGCTCACCGGTTTGCCACATGCTGTAGGCCTATGGACTGAACAAGAAACCACCAAAAATTTTAACCCGTCTTCATTCTGACAAAATTGAGGACAATTAGTTCGAAATGACTTCTCCATGCATTTTATGTATTGGTAAAAGCACTATGGTGAAAAGTGTGATATGTTTTCAGGTATCTCCTATACTAATAGAGCCGCATGCTCACCGGTTTGCCACATGCTGTAGGCCTATGGACTGAACAAGAAACCACCAAAAATTTTAACCCTCCATCGTTCTCACAAAATTGAGGACGATTCGTTCAAAATGACTTCTCCATGCATTTTATGCATTGGTAAAAGCACTATGGGGAAAAGTGTGATATGTTTTCAGGTATCTCCTATACTAATAGAGCCGCAAGCTCACCGGTTTGCCACATGCTGTAGGCCTATGGACTGAACAAGAAACCACCAAAAATTTTAACCCGTCTTCGTTCTGACAAAATTGAGGACAATTAGTTCGAAATGACTTCTCCATGCATTTTATGTATTGGTAAAAGCACTATGGTGAAAAGTGTGATATGTTTTCAGGTATCTCCTATACTAATAGAGCCGCATGCTCACCGGTTTGCCACATGCTGTAGGCCTATGGACTGAACAAGAAACCACCAAAAATTTTAACCCTCCATCGTTCTCACAAAATTGAGGACGATTCGTTCAAAATGACTTCTCCATGCATTTTATGCATTGGTAAAAGCACTATGGGGAAAAGTGTGATATGTTTTCAGGTATCTCCTATACTAATAGAGCCGCAAGCTCACCGGTTTGCCACATGCTGTAGGCCTATGGACTGAACAAGAAACCACCAAAAATTTTAACCCGTCATCATTCTAACAAAATTGAGGACGATTTGTTCAAAATGACTTCTCCATGCATTTTATGCATTGGTAAAAGCACTATGGGGAAAAGTGTGATATGTTTTCAGGTATCTCCTATACTAATAGAGCCGCATGCTCACCGGTTTGCCACATGCTGTAGGCCTATGTATTGAACAAGAATCCACCAAAAATTTTAACCCATCATCGTTCTAACAAAATAGAGGACGATTCGTTCGAAATGACTTCTCCATGCATTTTATGCATTGGTAAAAGCACTATGGGGAAAAGTGTGATATGTTTTCAGGTATCTCCTATACTAATAGAGCCGCATGCTCACCGGTTTGCCACATGCTGTAGGCCTATGGACTGAACAAGAAACCACCAAAAATTTTAACCCGTCATCGTTCTAACAAAATTGAGGACGATTCGTTCGAAATGACTTATCCATGCATTTTATGCATTGGTAAAAGCACTATGGTGAAAAGTGTGATATGTTTTCAGGTATCTCCTATACTAATAGAGCCGCATGCTCACCGGTTTGCCACATGCTGTAGGCCTATGGACTGAACAAGAAACCACCAAAAATTTTAACCCGTCATCATTCTAACAAAATTGAGGACGATTTGTTCAAAATGACTTCTCCATGCATTTTATGCATTGGTAAAAGCACTATGGGGAAAAGTGTGATATGTTTTCAGGTATCTCCTATACTAATAGAGCCGCATGCTCACCGGTTTGCCACATGCTGTAGGCCTATGTATTGAACAAGAATCCACCAAAAATTTTAACCCATCATCGTTCTAACAAAATTGAGGACGATTCGTTCGAAATGACTTCTCCATGCATTTTATGCATTGGTAAAAGCACTATGGGGAAAAGTGTGATATGTTTTCAGGTATCTCCTATACTAATAGAGCCGCATGCTCACCGGTTTGCCACATGCTGTAGGCCTATTGACTGAACAAGAAACCACCAAAAATTTTAACTCGTCATCGTTCTCACAAAATTGAGGACGATTCATTAGAAATGACTTCTCCATGCATTTTACGCATTGGTAAAAGCACTATGGGGAAAAGTGTGATATATTTTCAGGTATCTCCTATACTAATAGAGCCGCATGCTCACCGGTTTGCCACATGCTGTAGGCCTATGGAATGAACAAGAAACCACCAAAAATTTGAACCCGTCATCGTTCTAACAAAATTGAGGACGATTTGTTAGAAATGACTTCTCCATGCATTTTATGCATTGGTAAAAGCACTATGGGGAAAAGTGTGATATGTTTTCAGGTATCTCCTATGCTAATAGAGCCGCATGCTCACCGGTTTGCCACATGCTGTAGGCCTATGGACTGAACGAGAAACCACCAAAAATTTTAACTCGTCATTGTTCTAGCAAAATTGAGGAAGTTTCGTTAAAAATGACTTCGTTATGCATTTTATGCATTGGTAAAAGCACTATGGGGAAAAGTGTGATGTTTTCAGGTATCTTCTATACTAATAGAGCCGCATGCTCACCGGTTTGCCACATGCTGTAGGCCTATGGACTGAACAAGAAACCATCAAAAATTATAACCCGTCATCGTTCTACCAAAATTGAGGATGATTCGTTCGAAATGACTTCTCCATGCATTTTATGCATTGGTAAAAGCACTATGGGGAAAAGTGTGATATGTTTTCAGGTATCTCCTATGCTAATAGAGCCGCATGCTCACCTGTTTGCCACATGCTATAGGCCTATGGACTGAACAAGAAACCACCAAAAAAATTAACCCGTCATCATTCTAACAAAATTGAGGACGATTCGTTCAAAATGACTTCTCCATGCATTTTATGCATTCGTAAAAGCACTATGGGGAACAGTGTGATATGTTCTCAGGTATCTGCTATACTAATAGAGCCGCATGCTCACCGGTTTGAAACATGCTGTAGACCTATGGACTGAACAAGAAACCATCAAAAATTTGAACCCGTCATCATTCTATCAAAAGTGAGGAAGATTCGTTCGAAATGACTTCTCCATGCATTTTATGCATTGGTAAAAGCACTATGGGGAAAAGTGTGATATGTTTTCAGGTATCTCCTATACTAATAGAGACGTATGCTCACCAGTTTGCCACATGCTGTAGGCCTATGGACTGAACAAGAAACCACCAAAAATTTTAACCTGTCATCATTCTAACAAAATTGAGGACGATTCCTTCAAAATGACTTCTCCATCCATTTTATGCATTGGTAAAAGCACTATGGGGAACAGTGTGATATGTTTTCAGGTATCTGCTATACTAATAGAGCCGCATGCTCACCGGTTGCCACATGCTGTAGGCCTATGGACTGAACAAGAAACCAGCAAAAATTTTAACCAGTCATCGTTCTAACAAAATTGAGGACGATTCGTTCGAAATGACTTCTCCATGCATTTTATGCATTGGTAAAAGCACTATGGGGAAAAGTGTGATATGTTTTCAGGTATCTCCTATACTAATAGAGCCGCAAGCTCACCGGTTTGCCACATGCTGTAGGCCTATGGACTGAACAAGAAACCACCAAAAATTTTAACCCATCATCATTCTAACAAAATTGAGGACGATTTGTTCAAAATGACTTCTCCATGCATTTTATGCATTGGTAAAAGCACTATGGGGAAAAGTGTGATATGTTTTCAGGTATCTCCTATACTAATAGAGCCGCATGCTCACCGGTTTGCCACATGCTGTAGGCCTATGGACTGAACAAGAAACCACCAAAAATTTTAACCCGTCATCGTTCTAACAAAATTGATGACGATTCGTTCGAAATGACTTCTCCATGCATTTTATGCATTGGTAAAAGCACTATGGGGAAAAGTGTGATATGTTTTCAGGTATCTCCTATACTAATAGAGCCGCATGCTCACCGGTTTGCCACATGCTATAGGCCTATGGACTGAACAAGAAACCACCAAAAAATTTAACCCGTCATCATTATAAAAAAATTGAGGACGATTCGTTCAAAATGACTTCTCCATGCATTTTATGCATTCGTAAAAGCACTATGGGGAAAAGTATGATATGTTTTCAGGTATCTCCTATACTAATAGAACCGCATGCTCACCGGTTTGCCACATGCTGTAGGCCTATGGACTGAACAAGAAACCACCAAAAATTTTAACCCGTCATCATTCTAACAAAATTGAGGACGATTCGTTCAAAATGACTTCTCCATGCATTTTATGCATTGGTAAAAGCACTATGGGGAAAAGTGTGATATGTTTTCAGGTATCTGCTATACTAATAGAGCCGCATGCTCACCGGTTGCCACATGCTGTAGGCCTATGGACTGAACAAGAAACCAGCTAAAATTTTAACCCTTCATCGTTCTAACAAAATTGAGGATGATTCGTTCGAAATGACTTCTCCATGCATTTTATGCATTGGTAAAAGCACTATGGGGAAAAGTGTGATATGTTTTCAGGTATCTCCTATACTAATAGAGCCGCATGCTCACCGGTTTGCCACATGCTGTAGGCCTATGGACTGAACAAGAAACCACCAAAAATTTTAACCTGTCTTCGTTCTGACAAAATTGAGGACAATTAGTTCGAAATGACTTCTCCATGCATTTTATGTATTGGTAAAAGCACTATGGTGAAAAGTGTGATATGTTTTCAGGTATCTCCTATACTAATAGAGCCGCATGCTCACCGGTTTGCCACATGCTGTAGGCCTATGGACTGAACAAGAAACCACCAAAAATTTTAACCCGCCATCGTTCTCACAAAATTGAGGACGATTCGTTCAAAATGACTTCTCCATGCATTTTATGCATTGGTAAAAGCACTATGGGGAAAAGTGTGATATGTTTTCAGGTATCTCCTACACTAATAGAGCCGCAAGCTCACCGGTTTGCCACATGCTGTAGGCCTATGGACTGAACAAGAAACCACCAAAAATTTTAACCCGTCATCATTCTAACAAAATTGAGGACGATTTGTTCAAAATGACTTCTCCATGCATTTTATGCATTGGTAAAAGCACTATGGGGAAAAGTGTGATATGTTTTCAGGTATCTCCTATACTAATAGAGCCGCATGCTCACCGGTTTGCCACATGCTGTAGGCCTATGTATTGAACAAGAATCCACCAAAAATTTTCACCCATCATCGTTCTAACAAAATTGAGGACGATTCGTTCGAAATGACTTCTCCATGCATTTTATGCATTGGTAAAAGCACTATGGGGAAAAGTGTGATATGTTTTCAGGTATCTCCTATACTAATAGAGCCGCATGCTCACCGGTTTGCCACATGCTGTAGGCCTATGGACTGAACAAGAAACCACCAAAAATTTTAACCTGTCATCATTCTAACAAAATTGAGGACGATTCCTTCAAAATGACTTCTCCATGCATTTTATGCATTGGTAAAAGCACTATGGGGAAAAGTGTGATATGTTTTCAGGTATGTCCTATACTAATAGAGCCGCATGCTCACCGGTTTGCCACATGCTGTAGGCCTATGGACTGAACAAGAAACCACCAAAAATTATAACCCGTCATCGTTCTAACAAAATTGAGGACGATTCGTTCGAAATGACTTCTCCATGCATTTTATGCATTGGTAAAAGCACTATGGGGAAAAGTGTGATATGTTTTCAGGTATCTCCTATACTAATAGAGCCGCATGCTCACCGGTTTGCCACACGCTATAGGCCTATGGACTGAACAAGAAACCACCAAAAAATTTAACCCGTCATCATTATAAAAAAATTGAGGACGATTCGTTCAAAATGACTTCTCCATGCATTTTATGCATTCGTAAAAGCACTATGGGAAAAAGTGTGATATGTTTTCAGGTATCTCCTATACTAATAGAACCGCATGCTCACCGGTTTGCCACATGCTGTAGGCCTATGGACTGAACAAGAAACCACCAAAAATTTTAACCCGTCATCATTCTAACAAAATTGAGGACGATTCGTTCAAAATGACTTCTCCATGCATTTTATGCATTGGTAAAAGCACTATGGGGAAAAGTGTGATATGTTTTCAGGTATCTGCTATACTAATAGAGCCGCATGCTCACCGGTTGCCACATGCTGTAGGCCTATGGACTGAACAAGAAACCAGCTAAAATTTTAACCCTTCATCGTTCTAACAAAATTGAGGACGATTCGTTCGAAATGACTTCTCCATGCATTTTATGCATTGGTAAAAGCACTATGGGGAAAAGTGTGATATGTTTTCAGGTATCTCCTATACTAATAGAGCCGCATGCTCACCGGTTTGCCACATGCTGTAGGCCTATGGACTGAACAAGAAACCACCAAAAATTTTAACCCGTCTTCGTTCTGACAAAATTGAGGACAATTAGTTCGAAATGACTTCTCCATGCATTTTATGTATTGGTAAAAGCACTATGGGAAAAAGTGTGATATGTTTTCAGGTATCTCCTATACTAATAGAGCCGCATGCTCACCGGTTTGCCACATGCTGTAGGCCTATGGACTGAACAAGAAACCACCAAAAATTTTAACCCGCCATCGTTCTCACAAAATTGAGGACGATTCGTTCAAAATGACTTCTCCATGCATTTTATGCATTGGTAAAAGCACTATGGGGAAAAGTGTGATATGTTTTCAGGTATCTCCTATACTAATAGAGCCGCAAGCTCACCGGTTTGCCACATGCTGTAAACCTATGGACTGAACAAGAAACCACCAAAAATTTTAACCCGTCATCATTCTAACAAAATTGAGGACGATTTGTTCAAAATGACTTCTCCATGCATTTTATGCATTGGTAAAAGCACTATGGGGAAAAGTGTGATATGTTTTCAGGTATCTCCTATACTAATAGAGCCGCATGCTCACCGGTTTGCCACATGCTGTAGGCCTATGTATTGAACAAGAATCCACCAAAAATTTTAACCCATCATCGTTCTAACAAAATTGAGGACGATTCGTTCGAAATGACTTCTCCATGCATTTTATGCATTGGTAAAAGCACTATGGGGAAAAGTGTGATATGTTTTCAGGTATCTCCTATACTAATAGAGCCGCATGCTCACCGGTTTGCCACATGCTGTAGGCCTATGGACTGAACAAGAAACCACCAAAAATTTTAACCCGTCATCGTTCTAACAAAATTGAGGATGATTCGTTCGAAATGACTTATCCATGCATTTTATGCATTGGTAAAAGCACTATGGGGAAAAGTGTGATATGTTTTCAGGTATCTCCTATACTAATAGAGCCGCATGCTCACCGGTTTGCCACATGCTATAGGCCTATGGACTGAACAAGAAACCACCAAAAAATTTAACCCGTCATCATTATAAAAAAATTGAGGACGATTCGTTCAAAATGACTTCTCCATGCATTTTATGCATTCGTAAAAGCACTGTGGGGAAAAGTGTGATATGTTTTCAGGTATCTCCTATACTAATAGAACCGCATGCTCACCGGTTTGCCACATGCTGTAGGCCTATGGACTGAACAAGAAACCACCAAAAATTTTAACCCGTCATCATTCTAACAAAATTGAGGACGATTCGTTCAAAATGACTTCTCCATGCATTTTATGCATTGGTAAAAGCACTATGGGGAAAAGTGTGATATGTTTTCAGGTATCTGCTATACTAATAGAGCCGCATGCTCACCGGTTGCCACATGCTGTAGGCCTATGGACTGAACAAGAAACCAGCTAAAATTTTAACCCTTCTTCGTTCTAACAAAATTGAGGACGATTCGTTCGAAATGACTTCTACATGCATTTTATGCATTGGTAAAAGCACTATAGGGAAAAGTGTGATATGTTTTCAGGTATCTCCTATACTAATAGAGCCGCATGCTCACCGGTTTGCCACATGCTGTAGGCCTATGGACTGAACAAGAAACCACCAAAAATTTTAACCCGTCTTCGTTCTGACAAAATTGAGGACAATTAGTTCGAAATGACTTCTCCATGCATTTTATGTATTGGTAAAAGCACTATGGTGAAAAGTGTGATATGTTTTCAGGTATCTCCTATACTAATAGAGCCGCATGCTCACCGGTTTGCCACATGCTGTAGGCCTATGGACTGAACAAGAAACCACCAAGAATTTTAACCCGCCATCGTTCTCACAAAATTGAGGACGATTCGTTCAAAATGACTTCTCCATGCATTTTATGCATTGGTAAAAGCACTATGGGGAAAAGTGTGATATGTTTTCAGGTATCTCCTATACTAATAGAGTCGCAAGCTCACCGGTTTGCCACATGCTGTAGGCCTATGGACTGAACAAGAAACCACCAAAAATTTTAACCCGTCATCATTCTAACAAAATTGAGGACGATTTGTTCAAAATGACTTCTCCATGCATTTTATGCATTGGTAAAAGCACTATGGGGAAAAGTGTGATATGTTTTCAGGTATCTCCTATACTAATAGAGCCGCATGCTCACCGGTTTGCCACATGCTGTAGGCCTATGTATTGAACAAGAATCCACCAAAATTTTTAACCCGTCATCGTTCTAACAAAATTGAGGACGATTCGTTCGAAATGACTTCTCCATGCATTTTATGCATTGGTAAAAGCACTATGGGGAAAAGTGTGATATGTTTTCAGGTATCTCCTATACTAATAGAGCCGCATGCTCACCGGTTTGCCACATGCTGTAGGCCTATGGACTGAACAAGAAACCACCAAAAATTTTAACCCGTCATCGTTCTAACAAAATTGAGGATGATTCGTTCGAAATGACTTATCCATGCATTTTATGCATTGGTAAAAGCACTATGGGGAAAAGTGTGATATGTTTTCAGGTATCTCCTATACTAATAGAGCCGCATGCTCACCGGTTTGCCACATGCTATAGGCCTATGGACTGAACAAGAAACCACCAAAAAATTTAACCCGTCATCATTATAAAAAAATTGAGGACGATTCGTTCAAAATGACTTCTCCATGCATTTTATGCATTCGTAAAAGCACTATGGGGAAAAGTGTGATATGTTTTCAGGTATCTCCTATACTAATAGAACCGCATGCTCACCGGTTTGCCACATGCTGTAGGCCTATGGACTGAACAAGAAACCACCAAAAATTTTAACCCGTCATCATTCTAACAAAATTGAGGACGATTCGTTCAAAATGACTTCTCCATGCATTTTATGCATTGGTAAAAGCACTATGGGGAAAAGTGTGATATGTTTTCAGGTATCTGCTATACTAATAGAGCCGCATGCTCACCGGTTGCCACATGCTGTAGGCCTATGGACTGAACAAGAAACCAGCTAAAATTTTAACCCTTCATCGTTCTAACAAAATTGAGGACGATTCGTTCGAAATGACTTCTCCATGCATTTTATGCATTGGTAAAAGCACTATGGGGAAAAGTGTGATATGTTTTCAGGTATCTCCTATACTAATAGAGCCGCATGCTCACCGGTTTGCCACATGCTGTAGGCCTATGGACTGAACAAGAAACCACCAAAAATTTTAACCCGTCTTCGTTCTGACAAAATTGAGGACAATTAGTTCGAAATGACTTCTCCATGCATTTTATGTATTGGTAAAAGCACTATGGGGAAAAGTGTGATATGTTTTCAGGTATCTCCTATACTAATAGAGCCGCATGCTCACCGGTTTGCCACATGCTGTAGGCCTATGGACTGAACAAGAAACCACCAAAAATTTTAACCCGCCATCGTTCTCACAAAATTGAGGACGATTCGTTCAAAATGACTTCTCCATGCATTTTATGCATTGGTAAAAGCACTATGGGGAAAAGTGTGATATGTTTTCAGGTATCTCCTATACTAATAGAGTCGCAAGCTCACCGGTTTGCCACATGCTGTAGGCCTATGGACTGAACAAGAAACCACCAAAAATTTTAACCCGTCATCATTCTAACAAAATTGAGGACGATTTGTTCAAAATGACTTCTCCATGCATTTTATGCATTGGTAAAAGCACTATGGGGAAAAGTGTGATATGTTTTCAGGTATCTCCTATACTAATAGAGCCGCATGCTCACCGGTTTGCCACATGCTGTAGGCCTATGTATTGAACAAGAATCCACCAAAATTTTTAACCCGTCATCGTTCTAACAAAATTGAGGACGATTCGTTCGAAATGACTTCTCCATGCATTTTATGCATTGGTAAAAGCACTATGGGGAAAAGTGTGATATGTTTTCAGGTATCTCCTATACTAATAGAGCCGCATGCTCACTGGTTTTCCACAGGCTGTAGGCCTATGGACAGAACAAGAAACCACCAAAAATTTTAACCCGTCATCATTCTATCAAAATTGAGGAAGATTCGTTCGAAATGACTTCTCCATGCATTTTATGCATTGGTAAAAGCACGATGGGAAAAAGTGTGATATGTTTTCAGGTATCTCCTATACTAATAGAGCCGCATGCTCACCGGTTTGCCACATGCTGTAGGCTTATGGACTGAACAAGAAACTACGAAAAATTTTAACCCGTCATCGTTCTAACAAAATTGAGGACGATTTGTTCAAAATGACTTCTCCATGCATTTCATGCATTGGTAAAAGCACTATGGGGAAAAGTGTGATGTTTTCAGGTATCTCCTATACTAATAGAGCCGCATGCTCACCAGTCTGCCACATGCTGTAGGCCTATTGACTGAACAAGAAACCACCAAAAATTTTAACTCGTCATCGTTCTCACAAAATTGAGGACGATTCGTTAGAAATGACTTCTCCATGCATTTTACGCATTGGTAAAAGCACTATGGGGAAAAGTGTGATATGTTTTCAGGTATCTCCTATACTAATAGAGCCGCATGCTCACCGGTTTGCCACATGCTGTAGGCCTATGGAATGAACAAGAAACCACCAAAAATTTGAACCCGTCATCGTTCTAACAAAATTGAGGACGATTTGTTAGAAATGACTTCTCCATGCATTTTATGCATTGGTAAAAGCACTATGGGGAAAAGTGTGATATGTTTTCAGGTATCTCCTATACTAATAGAGCCGCATGCTCACCGGTTTGCCACATGCTGTAGGCCTATGGACTGAACAAGAAACCACCAAAAATTTTAACTCGTCATCGTTCTAGCAAAATTGAGGAAGTTTCGTTAAAAATGACTTCGTTATGCATTTTATGCATTGGTAAAAGCACTATGGGGAAAAGTGTGATATGTTTTCAGGTATCTCCTATACTAATAGAGCCGCATGCTCACCGGTTTGCCACATGCTGTAGGCCTATGGACTGAACAAGAAACCACCAAAAATTATAACCCGTCATCGTTCTACCAAAATTGAGGACGATTCGTTCGAAATGACTTATCCATGCATTTTATGCATTGGTAAAAGCACTATGGGGAAAAGTGTGATATGTTTTCAGGTATCTCCTATACTAATAGAGCCGCATGCTCACCGGTTTGCCACATGCTATAGGCCTATGGACTGAACAAGAAACCACCAAAAATTTTAACCCGTCATCGTTCTAACAAAATTGAGGACGATTCGTTCAAAATGACTTCTCCATGCATTTTATGCATTCGTAAAAGCACTATGGGGAAAAGTGTGATATGTTTTCACGTATCTCCTATACTAATAGAGCCGCATGCTCACTGGTTTTCCACAGGCTGTAGGCCTATGGACTGAACAAGAAACCACCAAAAATTTTAACCCGTCATCATTCTATCAAAATTGAGGAAGATTCGTTCGAAATGACTTCTCCATGCATTTTATGCATTGGTAAAAGCACTATGGGAAAAAGTGTGATATGTTTTCAGGTATCTCCTATACTAATAGAGCCGCATGCTCACCGGTCTGCCACATGCTGTAGGCTTATGGACTGAACAAGAAACCACGAAAAATTTTAACCCGTCATCGTTCTAACAAAATTGAGGACGATTTGTTCAAAATGACTTCTCCATGCATTTCATGCATTGGTAAAAGCACTATGGGGAAAAGTGTGATGTTTTCAGGTATCTCCTATACTAATAGAGCCGCATGCTCACCAGTCTGCCACATGCTGTAGGCCTATTGACTGAACAAGAAACCACCAAAAATTTTAACTCGTCATCGTTCTCACAAAATTGAGGACGATTCGTTAGAAATGACTTCTCCATGCATTTTACGCATTGGTAAAAGCACTATGGGGAAAAGTGTGATATGTTTTCAGGTATCTCCTATACTAATAGAGCCGCATGCTCACCGGTTTGCCACATGCTGTAGGCCTATGGACTGAACAAGAAACCACCAAAAATTATAACCCGTCATCGTTCTACCAAAATTGAGGACGATTCGTTCGAAATGACTTCTCCATGCATTTTATGCATTGGTAAAAGCACTATGGGGAAAAGTGTGATATGTTTTCAGGTATCTCCTATGCTAATAGAGCCGCATGCTCACCGGTTTGCCACATGCTATAGGCCTATGGACTGAACAAGAAACCACCAAAAAAATTAACCCGTCATCATTCTAACAAAATTGAGGACGATTCGTTCAAAATGACTTCTCCATGCATTTTATGCATTCGTAAAAGCACTATGGGGAACAGTGTGATATGTTCTCAGGTATCTGCTATACTAAGAGAGCCGCATGCTCACCGGTTTGAAACATGCTGTAGACCTATGGACTGAACAAGAAACCATCAAAAATTTTAACCCGTCATCATTCTATCAAAATTGAGGAAGATTCGTTCGAAATGACTTCTCCATGCATTTTATGCATTGGTAAAAGCACTATGGGGAAAAGTGTGATATGTTTTCAGGTATCTCCTATACTAATAGAGACGTATGCTCACCAGTTTGCCACATGCTGTAGGCCTATGGACTGAACAAGAAACCATCAAAAATTTTAACCTGTCATCATTCTAACAAAATTGAGGACGATTCCTTCAAAATGACTTCTCCATGCATTTTATGCATTGGTAAAAGCACTATGGGGAACAGTGTGATATGTTTTCAGGTATCTGCTATACTAATAGAGCCGCATGCTCACCGGTTGCCACATGCTGTAGGCCTATGGACTGAACAAGAAACCAGCAAAAATTTTAACCAGTCATCGTTCTAACAAAATTGAGGACGATTCGTTCGAAATGACTTCTCCATGCATTTTATGCATTGGTAAAAGCACTATGGGGAAAAGTGTGATATGTTTTCAGGTATCTCCTATACTAATA
Organism: Ranitomeya imitator; assembly: GCF_032444005.1. Classification (NCBI taxonomy): domain Eukaryota; kingdom Metazoa; phylum Chordata; class Amphibia; order Anura; family Dendrobatidae; genus Ranitomeya; species Ranitomeya imitator. The sequence goes on from NC_091282.1 coordinate 589,275,368, forward strand.
GAGCCGCATGCTCACCGGTTAGCCACATGCTGTAGGCCTATGGACTGAACAAGAAACCAGCAAAAATTTTAACCCATCTTCGTTCTAACAAAATTGAGGACAATTAGTTCGAAATGACTTCTCCATGCATTTTATGCATTGGTAAAAGCACTATGGTGAAAAGTGTGATATGTTTTCAGGTATCTCCTATACTAATAGAGCCGCATGCTCACCGGTTTGCCACATGCTGTAGGCCTATGGACTGAACAAGAAACCACCAAAAATTTTAACCTGTCATCATTCTAACAAAATTGAGGACGATTCCTTCAAAATGACTTCTCCATGCATTTTATGCATTGGTAAAAGCACTATGGGGAACAGTGTGATATGTTTTCAGGTATCTGCTATACTAATAGAGCCGCATGCTCACCGGTTGCCACATGCTGTAGGCCTATGGACTGAACAAGAAACCAGCTAAAATTTTAACCCTTCATCGTTCTAACAAAATTGAGGACGATTCGCTCGAAATGACTTCTCCATGCATTTTATGCATTGGTAAAAGCACTATGGGGAAAAGTGTGATATGTTTTCAGGTATCTCCTATACTAATAGAGCCGCATGCTCACCGGTTTGCCACATGCTGTAGGCCTATGGACTGAACAAGAAACCACCAAAAATTTTAACCCGTCTTCGTTCTGACAAAATTGAGGACAATTAGTTCGAAATGACTTCTCCATGCATTTTATGTATTGGTAAAAGCACTATGGTGAAAAGTGTGATATGTTTTCAGGTATCTCCTATACTAATAGAGCCGCATGCTCACCGGTTTGCCACATGCTGTAGGCCTATGGACTGAACAAGAAACCACCAAAAATTTTAACCCACCATCGTTCTCACAAAATTGAGGACGATTCGTTCAAAATGACTTCTCCATGCATTTTATGCATTGGTAAAAGCACTATGGGGAAAAGTGTGATATGTTTTCAGGTATCTCCTATACTAATAGAGCCGCAAGCTCACCGGTTTGCCACATGCTGTAGGCCTATGGACTGAACAAGAAACCACCAAAAATTTTAACCCGTCATCATTCTAACAAAATTGAGGACGATTTGTTCAAAATGACTTCTCCATGCATTTTATGCATTGGTAAAAGCACTATGGGGAAAAGTGTGATATGTTTTCAGGTATCTCCTATACTAATAGAGCCGCATGTTTACCGGTTTGCCACATGCTGTAGGCCTATGTATTGAACAAGAATCCACCAAAAATTTTAACCCATCATCGTTCTAACAAAATTGAGGACGATTCGTTCGAAATGACTTCTGCATGCATGTTATGCATTGGTAAAAGCACTATGGGGAAAAGTGTGATATGTTTTCAGGTATCTCCTATACTAATAGAGCCGCATGCTCACCGGTTTGCCACATGCTGTAGGCCTATGGACTGAACAAGAAACCACCAAAAATTTTAACCCGTCATCGTTCTAACAAAATTGAGGACGATTCGTTCGAAATGACTTCTCCATGCATTTTATGCATTGGTAAAAGCACTATGGGGAAAAGTGTGATATGTTTTCAGGTATCTCCTATACTAATAGAGCCGCATGCTCACCGGTTTGCCACATGCTATAGGCCTATGGACTGAACAAGAAACCACCAAAAAATTTAACCCGTCATCATTATAAAAAAATTGAGGACGATTCGTTCAAAATGACTTCTCCATGCATTTTACGCATTGGTAAAAGCACTATGGGGAAAAGTGTGATATGTTTTCAGGTATCTCCTATACTAATAGAACCGCATGCTCACCGGTTTGCCACATGCTGTAGGCCTATGGACTGAACAAGAAACCACCAAAAATTTTAACCCGTCATCATTCTAACAAAATTGAGGACGATTCGTTCAAAATGACTTCTCCATGCATTTTATGCATTGGTAAAAGCACTATGGGGAAAAGTGTGATATGTTTTCAGGTATATGCTATACTAATAGAGCCGCATGCTCACCGGTTGCCACATGCTGTAGGCCTATGGACTGAACAAGAAACCAGCTAAAATTTTAACCCTTCATCGTTCTAACAAAATTGAGGACGATTCGTTCGAAATGACTTCTCCATGCATTTTATGCATTGGTAAAAGCACTATGGGGAAAAGTGTGATATGTTTTCAGGTATCTCCTATACTAATAGAGCCGCATGCTCACCGGTTTGCCACATGCTGTAGGCCTATGGACTGAACAAGAAACCACCAAAAATTATAACCCGTCATCGTTCTACCAAAATTGAGGACGATTTGTTCGAAATGACTTCTCCATGCATTTTATGCATTGGTAAAAGCACTATGGGGAAAAGTGTGATATGTTTTCAGGTATCTCCTATGCTAATAGAGCCGCATGCTCACCGGTTTGCCACATGCTATAGGCCTATGGACTGAACAAGAAACCACCAAAAAAATTAACCCGTCATCATTCTAACAAAATTGAGGACGATTCGTTCAAAATGACTTCTCCATGCATTTTATGCATTCGTAAAAGCACTATGGGGAACAGTGTGATATGTTCTCAGGTATCTGCTATACTAATAGAGCCGCTTGCTCACCGGTTTGAAACATGCTGTAGACCTATGGACTGAACAAGAAACCATCAAAAATTTTAACCCGTCATCATTCTATCAAAATTGAGGAAGATTCGTTTGAAATGACTTCTCCATGCATTTTATGCATTGGTAAAAGCACTATGGGGAAAAGTGTGATATGTTTTCAGGTATCTCCTATACTAATAGAGACGTATGCTCACCAGTTTGCCACATGCTGTAGGCCTATGGACTGAACAAGAAACCACCAAAAATTTTAACCTGTCATCATTCTAACAAAATTGAGGACGATTCCTTCAAAATGACTTCTCCATGCATTTTATGCATTGGTAAAAGCACTATGGGGAACAGTGTGATATGTTTTCAGGTATCTGCTATACTAATAGAGCCGCATGCTCACCGGTTGCCACATGCTGTAGGCCTATGGACTGAACAAGAAACCAGCAAAAATTTTAACCAGTCATCGTTCTAACAAAATTGAGGACGATTCGTTCGAAATGACTTCTCCATGCATTTTATGCATTGGTAAAAGCACTATGGGGAAAAGTGTGATATGTTTTCAGGTATCTCCTATACTAATAGAGCCGCATGCTCACCGGTTAGCCACATGCTGTAGGCCTATGGACTGAACAAGAAACCAGCAAAAATTTTAACCCTTCATCGTTCTAACAAAATTGAGGACAATTAGTTCGAAATGACTTCTCCATGCATTTTATGCATTGGTAAAAGCACTATGGTGAAAAGTGTGATATGTTTTCAGGTATCTCCTATACTAATAGAGCCGCATGCTCACCGGTTTGCCACATGCTGTAGGCCTATGGACTGAACAAGAAACCACCAAAAATTTTAACCTGTCATCATTCTAACAAAATTGAGGACGATTCCTTCAAAATGACTTCTCCATGCATTTTATGCATTGGTAAAAGCACTATGGGGAAAAGTGTGATATGTTTTCAGGTATCTCCTATACTAATAGAGCCGCAAGCTCACCGGTTTGCCACATGCTGTAGGCCTATGGACTGAACAAGAAACCACCAAAAATTTTAACCCGTCATCATTCTAACAAAATTGAGGACGATTTGTTCAAAATGACTTCTCCATGCATTTTATGCATTGGTAAAAGCACTATGGGGAAAAGTGTGATATGTTTTCAGGTATCTCCTATACTAATAGAGCCGCATGCTCACCGGTATGCCACATGCTGTAGGCCTATGTATTGAACAAGAATCCACCAAAAATTTTAACCCATCATCGTTCTAACAAAATTGAGGACGATTCGTTCGAAATGACTTCTCCATGCATTTTATGCATTGGTAAAAGCACTATGGGGAAAAGTGTGATATGTTTTCAGGTATCTCCTATACTAATAGAGCCGCATGCTCACCGGTTTGCCACATGCTGTAGGCCTATGGACTGAACAAGAAACCACCAAAAATTTTAACCCGTCATCATTCTAACAAAATTGAGGACGATTCATTCGAAATGACTTATCCATGCATTTTATGCATTGGTAAAAGCACTATGGGGAAAAGTGTGATATGTTTTCAGGTATCTCCTATACTAATAGAGCCGCATGCTCACCGGTTTGCCACATGCTATAGGCCTATGGACTGAACAAGAAACCACCAAAAAATTTAACCCGTCATCATTATAAAAAAATTGAGGACGATTCGTTCAAAATGACTTGTCCATGCATTTTATGCATTCGTAAAAACACAATGGGGAAAAGTGTGATATGTTTTCAGGTATCTCCTATACTAATAGAACCGCATGCTCACCGGTTTGCCACATGCTGTAGGCCTATGGACTGAACAAGAAACCACCAAAAATTTTAACCCGTCATCATTCTAACAAAATTGAGAACGATTCGTTCAAAATGACTTCTCCATGCATTTTATGCATTGGTAAAAGCACTATGGGGAAAAGTGTGATATGTTTTCAGGTATCTGCTATACTAATAGAGCCGCATGCTCACCGGTTGCCACATGCTGTAGGCCTATGGACTGAACAAGAAACCAGCTAAAATTTTAACCCTTCATCGTTCTAACAAAATTGAGGACGATTCGTTCGAAATGACTTCTCCATGCATTTTATGCATTGGTAAAAGCACTATGGGGAAAAGTGTGATATGTTTTCAGGTATCTCCTATACTAATAGAGCCGCATGCTCACCGGTTTGCCACATGCTGTAGGCCTATGGACTGAACAAGAAACCCCCAAAAATTATAACCCGTCATCGTTCTACCAAAATTGAGGACGATTCGTTCGAAATGACTTCTCCATGCATTTTATGCATTGGTAAAAGCACTATGGGGAAAAGTGTGATATGTTTTCAGGTATCTCCTATGCTAATAGAGACGTATGCTCACCAGTTTGCCACATGCTGTAGGCCTATGGACTGAACAAGAAACCACCAAAAATTTTAACCTGTCATCATTCTAGCAAAATTGAGGACGATTCCTTCAAAATGACTTCTCCATGCATTTTATGCATTGGTAAAAGCACTATGGGGAACAGTGTGATATGTTTTCAGGTATCTGCTATACTAATAGAGCCGCATGCTCACCGGTTGCCACATGCTGTAGGCCTATGGACTGAACAAGAAACCAGCAAAAATTTTAGCCAGTCATCGTTCTAACAAAATTGAGGACGATTCGTTCGAAATGACTTCTCCATGCATTTTATGCATTGGTAAAAGCACTATGGGGAAAAGTGTGATATGTTTTCAGGTATCTCCTATACTAATAGAGCCGCATGCTCACCGGTTAGCCACATGCTGTAGGCCTATGGACTGAACAAGAAACCAGCAAAAATTTTAACCCATCTTCGTTCTAACAAAATTGAGGACAATTAGTTCGAAATGACTTCTCCATGCATTTTATGCATTGGTAAAAGCACTATGGTGAAAAGTGTGATATGTTTTCAGGTATCTCCTATACTAATAGAGCCGCATGCTCACCGGTTTGCCACATGCTGTAGGCCTATGGACTGAACAAGAAACCACCAAAAATTTTAACCTGTCATCATTCTAACAAAATTGAGGACGATTCCTTCAAAATGACTTCTCCATGCATTTTATGCATTGGTAAAAGCACTATGGGGAACAGTGTGATATGTTTTCAGGTATCTGCTATACTATTAGAGCCGCATGCTCACCGGTTGCCACATGCTGTAGGCCTATGGACTGAACAAGAAACCAGCAAAAATTTTAACCAGTCATCGTTCTAACAAAATTGAGGACGTTTCGTTCGAAATGACTTCTCCATGCATTTTATGCATTGGTAAAAGCACTATGGGGAAAAGTGTGATATGTTTTCAGGTATCTCCTATACTAATAGAGCCGCATGCTCACCGGTTTGCCACATGCTGTAGGCCTATGTATTGAACAAGAATCCACCAAAAATTTTAACCCATCATCGTTCTAACAAAATTGAGGACGATTCGTTCGAAATGACTTCTCCATGCATTTTATGCATTGGTAAAAGCACTATGGGGAAAAGTGTGATATGTTTTCAGGTATCTCCTATACTAATAGAGCCGCATGCTCACCGGTTTGCCACATGCTGTAGGCCTATGGACTGAACAAGAAACCACCAAAAATTATAACCCGTCATCGTTCTACCAAAATTGAGGACGATTTGTTCGAAATGACTTCTCCATGCATTTTATGCATTGGTAAAAGCACTATGGGGAAAAGTGTGATATGTTTTCAGGTATCTCCTATGCTAATAGAGCCGCATGCTCACCGGTTTGCCACATGCTATAGGCCTATGGACTGAACAAGAAACCACCAAAAAAATTAACCCGTCATCATTCTAACAAAATTGAGGACGATTCGTTCAAAATGACTTCTCCATGCATTTTATGCATTCGTAAAAGCACTATGGGGAACAGTGTGATATGTTCTCAGGTATCTGCTATACTAATAGAGCCGCTTGCTCACCGGTTTGAAACATGCTGTAGACCTATGGACTGAACAAGAAACCATCAAAAATTTTAACCCGTCATCATTCTATCAAAATTGAGGAAGATTCGTTTGAAATGACTTCTCCATGCATTTTATGCATTGGTAAAAGCACTATGGGGAAAAGTGTGATATGTTTTCAGGTATCTCCTATACTAATAGAGACGTATGCTCACCAGTTTGCCACATGCTGTAGGCCTATGGACTGAACAAGAAACCACCAAAAATTTTAACCTGTCATCATTCTAACAAAATTGAGGACGATTCCTTCAAAATGACTTCTCCATGCATTTTATGCATTGGTAAAAGCACTATGGGGAACAGTGTGATATGTTTTCAGGTATCTGCTATACTAATAGAGCCGCATGCTCACCGGTTGCCACATGCTGTAGGCCTATGGACTGAACAAGAAACCAGCAAAAATTTTAACCAGTCATCGTTCTAACAAAATTGAGGACGATTCGTTCGAAATGACTTCTCCATGCATTTTATGCATTGGTAAAAGCACTATGGGGAAAAGTGTGATATGTTTTCAGGTATCTCCTATACTAATAGAGCCGCATGCTCACCGGTTAGCCACATGCTGTAGGCCTATGGACTGAACAAGAAACCAGCAAAAATTTTAACCCTTCATCGTTCTAACAAAATTGAGGACAATTAGTTCGAAATGACTTCTCCATGCATTTTATGCATTGGTAAAAGCACTATGGTGAAAAGTGTGATATGTTTTCAGGTATCTCCTATACTAATAGAGCCGCATGCTCACCGGTTTGCCACATGCTGTAGGCCTATGGACTGAACAAGAAACCACCAAAAATTTTAACCTGTCATCATTCTAACAAAATTGAGGACGATTCCTTCAAAATGACTTCTCCATGCATTTTATGCATTGGTAAAAGCACTATGGGGAAAAGTGTGATATGTTTTCAGGTATCTCCTATACTAATAGAGCCGCAAGCTCACCGGTTTGCCACATGCTGTAGGCCTATGGACTGAACAAGAAACCACCAAAAATTTTAACCCGTCATCATTCTAACAAAATTGAGGACGATTTGTTCAAAATGACTTCTCCATGCATTTTATGCATTGGTAAAAGCACTATGGGGAAAAGTGTGATATGTTTTCAGGTATCTCCTATACTAATAGAGCCGCATGCTCACCGGTATGCCACATGCTGTAGGCCTATGTATTGAACAAGAATCCACCAAAAATTTTAACCCATCATCGTTCTAACAAAATTGAGGACGATTCGTTCGAAATGACTTCTCCATGCATTTTATGCATTGGTAAAAGCACTATGGGGAAAAGTGTGATATGTTTTCAGGTATCTCCTATACTAATAGAGCCGCATGCTCACCGGTTTGCCACATGCTGTAGGCCTATGGACTGAACAAGAAACCACCAAAAATTTTAACCCGTCATCATTCTAACAAAATTGAGGACGATTCGTTCGAAATGACTTATCCATGCATTTTATGCATTGGTAAAAGCACTATGGGGAAAAGTGTGATATGTTTTCAGGTATCTCCTATACTAATAGAGCCGCATGCTCACCGGTTTGCCACATGCTATAGGCCTATGGACTGAACAAGAAACCACCAAAAAATTTAACCCGTCATCATTATAAAAAAATTGAGGACGATTCGTTCAAAATGACTTGTCCATGCATTTTATGCATTCGTAAAAGCACAATGGGGAAAAGTGTGATATGTTTTCAGGTATCTCCTATACTAATAGAGCCGCATGCTCACCGGTTTGCCACATGCTGTAGGCCTATGGACTGAACAAGAAACCACCAAAAATTTTAACCCGTCATCATTCTAACAAAATTGAGAACGATTCGTTCAAAATGACTTCTCCATGCATTTTATGCATTGGTAAAAGCACTATGGGGAAAAGTGTGATATGTTTTCAGGTATCTGCTATACTAATAGAGCCGCATGCTCACCGGTTTGCCACATGCTGTAGGCCTATGGACTGAACAAGAAACCAGCTAAAATTTTAACCCTTCATCGTTCTAACAAAATTGAGGACGATTCGTTCGAAATGACTTCTCCATGCATTTTATGCATTGGTAAAAGCACTATGGGGAAAAGTGTGATATGTTTTCAGGTATCTCCTATACTAATAGAGCCGCATGCTCACCGGTTTGCCACATGCTGTAGGCCTATGGACTGAACAAGAAACCCCCAAAAATTATAACCCGTCATCGTTCTACCAAAATTGAGGACGATTCGTTCGAAATGACTTCTCCATGCATTTTATGCATTGGTAAAAGCACTATGGGGAAAAGTGTGATATGTTTTCAGGTATCTCCTATGCTAATAGAGACGTATGCTCACCAGTTTGCCACATGCTGTAGGCCTATGGACTGAACAAGAAACCACCAAAAATTTTAACCTGTCATCATTCTAGCAAAATTGAGGACGATTCCTTCAAAATGACTTCTCCATGCATTTTATGCATTGGTAAAAGCACTATGGGGAACAGTGTGATATGTTTTCAGGTATCTGCTATACTAATAGAGCCGCATGCTCACCGGTTGCCACATGCTGTAGGCCTATGGACTGAACAAGAAACCAGCAAAAATTTTAGCCAGTCATCGTTCTAACAAAATTGAGGACGATTCGTTCGAAATGACTTCTCCATGCATTTTATGCATTGGTAAAAGCACTATGGGGAAAAGTGTGATATGTTTTCAGGTATCTCCTATACTAATAGAGCCGCATGCTCACCGGTTAGCCACATGCTGTAGGCCTATGGACTGAACAAGAAACCAGCAAAAATTTTAACCCATCTTCGTTCTAACAAAATTGAGGACAATTAGTTCGAAATGACTTCTCCATGCATTTTATGCATTGGTAAAAGCACTATGGTGAAAAGTGTGATATGTTTTCAGGTATCTCCTATACTAATAGAGCCGCATGCTCACCGGTTTGCCACATGCTGTAGGCCTATGGACTGAACAAGAAACCACCAAAAATTTTAACCTGTCATCATTCTAACAAAATTGAGGACGATTCCTTCAAAATGACTTCTCCATGCATTTTATGCATTGGTAAAAGCACTATGGGGAACAGTGTGATATGTTTTCAGGTATCTGCTATACTATTAGAGCCGCATGCTCACCGGTTGCCACATGCTGTAGGCCTATGGACTGAACAAGAAACCAGCAAAAATTTTAACCAGTCATCGTTCTAACAAAATTGAGGACGTTTCGTTCGAAATGACTTCTTCATGCATTTTATGCATTGGTAAAAGCACTATGGGGAAAAGTGTGATATGTTTTCAGGTATCTCCTATACTAATAGAGCCGCAAGCTCACCGGTTTGCCACATGCTGTAGGCCTATGGACTGAACAAGAAACCACCAAAATTTTTAACCCGTCATCATTCTAACAAAATTGAGGACGATTTGTTCAAAATGACCTCTCCATGCATTTTATGCATTGGTAAAAGCACTATGGGGAAAAGTGTGATATGTTTTCAGGTATCTCCTATACTAATAGAGCCGCATGCTCACCGGTTTGCCACATGCTGTAGGCCTATGTATTGAACAAGAATCCACCAAAAATTTTAACCCATCATCGTTCTAACAAAATTGAGGACGATTCGTTCGAAATGACTTCTCCATGCATTTTATGCATTGGTAAAAGCACTATGGGGAAAAGTGTGATATGTTTTCAGGTATCTCCTATACTAATAGAGCCGCATGCTCACCGGTTTGCCACATGCTGTAGGCCTATGGACTGAACAAGAAACCACCAAAAATTTTAACCCGTCATCGTTCTAACAAAATTGAGGACGATTCGTTCGAAATGACTTATCCATGCATTTTATGCATTGGTAAAAGCACTATGGGGAAAAGTGTGATATGTTTTCAGGTATCTCCTATACTAATAGAGCCGCATGCTCACCGGTTTGCCACATGCTATAGGCCTATGGACTGAACAAGAAACCACCAAAAAATTTAACCCGTCATCATTATAAAAAAATTGAGGACGATTTGTTCAAAATGACTTGTCCATGCATTTTATGCATTCGTAAAAGCACAATGGGGAAAAGTGTGATATGTTTTCAGGTATCTCCTATACTAATAGAACCGCATGCTCACCGGTTTGCCACATGCTGTAGGCCTATGGACTGAACAAGAAACCACCAAAAATTTTAACCCGTCATCATTCTAACAAAATTGAGGACGATTCGTTCGAAATGACTTCTCCATGCATTTTATGCATTGGTAAAAGCACTATGGGGAAAAGTGTGATATGTTTTCATGTATCTCCTATACTAATAGAGCCGCATGCTCACCGGTTTGCCACATGCTGTAGGCCTATGGACTGAACAAGAAACCACCAAAAATTATAACCCGTCATCGTTCTACCAAAATTGAGGACGATTTGTTCGAAATGACTTCTCCATGCATTTTATGCATTGGTAAAAGCACTATGGGGAAAAGTGTGATATGTTTTCAGGTATCTCCTATACTAATAGAACCGCATGCTCACCGGTTTGCCACATGCTGTAGGCCTATGGACTGAACAAGAAACCACCAAAAATTTTAACCCGTCATCATTCTAACAAAATTGAGGACGATTCGTTCAAAATGACTTCTCCATGCATTTTATGCATTGGTAAAAGCACTATGGGGAAAAGTGTGATATGTTTTCAGGTATATGCTATACTAATAGAGCCGCATGCTCACCGGTTGCCACATGCTGTAGGCCTATGGACTGAACAAGAAACCAGCTAAAATTTTAACCCTTCATCGTTCTAACAAAATTGAGGACGATTCGTTCGAAATGACTTCTCCATGCATTTTATGCATTGGTAAAAGCACTATGGGGAAAAGTGTGATATGTTTTCAGGTATCTCCTATACTAATAGAGCCGCATGCTCACCGGTTTGCCACATGCTGTAGGCCTATGGACTGAACAAGAAACCACCAAAAATTATAACCCGTCATCGTTCTACCAAAATTGAGGACGATTTGTTCGAAATGACTTCTCCATGCATTTTATGCATTGGTAAAAGCACTATGGGGAAAAGTGTGATATGTTTTCAGGTATCTCCTATGCTAATAGAGCCGCATGCTCACCGGTTTGCCACATGCTATAGGCCTATGGACTGAACAAGAAACCACCAAAAAAATTAACCCGTCATCATTCTAACAAAATTGAGGACGATTCGTTCAAAATGACTTCTCCATTCATTTTATGCATTCGTAAAAGCACTATGGGGAACAGTGTGATATGTTCTCAGGTATCTCCTATACTAATAGAGCCGCTTGCTCACCGGTTTGAAACATGCTGTAGACCTATGGACTGAACAAGAAACCATCAAAAATTTTAACCCGTCATCATTCTATCAAAATTGAGGAAGATTCGTTCGAAATGACTTCTCCATGCATTTTATGCATTGGTAAAAGCACTATGGGGAAAAGTGTGATATGTTTTCAGGTATCTCCTATACTAATAGAGACGTATGCTCACCAGTTTGCCACATGCTGTAGGCCTATGGACTGAACAAGAAACCACCAAAAATTTTAACCTGTCATCATTCTAACAAAATTGAGGACGATTCCTTCAAAATGACTTCTCCATGCATTTTATGCATTGGTAAAAGCACTATGGGGAACAGTGTGATATGTTTTCAGGTATCTGCTATACTAATAGAGCCGCATGCTCACCGGTTGCCACATGCTGTAGGCCTATGGACTGAACAAGAAACCAGCAAAAATTTTAACCAGTCATCGTTCTAACAAAATTGAGGACGATTCGTTCGAAATGACTTCTCCATGCATTTTATGCATTGGTAAAAGCACTATGGGGAAAAGTGTGATATGTTTTCAGGTATCTCCTATACTAATAGAGCCGCATGCTCACCGGTTAGCCACATGCTGTAGGCCTATGGACTGAACAAGAAACCACCAAAAATTTTAACCTGTCATCATTCTAACAAAATTGAGGACGATTCCTTAAAAATGACTTCTCCATGCATTTTATGCATTGGTAAAAGCACTATGGGAAAAAGTGTGATATGTTTTCAGGTATCTCCTATACTAATAGAGCCGCAAGCTCACCGGTTTGCCACATGCTGTAGGCCTATGGACTGAACAAGAAACCACCAAAAATTTTAACCCGTCATCATTCTAACAAAATTGAGGACGATTTGTTCAAAATGACTTCTCCATGCATTTTATGCATTGGTAAAAGCACTATGGGGAAAAGTGTGATATGTTTTCAGGTATCTCCTATACTAATAGAGCCGCATGCTCACCGGTATGCCACATGCTGTAGGCCTATGTATTGAACAAGAATCCACCAAAAATTTTAACCCATCATCGTTCTAACAAAATTGAGGACGATTCGTTCGAAATGACTTCTCCATGCATTTTATGCATTGGTAAAAGCACTATGGGGAAAAGTGTGATATGTTTTCAGGTATCTCCTATACTAATAGAGCCGCATGCTCACCGGTTTGCCACATGCTGTAGGCCTATGGACTGAACAAGAAACCACCAAAAATTTTAACCCGTCATCGTTCTAACAAAATTGAGGACGATTCGTTCGAAATGACTTATCCATGCATTTTATGCATTGGTAAAAGCACTATGGGGAAAAGTGTGATATGTTTTCAGGTATCTCCTATACTAATAGAGCCGCATGCTCACCGGTTTGCCACATGCTATAGGCCTATGGACTGAACAAGAAACCACCAAAAAATTTAACCCGTCATCACTATAAAAAAATTGAGGACGATTCGTTCAAAATGACTTGTCCATGCATTTTATGCATTCCTAAAAGCACAATGGGGAAAAGTGTGATATGTTTTCAGGTATCTCCTATACTAATAGAACCGCATGCTCACCGGTTTGCCACATGCTGTAGGCCTATGGACTGAACAAGAAACCACCAAAAATTTTAACCCGTCATCATTCTAACAAAATTGAGGACGATTCGTTCAAAATGACTTCTCCATGCATTTTATGCATTGGTAAAAGCACTATGGGGAAAAGTGTGATATGTTTTCAGGTATCTGCTATACTAATAGAGCCGCATGCTCACCGGTTGCCACATGCTGTAGGCCTATGGACTGAACAAGAAACCAGCTAAAATTTTAACCCTTCATCGTTCTAACAAAATTGAGGACGATTCGTTCGAAATGACTTCTCCATGCATTTTATGCATTGGTAAAAGCACTATGGGGAAAAGTGTGATATGTTTTCAGGTATCTCCTATACTAATAGAGCCGCATGCTCACCGGTTTGCCACATGCTGTAGGCCTATGGACTGAACAAGAAACCCCCAAAAATTATAACCCGTCATCGTTCTACCAAAATTGAGGACGATTCGTTCGAAATGACTTCTCCATGCATTTTCTGCATTGGTAAAAGCACTATGGGGAAAAGTGTGATATGTTTTCAGGTATCTCCTATGCTAATAGAGACGTATGCTCACCAGTTTGCCACATGCTGTAGGCCTATGGACTGAACAAGAAACCACCAAAAATTTTAACCTGTCATCATTCTAACAAAATTGAGGACGATTCCTTCAAAATGACTTCTCCATGCATTTTATGCATTGGTAAAAGCACTATGGGGAACAGTGTGATATGTTTTCAGGTATCTGCTATACTAATAGAGCCGCATGCTCACCGGTTGCCACATGCTGTAGGCCTATGGACTGAACAAGAAACCAGCAAAAATTTTAGCCAGTCATCGTTCTAACAAAATTGAGGACGATTCGTTCGAAATGACTTCTCCATGCATTTTATGCATTGGTAAAAGCACTATGGGGAAAAGTGTGATATGTTTTCAGGTATCTCCTATACTAATAGAGCCGCATGCTCACCGGTTAGCCACATGCTGTAGGCCTATGGACTGAACAAGAAACCAGCAAAAATTTTAACCCATCTTCGTTCTAACAAAATTGAGGACAATTAGTTCGAAATGACTTCTCCATGCATTTTATGCATTGGTAAAAGCACTATGGTGAAAAGTGTGATATGTTTTCAGGTATCTCCTATACTAATAGAGCCGCATGCTCACCGGTTTGCCACATGCTGTAGGCCTATGGACTGAACAAGAAACCACCAAAAATTTTAACCTGTCATCATTCTAACAAAATTGAGGACGATTCCTTCAAAATGACTTCTCCATGCATTTTATGCATTGGTAAAAGCACTATGGGGAACAGTGTGATATGTTTTCAGGTATCTGCTATACTATTAGAGCCGCATGCTCACCGGTTGCCACATGCTGTAGGCCTATGGACTGAACAAGAAACCAGCAAAAATTTTAACCAGTCATCGTTCTAACAAAATTGAGGACGATTCGTTCGAAATGACTTCTCCATGCATTTTATGCATTGGTAAAAGCACTATGGGGAAAAGTGTGATATGTTTTCAGGTATCTCCTATACTAATAGAGCCGCAAGCTCACCGGTTTGCCACATGCTGTAGGCCTATGGACTGAACAAGAAACCACCAAAAATTTTAACCCGTCATCATTCTAGCAAAATTGAGGACGATTTGTTCAAAATGACCTCTCCATGCATTTTATGCATTGGTAAAAGCACTATGGGGAAAAGTGTGATATGTTTTCAGGTATCTCCTATACTAATAGAGCCGCATGCTCACCGGTTTGCCACATGCTGTAGGCCTATGTATTGAACAAGAATCCACCAAAAATTTTAACCCATCATCGTTCTAACAAAATTGAGGACGATTCGTTCGAAATGACTTCTCCATGCATTTTATGCATTGGTAAAAGCACTATGGGGAAAAGTGTGATATGTTTTCAGGTATCTCCTATACTAATAGAGCCGCATGCTCACCGGTTTGCCACATGCTGTAGGCCTATGGACTGAACAAGAAACCACCAAAAATTATAACCCGTCATCGTTCTAACAAAATTGAGGACGATTCGTTCGAAATGACTTCTCAATGCATTTTATGCATTGGTAAAAGCACTATGGGGAAAAGTGTGATATGTTTTCAGGTATCTCCTATACTAATAGAGCCGCATGCTCACCGGTTTGCCACATGCTATAGGCCTATGGACTGAACAAGAAACCACCAAAAAATTTAACCCGTCATCATTATAAAAAAATTGAGGACGATTCGTTCAAAATGACTTCTCCATGCATTTTATGCATTCGTAAAAGCACTATGGGGAAAAGTGTGATATGTTTTCAGGTATCTTCTATACTAATAGAACCGCATGCTCACCGGTTTGCCACATGCTGTAGGCCTATGGACTGAACAAGAAACCACCAAAAATTTTAACCCGTCATCATTCTAACAAAATTGAGGACGATTCATTCAAAATGACTTCTCCATGCATTTTATGCATTGGTAAAAGCACTATGGGGAAAAGTGTGATATGTTTTCAGGTATCTGCTATACTAATAGAGCCGCATGCTCACCGGTTGCCACATGCTGTAGGCCTATGGACTGAACAAGAAACCAGCTAAAATTTTAACCCTTCATCGTTCTAACAAAATTGAGGACGATTCGTTCGAAATGACTTCTCCATGCATTTTATGCATTGGTAAAAGCACTATGGGGAAAAGTGTGATATGTTTTCAGGTATCTCCTATACTAATAGAGCCGCATGCTCACCGGTTTGCCACATGCTGTAGGCCTATGGACTGAACAAGAAACCACCAAAAATTATAACCCGTCATCGTTCTACCAAAATTGAGGACGATTCGTTCGAAATGACTTCTCCATGCATTTTATGCATTGGTAAAAGCACTATGGGGAAAAGTGTGATATGTTTTCAGGTATCTCCTATACTAATAGAGCCGCATGCTCACCGGTTTGCCACATGCTGTAGGCCTATGGACTGAACAAGAAACCACCAAAAATTATAACCCGTCATCGTTCTACCAAAATTGAGGACGATTTGTTCGAAATGACTTCTCCATGCATTTTATGCATTGGTAAAAGCACTATGGGGAAAAGTGTGATATGTTTTCAGGTATCTCCTATACTAATAGAACCGCATGCTCACCGGTTTGCCACATGCTGTAGGCCTATGGACTGAACAAGAAACCACCAAAAATTTTAACCCGTCATCATTCTAACAAAATTGAGGACGATTCGTTCAAAATGACTTCTCCATGCATTTTATGCATTGGTAAAAGCACTATGGGGAAAAGTGTGATATGTTTTCAGGTATATGCTATACTAATAGAGCCGCATGCTCACCGGTTGCCACATGCTGTAGGCCTATGGACTGAACAAGAAACCAGCTAAAATTTTAACCCTTCATCGTTCTAACAAAATTGAGGACGATTCGTTCGAAATGACTTCTCCATGCATTTTATGCATTGGTAAAAGCACTATGGGGAAAAGTGTGATATGTTTTCAGGTATCTCCTATACTAATAGAGCCGCATGCTCACCGGTTTGCCACATGCTGTAGGCCTATGGACTGAACAAGAAACCACCAAAAATTATAACCCGTCATCGTTCTACCAAAATTGAGGACGATTTGTTCGAAATGACTTCTCCATGCATTTTATGCATTGGTAAAAGCACTATGGGGAAAAGTGTGATATGTTTTCAGGTATCTCCTATGCTAATAGAGCCGCATGCTCACCGGTTTGCCACATGCTATAGGCCTATGGACTGAACAAGAAACCACCAAAAAAATTAACCCGTCATCATTCTAACAAAATTGAGGACGATTCGTTCAAAATGACTTCTCCATTCATTTTATGCATTCGTAAAAGCACTATGGGGAACAGTGTGATATGTTCTCAGGTATCTCCTATACTAATAGAGCCGCTTGCTCACCGGTTTGAAACATGCTGTAGACCTATGGACTGAACAAGAAACCATCAAAAATTTTAACCCGTCATCATTCTATCAAAATTGAGGAAGATTCGTTCGAAATGACTTCTCCATGCATTTTATGCATTGGTAAAAGCACTATGGGGAAAAGTGTGATATGTTTTCAGGTATCTCCTATACTAATAGAGACGTATGCTCACCAGTTTGCCACATGCTGTAGGCCTATGGACTGAACAAGAAACCACCAAAAATTTTAACCTGTCATCATTCTAACAAAATTGAGGACGATTCCTTCAAAATGACTTCTCCATGCATTTTATGCATTGGTAAAAGCACTATGGGGAACAGTGTGATATGTTTTCAGGTATCTGCTATACTAATAGAGCCGCATGCTCACCGGTTGCCACATGCTGTAGGCCTATGGACTGAACAAGAAACCAGCAAAAATTTTAACCAGTCATCGTTCTAACAAAATTGAGGACGATTCGTTCGAAATGACTTCTCCATGCATTTTATGCATTGGTAAAAGCACTATGGGGAAAAGTGTGATATGTTTTCAGGTATCTCCTATACTAATAGAGCCGCATGCTCACCGGTTAGCCACATGCTGTAGGCCTATGGACTGAACAAGAAACCACCAAAAATTTTAACCTGTCATCATTCTAACAAAATTGAGGACGATTCCTTAAAAATGACTTCTCCATGCATTTTATGCATTGGTAAAAGCACTATGGGAAAAAGTGTGATATGTTTTCAGGTATCTCCTATACTAATAGAGCCGCAAGCTCACCGGTTTGCCACATGCTGTAGGCCTATGGACTGAACAAGAAACCACCAAAAATTTTAACCCGTCATCATTCTAACAAAATTGAGGACGATTTGTTCAAAATGACTTCTCCATGCATTTTATGCATTGGTAAAAGCACTATGGGGAAAAGTGTGATATGTTTTCAGGTATCTCCTATACTAATAGAGCCGCATGCTCACCGGTATGCCACATGCTGTAGGCCTATGTATTGAACAAGAATCCACCAAAAATTTTAACCCATCATCGTTCTAACAAAATTGAGGACGATTCGTTCGAAATGACTTCTCCATGCATTTTATGCATTGGTAAAAGCACTATGGGGAAAAGTGTGATATGTTTTCAGGTATCTCCTATACTAATAGAGCCGCATGCTCACCGGTTTGCCACATGCTGTAGGCCTATGGACTGAACAAGAAACCACCAAAAATTTTAACCCGTCATCGTTCTAACAAAATTGAGGACGATTCGTTCGAAATGACTTATCCATGCATTTTATGCATTGGTAAAAGCACTATGGGGAAAAGTGTGATATGTTTTCAGGTATCTCCTATACTAATAGAGCCGCATGCTCACCGGTTTGCCACATGCTATAGGCCTATGGACTGAACAAGAAACCACCAAAAAATTTAACCCGTCATCACTATAAAAAAATTGAGGACGATTCGTTCAAAATGACTTGTCCATGCATTTTATGCATTCCTAAAAGCACAATGGGGAAAAGTGTGATATGTTTTCAGGTATCTCCTATACTAATAGAACCGCATGCTCACCGGTTTGCCACATGCTGTAGGCCTATGGACTGAACAAGAAACCACCAAAAATTTTAACCCGTCATCATTCTAACAAAATTGAGGACGATTCGTTCAAAATGACTTCTCCATGCATTTTATGCATTGGTAAAAGCACTATGGGGAAAAGTGTGATATGTTTTCAGGTATCTGCTATACTAATAGAGCCGCATGCTCACCGGTTGCCACATGCTGTAGGCCTATGGACTGAACAAGAAACCAGCTAAAATTTTAACCCTTCATCGTTCTAACAAAATTGAGGACGATTCGTTCGAAATGACTTCTCCATGCATTTTATGCATTGGTAAAAGCACTATGGGGAAAAGTGTGATATGTTTTCAGGTATCTCCTATACTAATAGAGCCGCATGCTCACCGGTTTGCCACATGCTGTAGGCCTATGGACTGAACAAGAAACCCCCAAAAATTATAACCCGTCATCGTTCTACCAAAATTGAGGACGATTCGTTCGAAATGACTTCTCCATGCATTTTCTGCATTGGTAAAAGCACTATGGGGAAAAGTGTGATATGTTTTCAGGTATCTCCTATGCTAATAGAGACGTATGCTCACCAGTTTGCCACATGCTGTAGGCCTATGGACTGAACAAGAAACCACCAAAAATTTTAACCTGTCATCATTCTAACAAAATTGAGGACGATTCCTTCAAAATGACTTCTCCATGCATTTTATGCATTGGTAAAAGCACTATGGGGAACAGTGTGATATGTTTTCAGGTATCTGCTATACTAATAGAGCCGCATGCTCACCGGTTGCCACATGCTGTAGGCCTATGGACTGAACAAGAAACCAGCAAAAATTTTAGCCAGTCATCGTTCTAACAAAATTGAGGACGATTCGTTCGAAATGACTTCTCCATGCATTTTATGCATTGGTAAAAGCACTATGGGGAAAAGTGTGATATGTTTTCAGGTATCTCCTATACTAATAGAGCCGCATGCTCACCGGTTAGCCACATGCTGTAGGCCTATGGACTGAACAAGAAACCAGCAAAAATTTTAACCCATCTTCGTTCTAACAAAATTGAGGACAATTAGTTCGAAATGACTTCTCCATGCATTTTATGCATTGGTAAAAGCACTATGGTGAAAAGTGTGATATGTTTTCAGGTATCTCCTATACTAATAGAGCCGCATGCTCACCGGTTTGCCACATGCTGTAGGCCTATGGACTGAACAAGAAACCACCAAAAATTTTAACCTGTCATCATTCTAACAAAATTGAGGACGATTCCTTCAAAATGACTTCTCCATGCATTTTATGCATTGGTAAAAGCACTATGGGGAACAGTGTGATATGTTTTCAGGTATCTGCTATACTATTAGAGCCGCATGCTCACCGGTTGCCACATGCTGTAGGCCTATGGACTGAACAAGAAACCAGCAAAAATTTTAACCAGTCATCGTTCTAACAAAATTGAGGACGATTCGTTCGAAATGACTTCTCCATGCATTTTATGCATTGGTAAAAGCACTATGGGGAAAAGTGTGATATGTTTTCAGGTATCTCCTATACTAATAGAGCCGCAAGCTCACCGGTTTGCCACATGCTGTAGGCCTATGGACTGAACAAGAAACCACCAAAAATTTTAACCCGTCATCATTCTAACAAAATTGAGGACGATTTGTTCAAAATGACCTCTCCATGCATTTTATGCATTGGTAAAAGCACTATGGGGAAAAGTGTGATATGTTTTCAGGTATCTCCTATACTAATAGAGCCGCATGCTCACCGGTTTGCCACATGCTGTAGGCCTATGTATTGAACAAGAATCCACCAAAAATTTTAACCCATCATCGTTCTAACAAAATTGAGGACGATTCGTTCGAAATGACTTCTCCATGCATTTTATGCATTGGTAAAAGCACTATGGGGAAAAGTGTGATATGTTTTCAGGTATCTCCTATACTAATAGAGCCGCATGCTCACCGGTTTGCCACATGCTGTAGGCCTATGGACTGAACAAGAAACCACCAAAAATTATAACCCGTCATCGTTCTAACAAAATTGAGGACGATTCGTTCGAAATGACTTCTCAATGCATTTTATGCATTGGTAAAAGCACTATGGGGAAAAGTGTGATATGTTTTCAGGTATCTCCTATACTAATAGAGCCGCATGCTCACCGGTTTGCCACATGCTATAGGCCTATGGACTGAACAAGAAACCACCAAAAAATTTAACCCGTCATCATTATAAAAAAATTGAGGACGATTCGTTCAAAATGACTTCTCCATGCATTTTATGCATTCGTAAAAGCACTATGGGGAAAAGTGTGATATGTTTTCAGGTATCTCCTATACTAATAGAACCGCATGCTCACCGGTTTGCCACATGCTGTAGGCCTATGGACTGAACAAGAAACGACCAAAAATTTTAACCCGTCATCATTCTAACAAAATTGAGGACGATTCGTTCAAAATGACTTCTCCATGCATTTTATGCATTGGTAAAAGCACTATGGGGAAAAGTGTGATATGTTTTCAGGTATCTGCTATACTAATAGAGCCGCATGCTCACCGGTTGCCACATGCTGTAGGCCTATGGACTGAACAAGAAACCAGCTAAAATTTTAACCCTTCATCGTTCTAACAAAATTGAGGACGATTCGTTCGAAATGACTTCTCCATGCATTTTATGCATTGGTAAAAGCACTATGGGGAAAAGTGTGATATGTTTTCAGGTATCTCCTATACTAATAGAGCCGCATGCTCACCGGTTTGCCACATGCTGTAGGCCTATGGACTGAACAAGAAACCACCAAAAATTTTAACCCGTCTTCGTTCTGACAAAATTGAGGACAATTAGTTCGAAATGACTTCTCCATGCATTTTATGTATTGGTAAAAGCACTATGGTGAAAAGTGTGATATGTTTTCAGGTATCTCCTATACTAATAGAGCCGCATGCTCACCGGTTTGCCACATGCTGTAGGCCTATGGACTGAACAAGAAACCACCAAAAATTTTAACCCGCCATCGTTCTCACAAAATTGAGGACGATTCGTTCAAAATGACTTCTCCATGCATTTTATGCATTGGTAAAAGCACTATGGTGAAAGGTGTGATATGTTTTCAGGTATCTCCTATACTAATAGAGCCGCAAGCTCACCGGTTTGCCACATGCTGTAGGCCTATGGACTGAACAAGAAACCACCAAAAATTTTAACCCGTCATCATTCTAACAAAATTGAGGACGATTTGTTCAAAATGACTTATCCATGCATATTATGCATTGGTAAAAGCACTATGGGGAAAAGTGTGATATGTTTTCAGGTATCTCCTATTATAATAGAGCCGCATGCTCACCGGTTTGCCACATGCTGTAGGCCTATGGACTGAACAAGAATCCACCAATAATTTTAACCCATCATCGTTCTAACAAAATTGAGGACGATTCATTCGAAATGACTTCTCCATGCATTTTATGCATTGGTAAAAGCACTATGGGGAACAGTGTGATATGTTTTCAGGTATCTGCTATACTAATAGAGCCGCATGCTCACCGGTTGCCACATGCTGTAGGCCTATGGACTGAACAAGAAACCAGCAAAAATTTTAACCAGTCATCGTTCTAACAAAATTGAGGACGATTCGTTCGAAATTACTTCTCCATGCATTTTATGCATTGGTAAAAGCACTATGGGGAAAAGTGTGATATGTTTTCAGGTATCTCCTATACTAATAGAGCCGCATGCTCACCGGTTAGCCACATGCTGTAGGCCTATGGACTGAACAAGAAACCAGCAAAAATTTTAACCCATCTTCGTTCTAACAAAATTGAGGACAATTAGTTCGAAATGACTTCTCCATGCATTTTATGCATTGGTAAAAGCACTATGGTGAAAAGTGTGATATGTTTTCAGGTATCTCCTATACTAATAGAGCCGCATGCTCACCGGTTTGCCACATGCTGTAGGCCTATGGACTGAACAAGAAACCACCAAAAATTTTAACCTGTCATCATTCTAACAAAATTGAGGACGATTCCCTCAAAATGACTTCTCCATGCATTTTATGCATTGGTAAAAGCACTATGGGGAAAAGTGTGATGTTTTCAGGTATCTCCTATACTAATAGAGCCGCAAGCTCACCGGTTTGCCACATGCTGTAGGCCTATGGACTGAACAAGAAACCACCAAAAATTTTAACCCGTCATCATTCTAACAAAATTGAGGACGATTTGTTCAAAATGACTTCTCCATGCATTTTATGCATTGGTAAAAGCACTATGGGGAAAAGTGTGATATGTTTTCAGGTATCTCCTATACTAATAGAGCCGCATGCTCACCGGTTTGCCACATGCTGTAGGCCTATGTATTGAACAAGAATCCACCAAAAATTTTAACCCATCATCGTTCTAACAAAATTGAGGACGATTCGTTCGAAATGACTTCTCCATGCATTTTATGCATTGGTAAAAGCACTATGGGGAAAAGTGTGATATGTTTTCAGGTATCTCCTATACTAATAGAGCCGCATGCTCACCGGTTTGCCACATGCTGTAGGCCTATGGACTGAACAAGAAACCACCAAAAATTTTAACTCGTCATCGTTCTAACAAAATTGAGGACGATTCGTTCGAAATGACTTATCCATGCATTTTATGCATTGGTAAAAGCACTATGGGGAAAAGTGTGATATGTTTTCAGGTATCTCCTATACTAATAGAGCCGCATGCTCACCGGTTTGCCACATGCTATAGGCCTATGGACTGAAAAAGAAACCACCAAAAAATTTAACCCGTCATCATTATAAAAAAATTGAGGACGATTCGTTCAAAATGACTTGTCCATGCATTTTATGCATTCGTAAAAGCACAATGGGGAAAAGTGTGATATGTTTTCAGGTATCTCCTATACTAATAGAACCGCATGCTCACCGGTTTGCCACATGCTGTAGGCCTATGGACTGAACAAGAAACCACCAAAAATTTTAACCCGTCATCATTCTAACAAAATTGAGGACGATTCGTTCAAAATGACTTCTCCATGCATTTTATGCATTGGTAAAAGCACTATGGGGAAAAGTGTGATATGTTTTCAGGTATCTGCTATACTAATAGAGCCGCATGCTCACCGGTTGCCACATGCTGTAGGCCTATGGACTGAACAAGAAACCAGCTAAAATTTTAACCCTTCATCGTTCTAACAAAATTGAGGACGATTCGTTCGAAATGACTTCTCCATGCATTTTATGCATTGGTAAAAGCACTATGGGGAAAAGTGTGATATGTTTTCAGGTATCTCCTATACTAATAGAGCCGCATGCTCACCGGTTTGCCACATGCTGTAGGCCTATGGACTGAACAAGCAACCACCAAAAATTATAACCCGTCATCGTTCTACCAAAATTGAGGACGATTCGTTCGAAATGACTTCTCCATGCATTTTATGCATTGGTAAAAGCACTATGGGGAAAAGTGTGATATGTTTTCAGGTATCTCCTATGCTAATAGAGCCGCATGCTCACCGGTTTGCCACATGCTATAGGCCTATGGACTGAACAAGAAACCACCAAAAAAATTAACCCGTCATCATTCTAACCAAATTGAGGACGATTCGTTCAAACTGACTTCTCCATGCATTTTATGCATTCGTAAAAGCACTATGGGGAACAGTGTGATATGTTCTCAGGTATCTGCTATACTAATAGAGCCGCATGCTCACCGGTTTGAAACATGCTGTAGACCTATGGACTGAACAAGAAACCAGCAAAAATTTTAACCAGTCATCGTTCTAACAAAATTGAGGACGATTCGTTCGAAATGACTTCTCCATGCATTTTATGCATTGGTAAAAGCACTATGGGGAAAAGTGTGATATGTTTTCAGGTATCTCCTATACTAATAGAGCCGCATGCTCACCGGTTAGCCACATGCTGTAGGCCTATGAACTGAACAAGAAACCAGCAAAAATTTTAACCCATCTTCGTTCTAACAAAATTGAGGACAATTAGTTCGAAATGACTTCTCCATGCATTTTATGCATTGGTAAAAGCACTATGGTGAAAAGTGTGATATGTTTTCAGGTATCTCCTATACTAATAGAGCCGCATGCTCACCGGTTTGCCACATGCTGTAGGCCTATGGACTGAACAAGAAACCACCAAAAATTTTAACCTGTCATCATTCTAACAAAATTGAGGACGATTCCTTCAAAATGACTTCTCCATGCATTTTATGCATTGGTAAAAGCACTATGGGAAACAGTGTGATATGTTTTCAGGTATCTGCTATACTAATAGAGCCGCATGCTCACCGGTTGCCACATGCTGTAGGCCTATGGACTGAACAAGAAACCAGCAAAAATTTTAACCAGTCATCGTTCTAACAAAATTGAGGACGATTCGTTCGAAATGACTTCTCCATGCATTTTATGCATTGGTAAAAGCACTATGGGGAAAAGTGTGATATGTTTTCAGGTATCTCCTATACTAATAGAGCCGCAAGCTCACCGGTTTGCCACATGCTGTAGGCCTATGGACTGAACAAGAAACCACCAAAAATTTTAACCCGTCATCATTCTAACAAAATTGAGGACGATTTGTTCAAAATGACTTCTCCATGCATTTTATGCATTGGTAAAAGCACTATGGGGAAAAGTGTGATATGTTTTCAGGTATCTCCTATACTAATAGAGCCGCATGCTCACCGGTTTGCCACATGCTGTAGGCCTATGGACTGAACAAGAAACCACCAAAAATTATAACCCGTCATCGTTCTACCAAAATTGAGGACGATTCGTTCGAAATGACTTCTCCATGCATTTTATGCATTGGTAAAAGCACTATGGGGAAAAGTGTGATATGTTTTCAGGTATCTCCAATGCTAATAGAGCCGCATGCTCACCGGTTTGCCACATGCTATAGGCCTATGGACTGAGCAAGAAACCACCAAAAAATTTAACCCGTCATCATTATAAAAAAATTGAGGACGATTCGTTCAAAATGACTTGTCCATGCATTTTATGCATTCGTAAAAGCACAATGGGGAAAAGTGTGATATGTTTTCAGGTATCTCCTATACTAATAGAACCGCATGCTCACCGGTTTGCCACATGCTGTAGGCCTATGGACTGAACAAGAAACCACCAAAAATTTTAACCCGTCATCATTCTAACAAAATTGAGGACGATTCGTTCAAAATGACTTCTCCATGCATTTTATGCATTGGTAAAAGCACTATGGGGAAAAGTGTGATATGTTTTCAGGTATCTGCTATACTAATAGAGCCGCATGCTCACCGGTTGCCACATGCTGTAGGCCTATGGACTGAACAAGAAACCAGCTAAAATTTTAACCCTTCATCGTTCTAACAAAATTGAGGACGATTCGTTCGAAATGACTTCTCCATGCATTTTATGCATTGGTAAAAGCACTATGGTGAAAAGTGTGATATGTTTTCAGGTATCTCCTATACTAATAGAGCCGCATGCTCACCGGTTTGCCACATGCTGTAGGCCTATGGACTGAACAAGAAACCACCAAAAATTTTAACCTGTCATCATTCTAACAAAATTGAGGACGATTCCTTCAAAATGACTTCTCCATGCATTTTATGCATTGGTAAAAGCACTATGGGGAACAGTGTGATATGTTTTCAGGTATCTGCTATACTAATAGAGCCGCATGCTCACCGGTTGCCACATGCTGTAGGCCTATGGACTGAACAAGAAACCAGCAAAAATTTTAACCAGTCATCGTTCTAACAAAATTGAGGACGATTCGTTCGAAATGACTTCTCCATGCATTTTATGCATTGGTAAAAGCACTATGGGGAAAAGTGTGATATGTTTTCAGGTATCTCCTATACTAATAGAGCCGCAAGCTCACCGGTTTGCCACATGCTGTAGGCCTATGGACTGAACAAGAAACCACCAAAAATTTTAACCCGTCATCATTCTAACAAAATTGAGGACGATTTGTTCAAAATGACTTCTCCATGCATTTTATGCATTGGTAAAAGCACTATGGGGAAAAGTGTGATATGTTTTCAGGTATCTCCTATACTAATAGAGCCGCATGCTCACCGGTTTGCCACATGCTGTAGGCCTATGGACTGAACAAGAAACCACCAAAAATTATAACCCGTCATCGTTCTACCAAAATTGAGGACGATTCGTTCGAAATGACTTCTCCATGCATTTTATGCATTGGTAAAAGCACTATGGGGAAAAGTGTGATATGTTTTCAGGTATCTCCAATGCTAATAGAGCCGCATGCTCACCGGTTTGCCACATGCTATAGGCCTATGGACTGAGCAAGAAACCACCAAAAAATTTAACCCGTCATCATTATAAAAAAATTGAGGACGATTCGTTCAAAATGACTTGTCCATGCATTTTATGCATTCGTAAAAGCACAATGGGGAAAAGTGTGATATGTTTTCAGGTATCTCCTATACTAATAGAACCGCATGCTCACCGGTTTGCCACATGCTGTAGGCCTATGGACTGAACAAGAAACCACCAAAAATTTTAACCCGTCATCATTCTAACAAAATTGAGGACGATTCGTTCAAAATGACTTCTCCATGCATTTTATGCATTGGTAAAAGCACTATGGGGAAAAGTGTGATATGTTTTCAGGTATCTGCTATACTAATAGAGCCGCATGCTCACCGGTTGCCACATGCTGTAGGCCTATGGACTGAACAAGAAACCAGCTAAAATTTTAACCCTTCATCGTTCTAACAAAATTGAGGACGATTCGTTCGA
This sequence comes from Ranitomeya imitator, assembly GCF_032444005.1. Taxonomy (NCBI): domain Eukaryota; kingdom Metazoa; phylum Chordata; class Amphibia; order Anura; family Dendrobatidae; genus Ranitomeya; species Ranitomeya imitator. Next base: position 589,303,031 of record NC_091282.1, read on the forward strand.
AATGACTTCTCCATGCATTTTATGCATTGGTAAAAGCACTATGGGGAAAAGTGTGATATGTTTTCAGGTATCTCCTATACTAATAGAGCCGCATGCTCACCGGTTTGCCACATGCTGTAGGCCTATGGACTGAACAAGCAACCACCAAAAATTATAACCCGTCATCGTTCTACCAAAATTGAGGACGATTCGTTCGAAATGACTTCTCCATGCATTTTATGCATTGGTAAAAGCACTATGGGGAAAAGTGTGATATGTTTTCAGGTATCTCCTATGCTAATAGAGCCGCATGCTCACCGGTTTGCCACATGCTATAGGCCTATGGACTGAACAAGAAACCACCAAAAAAATTAACCCGTCATCATTCTAACCAAATTGAGGACGATTCGTTCAAACTGACTTCTCCATGCATTTTATGCATTCGTCAAAGCACTATGGGGAACAGTGTGATATGTTCTCAGGTATCTGCTATACTAATAGAGCCGCATGCTCACCGGTTTGAAACATGCTGTAGACCTATGGACTGAACAAGAAACCAGCAAAAATTTTAACCAGTCATCGTTCTAACAAAATTGAGGACGATTCGTTCGAAATGACTTCTCCATGCATTTTATGCATTGGTAAAAGCACTATGGGGAAAAGTGTGATATGTTTTCAGGTATCTCCTATACTAATAGAGCCGCATGCTCACCGGTTAGCCACATGCTGTAGGCCTATGGACTGAACAAGAAACCAGCAAAAATTTTAACCCATCTTCGTTCTAACAAAATTGAGGACAATTAGTTCGAAATGACTTCTCCATGCATTTTATGCATTGGTAAAAGCACTATGGTGAAAAGTGTGATATGTTTTCAGGTATCTCCTATACTAATAGAGCCGCATGCTCACCGGTTTGCCACATGCTGTAGGCCTATGGACTGAACAAGAAACCACCAAAAATTTTAACCTGTCATCATTCTAACAAAATTGAGGACGATTCCTTCAAAATGACTTCTCCATGCATTTTATGCATTGGTAAAAGCACTATGGGGAACAGTGTGATATGTTTTCAGGTATCTGCTATACTAATAGAGCCGCATGCTCACCGGTTGCCACATGCTGTAGGCCTATGGACTGAACAAGAAACCAGCAAAAATTTTAACCAGTCATCGTTCTAACAAAATTGAGGACGATTCGTTCGAAATGACTTCTCCATGCATTTTATGCATTGGTAAAAGCACTATGGGGAAAAGTGTGATATGTTTTCAGGTATCTCCTATACTAATAGAGCCGCAAGCTCACCGGTTTGCCACATGCTGTAGGCCTATGGACTGAACAAGAAACCACCAAAAATTTTAACCCGTCATCATTCTAACAAAATTGAGGACGATTTGTTCAAAATGACTTCTCCATGCATTTTATGCATTGGTAAAAGCACTATGGGGAAAAGTGTGATATGTTTTCAGGTATCTCCTATACTAATAGAGCCGCATGCTCACCGGTTTGCCACATGCTGTAGGCCTATGGACTGAACAAGAAACCACCAAAAATTATAACCCGTCATCGTTCTACCAAAATTGAGGACGATTCGTTCGAAATGACTTCTCCATGCATTTTATGCATTGGTAAAAGCACTATGGGGAAAAGTGTGATATGTTTTCAGGTATCTCCAATGCTAATAGAGCCGCATGCTCACCGGTTTGCCACATGCTATAGGCCTATGGACTGAGCAAGAAACCACCAAAAAAATTAACCCGTCATCATTCTAACCAAATTGAGGACGATTCGTTCAAAATGACTTCTCCATGCATTTTATGCATTCGTAAAAGCACTATGGGGAACAGTGTGATATGTTCTCAGGTATCTGCTATACTAATAGAGCCGCATGCTCACCGGTTTGCCACATGCTATAGGCCTATGGACTGAACAAGAAACCATCAAAAATTTTAACCCGTCATCATTCTATCACAATTGAGGAAGATTCGTTCGAAATGACTTCTCCATGCATTTTATGCATTGGTAAAAGCACTATGGGGAAAAGTGTGATATGTTTTCAGGTATCTCCTATACTAATAGAGACGTATGCTCACCAGTTTGCCACATGCTGTAGGACTATGGACTGAACAAGAAATCACCAAAAATTTTAACCTGTCATCATTCTAACAAAATTGAGGACGATTCCTTCAAAATGACTTCTCCATGCATTTTATGCATTGGTAAAAGCACTATGGGGAACAGTGTGATATGTTTTCAGGTATCTGCTATACTAATAGAGACGCATGCTCACCGGTTGCCACATGCTGTAGGCCTATGGACTGAACAAGAAACCAGCAAAAATTTTAACCAGTCATCGTTCTAACAAAATTGAGGACGATTCGTTCGAAATGACTTCTCCATGCATTTTATGCATTGGTAAAAGCACTATGGGGAAAAGTGTGATATGTTTTCAGGTATCTCCTATACTAATAGAGCCGCATGCTCACCGGTTAGCCACATGCTGTAGGCCTATGGACTGAACAAGAAACCAGCAAAAATTTTAACCCATCTTCGTTCTAACAAAATTGAGGACAATTAGTTCGAAATGACTTCTCCATGCATTTTATGCATTGGTAAAAGTACTATGGGGAAAAGTGTGATATGTTTTCAGGTATCTCCTATACTAATAGAGCCGCAAGCTCACCGGTTTGCCACATGCTGTAGGCCTATGGACTGAACAAGAAAAAACCAAAAATTTTAACCCGTCATCATTCTAACAAAATTGAGGACGATTTGTTCAAAATGACTTCTCCATGCATTTTATGCATTGGTAAAAGCACTATGGGGAAAAGTGTGATATGTTTTCAGGTATCTCCTATACTAATAGAGCCGCATGCTCACCGGTTTGCCACATGCTGTAGGCCTATGTATTGAACAAGAATCCACCAAAAATTTTAACCCATCATCCTTCTAACAAAATTGAGGACGATTCGTTCGAAATGACTTCTCCATGCATTTTATGCATTGGTAAAAGCACTATGGGGAAAAGTGTGATATGTTTTCAGGTATCTCCTATACTAATAGAGCCGCATGCTCACCGGTTTGCCACATGCTGTAGGCCTATGGACTGAACAAGAAACCACCAAAAATTTTAACCCGTCATCGTTCTAACAAAATTGAGGACGATTCGTTCGAAATGACTTCTCCATGCATTTTATGCATTCGTAAAAGCACTATGGGGAAAAGTGTGATATGTTTTCAGGTATCTCCTATACTAATAGAACCGCATGCTCACCGGTTAGCCACATGCTGTAGGCCTATGGACTGAACAAGAAACCACCAAAAATTTTAACCCGTCATCATTCTAACAAAATTGAGGACGATTCGTTCAAAATGACTTCTCCATGCATTTTATGCATTGGTAAAAGCACTATGGGGAAAAGTGTGATATGTTTTCAGGTATCTGCTATACTAATAGAGCCGCATGCTCACCGGTTGCCACATGCTGTAGGCCTATGGACTGAACAAGAAACCAGCTAAAATTTTAACCCTTCATCGTTCTAACAAAATTGAGGACGATTCGTTCGAAATGACTTCTCCATGCATTTTATGTATTGGTAAAAGCACTATGGTGAAAAGTGTGATATGTTTTCAGGTATCTCCTATACTAATAGAGCCGCATGCTCACCGGTTTGCCACATGCTGTAGGCCTATGGACTGAACAAGAAACCACCAAAAATTTTAACCCGCCATCGTTCTCACAAAATTGAGGACGATTCGTTCAAAATGACTTCTCCATGCATTTTATGCATTGGTAAAAGCACTATGGGGAAAAGTGTGATATGTTTTCAGGTATCTCCTATACTAATAGAGCCGCAAGCTCACCGGTTTGCCACATGCTGTAGGCCTATGGACTGAACAAGAAACCACCAAAAATTTTAACCCGTCATCATTCTAACAAAATTGAGGACGATTTGTTCAAAATGACTTATCCATGCATATTATGCATTGGTAAAAGCACTATGGGGAAAAGTGTGATATGTTTTCAGGTATCTCCTATACTAATAGAGCCGCATGCTCACCGGTTAGCCACATGCTGTAGGCCTATGGACTGAACAAGAAACCAGCAAAAATTTTAACCCATCTTCGTTCTAACAAAATTGAGGACAATTAGTTCGAAATGACTTCTCCATGCATTTTATGCATTGGTAAAAGCACTATGGGGAAAAGTGTGATATGTTTTCAGGTATCTCCTATACTAATAGAGCCGCATGCTCACCGGTTTGCCACATGCTGTAGGCCTATGGACTGAACAAGAAACCACCAAAAATTTTAACCTGTCATCATTCTAACAAAATTGAGGACGATTCCTTCAAAATGACTTCTCCATGCATTTTATGCATTGGTAAAAGCACTATGGGGAACAGTGTGATATGTTTTCAGGTATCTGCTATACTAATAGAGCCGCATGCTCACCGGTTGCCACATGCTGTAGGCCTATGGACTGAACAAGAAACCAGCAAAAATTTTAACCAGTCATCGTTCTAACAAAATTGAGGACGATTCGTTCGAAATGACTTCTCCATGCATTTTATGCATTGGTAAAAGCACTATGGGGAAAAGTGTGATATGTTTTCAGGTATCTCCTATACTAATAGAGCCGCAAGCTCACCGGTTTGCCACATGCTGTAGGCCTATGGACTGAACAAGAAACCACCCAAAATTTTAACCCGTCATCATTCTAACAAAATTGAGGACGATTTGTTCAAAATGACTTCTCCATGCATTTTATGCATTGGTAAAAGCACTATGGGGAAAAGTGTGATATGTTTTCAGGTATCTGCTATACTAATAGAGCCGCATGCTCACCGGTTGCCACATGCTGTAGGCCTATGGACTGAACAAGAAACCAGCTAAAATTTTAACCCTTCATCGTTCTAACAAAATTGAGGACGATTCGTTCGAAATGACTTCTCCATGCATTTTATGCATTGGTAAAAGCACTATGGGGAAAAGTGTGATATGTTTTCAGGTATCTCCTATACTAATAGAGCCGCATGCTCACCGGTTTGCCACATGCTGTAGGCCTATGGACTGAACAAGAAACCACCAAAAATTTTAACCCGTCTTCGTTCTGACAAAATTGAGGACAATTAGTTCGAAATGACTTCTCCATGCATTTTATGTATTGGTAAAAGCACTATGGTGAAAAGTGTGATATGTTTTCAGGTATCTCCTATACTAATAGAGCCGCATGCTCACCGGTTTGCCACATGCTGTAGGCCTATGGACTGAACAAGAAACCACCAAAAATTTTAACCCGCCATCGTTCTCACAAAATTGAGGACGATTCGTTCAAAATGACTTCTCCATGCATTTTATGCATTGGTAAAAGCACTATGGGGAAAAGTGTGATATGTTTTCAGGTATCTCCTATACTAATAGAGCCGCAAGCTCACCGGTTTGCCACATGCTGTAGGCCTATGGACTGAACAAGAAACCACCAAAAATTTTAACCCGTCATCATTCTAACAAAATTGAGGACGATTTGTTCAAAATGACTTATCCATGCATATTATGCATTGGTAAAAGCACTATGGGGAAAAGTGTGATATGTTTTCAGGTATCTCCTATACTAATAGAGCCGCATGCTCACCGGTTTGCCACATGCTGTAGGCCTATGGACTGAACAAGAATCCACCAAAAATTTTAACCCATCATCGTTCTAACAAAATTGAGGACGATTCATTCGAAATGACTTCTCCATGCATTTTATACATTGGTAAAAGCACTATGGGGAAAAGTGTGATATGTTTTCAGGTATCTCCTATACTAATAGAGCCGCATGCTCACCGGTTTGCCACATGCTGTAGGCCTATGGACTGAACAAGAAACCAGCAAAAATTTTAACCAGTCATCGTTCTAACAAAATTGAGGACGATTCGTTCGAAAAGACTTCTCCATGCATTTTATGCATTGGTAAAAGCACTATGGGGAAAAGTGTGATATGTTTTCAGGTATCTCCTATACTAATAGAGCCGCATGCTCACCGGTTAGCCACATGCTGTAGGCCTATGGACTGAACAAGAAACCAGCAAAAATTTTAACCCATCTTCGTTCTAACAAAATTGAGGACAATTAGTTCGAAATGACTTCTCCATGCATTTTATGCATTGGTAAAAGCACTATGGGGAAAAGTGTGATATGTTTTCAGGTATCTCCTATACTAATAGAGCCGCAAGCTCACCGGATGCCACATGCTGTAGGCCTATGGACTGAACAAGAAACCACCAAAAATTTTAACCCGTCATCATTCTAACAAAATTGAGGACGATTTGTTCAAAATGACTTCTCCATGCATTTTATGCATTGGTAAAAGCACTATGGGGAAAAGTGTGATATGTTTTCAGGTATCTCCTATACTAATAGAGCCGCATGCTCACCGGTTTGCCACATGCTGTAGGCCTATGTATTGAACAAGAATCCACCAAAAATTTTAACCCATCATCGTTCTAACAAAATTGAGGACGATTCGTTCGAAATGACTTCTCCATGCATTTTATGCATTGGTAAAAGCACTATGGGGAAAAGTGTGATATGTTTTCAGGTATCTCCTATACTAATAGAGCCGCATGCTCACCGGTTTGCCACATGCTGTAGGCCTATGGACTGAACAAGAAACCACCAAAAATTTTAACCCGTCATCGTTCTAACAAAATTGAGGACGATTCGTTCGAAATGACTTCTCCATGCATTTTATGCATTCGTAAAAGCACTATGGGGAAAAGTGTGATATGTTTTCAGGTATCTCCTATACTAATAGAACCGCATGCTCACCGGTTTGCCACATGCTGTAGGCCTATGGACTGAACAAGAAACCACCAAAAATTTTAACCCGTCATCATTCTAACAAAATTGAGGACGATTCGTTCAAAATGACTTCTCCATGCATTTTATGCATTGGTAAAAGCACTATGGGGAAAAGTGTGATATGTTTTCAGGTATCTGCTATACTAATAGAGCCGCATGCTCACCGGTTGCCACATGCTGTAGGCCTATGGACTGAACAAGAAACCAGCTAAAATTTTAACCCTTCATCGTTCTAACAAAATTGAGGACGATTCGTTCGAAATGACTTCTCCATGCATTTTATGTATTGGTAAAAGCACTATGGTGAAAAGTGTGATATGTTTTCAGGTATCTCCTATACTAATAGAGCCGCATGCTCACCGGTTTGCCACATGCTGTAGGCCTGTGGACTGAACAAGAAACCACCAAAAATTTTAACCCGCCATCGTTCTCACAAAATTGAGGACGATTCGTTCAAAATGACTTCTCCATGCATTTTATGCATTGGTAAAAGCACTATGGGGAAAAGTGTGATATGTTTTCAGGTATCTCCTATACTAATAGAGCCGCAAGCTCACCGGTTTGCCACATGCTGTAGGCCTATGGACTGAACAAGAAACCACCAAAAATTTTAACCCGTCATCATTCTAACAAAATTGAGGACGATTTGTTCAAAATGACTTACCGGTGTGAATTACTGGTATGATGGACTCCTCGCCAGAGACGGACTACACCTCAACAAACCTGGGAAACACACATTCGCCAGAAGACTCGCTACACTCATCAGGAGGGCGTTAAACTAGAAGAAGAGGGGACGGGAAGAAAAACATTAGACTCGAACAAAGACGACCCAGGAAAACATACTCAGAAGGGAGGTAAGAACATTTCTAAAACAATCCACAGTGAGGAGATTGGAACAAAACAAAATCCTCTAAACTGCATGCTCGCAAACGCCAGAAGCCTGACAAACAAGATGGAAGAACTAGAAGCAGAAATATCTACAGGTAACTTTGACATAGTGGGAATAACCGAGACATGGTTAGATGAAAGCTATGACTGGGCAGTTAACTTACAGGGTTACAGTCTGTTTAGAAAGGATCGTAAAAATCGGAGAGGAGGAGGGGTTTGTCTCTATGTAAAGTCTTGTCTAAAGTCCACTTTAAGGGAGGATATTAGCGAAGGGAATGAGGATGTCGAGTCCATATGGGTCGAAATTCATGGAGGGAAAAATGGTAACAAAATTCTCATTGGGGTCTGTTACAAACCCCCAAATATAACAGAAACCATGGAAAGTCTACTTCTAAAGCAGATAGATGAAGCTGCAACCCATAATGAGGTCCTGGTTATGGGGGACTTTAACTACCCGGATATTAACTGGGAAACAGAAACCTGTGAAACCCATAAAGGCAACAGGTTTCTGCTAATAACCAAGAAAAATTATCTTTCACAATTGGTGCAGAATCCAACCAGAGGAGCAGCACTTTTAGACCTAATACTATCTAATAGACCTGACAGAATAACAAATCTGCAGGTGGTCGGGCATCTAGGAAATAGCGACCACAATATTGTACAGTTTCACCTGTCTTTCACTAGGGGGACTTGTCAGGGAGTCACAAAAACATTGAATTTTAGGAAGGCAAAGTTTGAACAGCTTAGAGATGCCCTTAATCTGGTAGACTGGGACAATATCCTCAGAAATGAGAATACAGATAATAAATGGGAAATGTTTAAGAACATCCTAAATAGGCAGTGTAAGCGGTTTATACCTTGTGGGAATAAAAGGACTAGAAATAGGAAAAACCCAATGTGGCTAAACAAAGAAGTAAGACAGGCAATTAACAGTAAAAAGAAAGCATTTGCACTACTAAAGCAGGATGGCACCATTGAAGCTCTAAAAAACTATAGGGAGAAAAATACTTTATCTAAAAAACTAATTAAAGCTGCCAAAAAGGAAACAGAGAAGCACATTGCTAAGGAGAGTAAAACTAATCCCAAACTGTTCTTCAACTATATCAATAGTAAAAGAATAAAAACTGAAAATGTAGGCCCCTTAAAAAATAGTGAGGAAAGAATGGTTGTAGATGACGAGGAAAAAGCTAACATATTAAACACCTTCTTCTCCACGGTATTCACGGTGGAAAATGAAATGCTAAGTGAAATCCCAAGAAACAATGAAAACCCTATATTAAGGGTCACCAATCTAACCCAAGAAGAGGTGCGAAACCGGCTAAATAAGATTAAAATAGATAAATCTCCGGGTCCGGATGGCATACACCCACGAGTACTAAGAGAACTAAGTAATGTAATAGATAAACCATTATTTCTTATTTTTAGTGACTCTATAGCGACAGGGTCTGTTCCGCAGGACTGGCGCATAGCAAATGTGGTGCCAATATTCAAAAAGGGCTCTAAAAGTGAACCTGGAAATTATAGGCCAGTAAGTCTAACCTCTATTGTTGGTAAAATATTTGAAGGGTTTCTGAGGGATGTTATTCTGGATTATCTCAATGAGAATAACTGTTTAACTCCATATCAGCATGGGTTTATGAGAAATCGCTCCTGTCAAACCAATCTAATCAGTTTTTATGAAGAGGTAAGCTATAGACTGGACCACGGTGAGTCATTGGACGTGGTATATCTCGATTTTTCCAAAGCGTTTGATACCGTGCCGCACAAGAGGTTGGTACACAAAATGAGAATGCTTGGTCTGGGGGAAAATGTGTGTAAATGGGTTAGTAACTGGCTTAGTGATAGAAAGCAGAGGGTGGTTATAAATGGTATAGTCTCTAACTGGGTCGCTGTGACCAGTGGGGTACCGCAGGGGTCAGTATTGGGACCTGTTCTCTTCAACATATTCATTAATGATCTGGTAGAAGGTTTACACAGTAAAATATCGATATTTGCAGATGATACAAAACTATGTAAAGCAGTTAATACAAGAGAAGATAGTATTCTGCTACAGATGGATCTGGATAAGTTGGAAACTTGGGCTGAAAGGTGGCAGATGAGGTTTAACAATGATAAATGTAAGGTTATACACATGGGAAGAGGGAATCAATATCACCATTACACACTGAACGGGAAACCACTGGGTAAATCTGACAGGGAGAAGGACTTGGGGATCCTAGTTAATGATAAACTTACCTGGAGCAGCCAGTGCCAGGCAGCAGCTGCCAAGGCAAACAGGATCATGGGGTGCATTAAAAGAGGTCTGGATACACATGATGAGAGCATTATACTGCCTCTGTACAAATCCCTAGTTAGACCGCACATGGAGTACTGTGTCCAGTTTTGGGCACCGGTGCTCAGGAAGGATATAATGGAACTAGAGAGAGTTCAAAGGAGGGCAACAAAATTAATAAAGGGGATGGGAGAACTAAAATACCCAGATAGATTAGCGAAATTAGGATTATTTAGTCTAGAAAAAAGACGACTGAGGGGCGATCTAATAACCATGTATAAGTATATAAGGGGACAATACAAATATCTCGCTGAGGATCTGTTTATACCAAGGAAGGTGACGGGCACAAGGGGGCATTCTTTCCGTCTGGAGGAGAGAAGGTTTTTCCACCAACATAGAAGAGGATTCTTTACTGTTAGGGCAGTGAGAATCTGGAATTGCTTGCCTGAGGAGGTGGTGATGGCGAACTCAGTCGAGGGGTTCAAGAGAGGCCTGGATGTCTTCCTGGAGCAGAACAATATTGTATCATACAATTATTAGGTTCTGTAGAAGGACGTAGATCTGGGTATTTATTATGATGGAATATAGGCTGAACTGGATGGACAAATGTCTTTTTTCGGCCTTACTAACTATGTTACTATGTTACTATGTTACTTATCCATGCATATTATGCATTGGTAAAAGCACTATGGGGAAAAGTGTGATATGTTTTCAGGTATCTCCTATACTAATAGAGCCGCATGCTCACCGGTTAGCCACATGCTGTAGGCCTATGGACTGAACAAGAAACCAGCAAAAATTTTAACCCATCTTCGTTCTAACAAAATTGAGGACAATTAGTTCGAAATGACTTCTCCATGCATTTTATGCATTGGTAAAAGCACTATGGGGAAAAGTGTGATATGTTTTCAGGTATCTCCTATACTAATAGAGCCGCATGCTCACCGGTTTGCCACATGCTGTAGGCCTATGGACTGAACAAGAAACCACCAAAAATTTTAACCTGTCATCATTCTAACAAAATTGAGGACGATTCCTTCAAAATGACTTCTCCATGCATTTTATGCATTGGTAAAAGCACTATGGGGAACAGTGTGATATGTTTTCAGGTATCTGCTATACTAATAGAGCCGCATGCTCACCGGTTGCCACATGCTGTAGGCCTATGGACTGAACAAGAAACCAGCAAAAATTTTAACCAGTCATCGTTCTAACAAAATTGAGGACGATTCGTTCGAAATGACTTCTCCATGCATTTTATGCATTGGTAAAAGCACTATGGGGAAAAGTGTGATATGTTTTCAGGTATCTCCTATACTAATAGAGCCGCAAGCTCACCGGTTTGCCACATGCTGTAGGCCTATGGACTGAACAAGAAACCACCAAAAATTTTAACCCGTCATCATTCTAACAAAATTGAGGACGATTCGTTCGAAATGACTTCTCCATGCATTTTATGCATTGGTAAAAGCACTATGGGGAAAAGTGTGATATGTTTTCAGGTATCTCCTATACTAATAGAGCCGCATGCTCACCGGTTTGCCACATGCTGTAGGCCTATGGACTGAACAAGAAACCACCAAAAATTTTAACCCGTCTTCGTTCTGACAAAATTGAGGACAATTAGTTCGAAATGACTTCTCCATGCATTTTATGTATTGGTAAAAGCACTATGGTGAAAAGTGTGATATGTTTTCAGGTATCTCCTATACTAATAGAGCCGCATGCTCACCGGTTTGCCACATGCTGTAGGCCTATGGACTGAACAAGAAACCACCAAAAATTTTAACCCGCCATCGTTCTCACAAAATTGAGGACGATTCGTTCAAAATGACTTCTCCATGCATTTTATGCATTGGTAAAAGCACTATGGGGAAAAGTGTGATATGTTTTCAGGTATCTCCAATGCTAATAGAGCCGCATGCTCACCGGTTTGCCACATGCTATAGGCCTATGGACTGAGCAAGAAACCACCAAAAAAATTAACCCGTCATCATTCTAACCAAATTGAGGACGATTCGTTCAAAATGACTTCTCCATGCATTTTATGCATTCGTAAAAGCACTATGGGGAACAGTGTGATATGTTCTCAGGTATCTGCTATACTAATAGAGCCGCATGCTCACCGGTTTGCCACATGCTATAGGCCTATGGACTGAACAAGAAACCATCAAAAATTTTAACCCGTCATCATTCTATCACAATTGAGGAAGATTCGTTCGAAATGACTTCTCCATGCATTTTATGCATTGGTAAAAGCACTATGGGGAAAAGTGTGATATGTTTTCAGGTATCTCCTATACTAATAGAGACGTATGCTCACCAGTTTGCCACATGCTGTAGGCCTATGGACTGAACAAGAAATCACCAAAAATTTTAACCTGTCATCATTCTAACAAAATTGAGGACGATTCCTTCAAAATGACTTCTCCATGCATTTTATGCATTGGTAAAAGCACTATGGGGAACAGTGTGATATGTTTTCAGGTATCTGCTATACTAATAGAGACGCATGCTCACCGGTTGCCACATGCTGTAGGCCTATGGACTGAACAAGAAACCAGCAAAAATTTTAACCAGTCATCGTTCTAACAAAATTGAGGACGATTCGTTCGAAATGACTTCTCCATGCATTTTATGCATTGGTAAAAGCACTATGGGGAAAAGTGTGATATGTTTTCAGGTATCTCCTATACTAATAGAGCCGCATGCTCACCGGTTAGCCACATGCTGTAGGCCTATGGACTGAACAAGAAACCAGCAAAAATTTAAACCCATCTTCGTTCTAACAAAATTGAGGACAATTAGTTCGAAATGACTTCTCCATGCATTTTATGCATTGGTAAAAGCACTATGGGGAAAAGTGTGATATGTTTTCAGGTATCTCCTATACTAATAGAGCCGCAAGCTCACCGGTTTGCCACAAGCTGTAGGCCTATGGACTGAACAAGAAACCACGAAAAATTTTAACCCGTCATCATTCTAACAAAATTGAGGACGATTTGTTCAAAATGACTTCTCCATGCATTTTATGCATTGGTAAAAGCACTATGGGGAAAAGTGTGATATGTTTTCAGGTATCTCCTATACTAATAGAGCCGCATGCTCACCGGTTTGCCACATGCTGTAGGCCTATGTATTGAACAAGAATCCACCAAAAATTTTAACCCATCATCGTTCTAACAAAATTGAGGACGATTCGTTCGAAATGACTTCTCCATGCATTTTATGCATTGGTAAAAGCACTATGGGGAAAAGTGTGATATGTTTTCAGGTATCTCCTATACTAATAGAGCCGCATGCTCACCGGTTTGCCACATGCTGTAGGCCTATGGACTGAACAAGAAACCACCAAAAATTTTAACCCGTCATCGTTCTAACAAAATTGAGGACGATTCGTTCGAAATGACTTCTCCATGCATTTTATGCATTCGTAAAAGCACTATGGGGAAAAGTGTGATATGTTTTCAGGTATCTCCTATACTAATAGAACCGCATGCTCACCGGTTTGCCACATGCTGTAGGCCTATGGACTGAACAAGAAACCACCAAAAATTTTAACCCGTCATCATTCTAACAAAATTGAGGACGATTCGTTCAAAATGACTTCTCCATGCATTTTATGCATTGGTAAAAGCACTATGGGGAAAAGTGTGATATGTTTTCAGGTATCTGCTATACTAATAGAGCCGCATGCTCACCGGTTGCCACATGCTGTAGGCCTATGGACTGAACAAGAAACCAGCTAAAATTTTAACCCTTCATCGTTCTAACAAAATTGAGGACGATTCGTTCGAAATGACTTCTCCATGCATTTTATGTATTGGTAAAAGCACTATGGTGAAAAGTGTGATATGTTTTCAGGTATCTCCTACACTAATAGAGCCGCATGCTCACCGGTTTGCCACATGCTGTAGGCCTATGGACTGAACAAGAAACCACCAAAAATTTTAACTCGCCATCGTTCTCACAAAATTGAGGACGATTCGTTCAAAATGACTTCTCCATGCATTTTATGCATTGGTAAAAGCACTATGGGGAAAAGTGTGATATGTTTTCAGGTATCTCCTATACTAATAGAGCCGCAAGCTCACCGGTTTGCCACATGCTGTAGGCCTATGGACTGAACAAGAAACCACCAAAAATTTTAACCCGTCATCATTCTAACAAAATTGAGGACGATTTGTTCAAAATGACTTATCCATGCATATTATGCATTGGTAAAAGCACTATGGGGAAAAGTGTGATATGTTTTCAGGTATCTCCTATACTAATAGAGCCGCATGCTCACCGGTTAGCTACATGCTGTAGGCCTATGGACTGAACAAGAAACCAGCAAAAATTTTAACCCATCTTCGTTCTAACAAAATTGAGGACAATTAGTTCGAAATGACTTCTCCATGCATTTTATGCATTGGTAAAAGCACTATGGGGAAAAGTGTGATATGTTTTCAGGTATCTCCTATACTAATAGAGCCGCATGCTCACCGGTTTGCCACATGCTGTAGGCCTATGGACTGAACAAGAAACCACCAAAAATTTTAACCTGTCATCATTCTAACAAAATTGAGGACGATTCCTTCAAAATGACTTCTCCATGCATTTTATGCATTGGTAAAAGCACTATGGGGAACAGTGTGATATGTTTTCAGGTATCTGCTATACTAATAGAGCCGCATGCTCACCGGTTGCCACATGCTGTAGGCCTATGGACTGAACAAGAAACCAGCAAAAATTTTAACCAGTCATCGTTCTAACAAAATTGAGGACGATTCGTTCGAAATGACTTCTCCATGCATTTTATGCATTGGTAAAAGCACTATGGGGAAAAGTGTGATATGTTTTCAGGTATCTCCTATACTAATAGAGCCGCAAGCTCACCGGTTTGCCACATGCTGTAGGCCTATGGACTGAACAAGAAACCACCAAAAATTTTAACCCGTCATCATTCTAACAAAATTGAGGACGATTTGTTCAAAATGACTTCTCCATGCATTTTATGCATTGGTAAAAGCACTATGGGGAAAAGTGTGATATGTTTTCAGGTATCTGCTATACTAATAGAGCCGCATGCTCACCGGTTGCCACATGCTGTAGGCCTATGGACTGAACAAGAAACCAGCTAAAATTTTAACCCTTCATCGTTCTAACAAAATTGAGGACGATTCGTTCGAAATGACTTCTCCATGCATTTTATGCATTGGTAAAAGCACTATGGGGAAAAGTGTGATATGTTTTCAGGTATCTCCTATACTAATAGAGCCGCAAGCTCACCGGTTTGCCACATGCTGTAGGCCTATGGACTGAACAAGAAACCACCAAAAATTTTAACCCGTCATCATTCTAACAAAATTGAGGACGATTTGTTCAAAATGACTTATCCATGCATATTATGCATTGGTAAAAGCACTATGGGGAAAAGTGTGATATGTTTTCAGGTATCTCCTATACTAATAGAGCCGCATGCTCACCGGTTTGCCACATGCTGTAGGCCTATGGACTGAACAAGAATCCACCAAAAATTTTAACCCATCATCGTTCTAACAAAATTGAGGACGATTCATTCGAAATGACTTCTCCATGCATTTTATACATTGGTAAAAGCACTATGGGGAAAAGTGTGATATGTTTTCAGGTATCTCCTATACTAATAGAGCCGCATGCTCACCGGTTTGCCACATGCTGTAGGCCTATGGACTGAACAAGAAACCAGCAAAAATTTTAACCAGTCATCGTTCTAACAAAATTGAGGACGATTCGTTCGAAATGACTTCTCCATGCATTTTATGCATTGGTAAAAGCACTATGGGGAAAAGTGTGATATGTTTTCAGGTATCTCCTATACTAATAGAGCCGCATGCTCACCGGTTAGCCACATGCTGTAGGCCTATGGACTGAACAAGAAACCAGCAAAAATTTTAACCCATCTTCGTTCTAACAAAATTGAGGACAATTAGTTCGAAATGACTTCTCCATGCATTTTATGCATTGGTAAAAGCACTATGGGGAAAAGTGTGATATGTTTTCAGGTATCTCCTATACTAATAGAGCCGCAAGCTCACCGGTTTGCCACATGCTGTAGGCCTATGGACTGAACAAGAAACCACCAAAAATTTTAACCCGTCATCATTCTAACAAAATTGAGGACGATTTGTTCAAAATGACTTCTCCATGCATTTTATGCATTGGTAAAAGCACTATGGGGAAAAGTGTGATATGTTTTCAGGTATCTCCTATACTAATAGAGCCGCATGCTCACCGGTTTGCCACATGCTGTAGGCCTATGGACTGAACAAGAAACCACCAAAAATTTTAACCCGTCATCGTTCTAACAAAATTGAGGACGATTCGTTCGAAATGACTTCTCCATGCATTTTATGCATTCGTAAAAGCACTATGGGGAAAAGTGTGATATGTTTTCAGGTATCTCCTATACTAATAGAACCGCATGCTCACCGGTTTACCACATGCTGTAGGCCTATGGACTGAACAAGAAACCACCAAAAATTTTAACCCGTCATCATTCTAACAAAATTGAGGACGATTCGTTCAAAATGACTTCTCCATGCATTTTATGCATTGGTAAAAGCACTATGGGGAAAAGTGTGATATGTTTTCAGGTATCTGCTATACTAATAGAGCCGCATGCTCACCGGTTGCCACATGCTGTAGGCCTATGGACTGAACAAGAAACCAGCTAAAATTTTAACCCTTCATCGTTCTAACAAAATTGAGGACGATTCGTTCGAAATGACTTCTCCATGCATTTTATGTATTGGTAAAAGCACTATGGTGAAAAGTGTGATATGTTTTCAGGTATCTCCTATACTAATAGAGCCGCATGCTCACCGGTTTGCCACATGCTGTAGGCCTATGGACTGAACAAGAAACCACCAAAAATTTTAACCCGCCATCGTTCTCACAAAATTGAGGACGATTCGTTCAAAATGACTTCTCCATGCATTTTATGCATTGGTAAAAGCACTATGGGGAAAAGTGTGATATGTTTTCAGGTATCTCCTATACTAATAGAGCCGCAAGCTCACCGGTTTGCCACATGCTGTAGGCCTATGGACTGAACAAGAAACCACCAAAAATTTTAACCCGTCATCATTCTAACAAAATTGAGGACGATTTGTTCAAAATGACTTATCCATGCATATTATGCATTGGTAAAAGCACTATGGGGAAAAGTGTGATATGTTTTCAGGTATCTCCTATACTAATAGAGCCGCATGCTCACCGGTTAGCCACATGCTGTAGGCCTATGGACTGAACAAGAAACCAGCAAAAATTTTAACCCATCTTCGTTCTAACAAAATTGAGGACAATTAGTTCGAAATGACTTCTCCATGCATTTTATGCATTGGTAAAAGCACTATGGGGAAAAGTGTGATATGTTTTCAGGTATCTCCTATACTAATAGAGCCGCATGCTCACCGGTTTGCCACATGCTGTAGGCCTATGGACTGAACAAGAAACCACCAAAAATTTTAACCTGTCATCATTCTAACAAAATTGAGGACGATTCCTTCAAAATGACTTCTCCATGCATTTTATGCATTGGTAAAAGCACTATGGGGAACAGTGTGATATGTTTTCAGGTATCTGCTATACTAATAGAGCCGCATGCTCACCGGTTGCCACATGCTGTAGGCCTATGGACTGAACAAGAAACCAGCAAAAATTTTAACCAGTCATCGTTCTAACAAAATTGAGGACGATTCGTTCGAAATGACTTCTCCATGCATTTTATGCATTGGTAAAAGCACTATGGGGAAAAGTGTGATATGTTTTCAGGTATCTCCTATACTAATAGAGCCGCAAGCTCACCGGTTTGCCACATGCTGTAGGCCTATGGACTGAACAAGAAACCACCAAAAATTTTAACCCGTCATCATTCTAACAAAATTGAGGACGATTTGTTCAAAATGACTTCTCCATGCATTTTATGCATTGGTAAAAGCACTATGGGGAAAAGTGTGATATGTTTTCAGGTATCTGCTATACTAATAGAGCCGCATGCTCACCGGTTGCCACATGCTGTAGGCCTATGGACTGAACAAGAAACCAGCTAAAATTTTAACCCTTCATCGTTCTAACAAAATTGAGGACGATTCGTTCGAAATGACTTCTCCATGCATTTTATGCATTGGTAAAAGCACTATGGGGAAAAGTGTGATATGTTTTCAGGTATCTCCTATACTAATAGAGCCGCATGCTCACCGGTTTGCCACATGCTGTAGGCCTATGGACTGAACAAGAAACCACCAAAAATTTTAACCCGTCTTCGTTCTGACAAAATTGAGGACAATTAGTTCGAAATGACTTCTCCATGCATTTTATGTATTGGTAAAAGCACTATGGTGAAAAGTGTGATATGTTTTCAGGTATCTCCTATACTAATAGAGCCGCATGCTCACCGGTTTGCCACATGCTGTAGGCCTATGGACTGAACAAGAAACCACCAAAAATTTTAACCCGCCATCGTTCTCACAAAATTGAGGACGATTCGTTCAAAATGACTTCTCCATGCATTTTATGCATTGGTAAAAGCACTATGGGGAAAAGTGTGATATGTTTTCAGGTATCTCCTATACTAATAGAGCCGCAAGCTCACCGGTTTGCCACATGCTGTAGGCCTATGGACTGAACAAGAAACCACCAAAAATTTTAACCCGTCATCATTCTAACAAAATTGAGGACGATTTGTTCAAAATGACTTATCCATGCATATTATGCATTGGTAAAAGCACTATGGGGAAAAGTGTGATATGTTTTCAGGTATCTCCTATACTAATAGAGCCGCATGCTCACCGGTTTGCCACATGCTGTAGGCCTATGGACTGAACAAGAATCCACCAAAAATTTTAACCCATCATCGTTCTAACAAAATTGAGGACGATTCATTCGAAATGACTTCTCCATGCATTTTATACATTGGTAAAAGCACTATGGGGAAAAGTGTGATATGTTTTCAGGTATCTCCTATACTAATAGAGCCGCATGCTCACCGGTTTGCCACATGCTGTAGGCCTATGGACTGAACAAGAAACCACCAAAAATTTTAACCCGTCATCGTTCTAACAAAATTGAGGACGATTTGTTCGAAATGACTTATCCATGCATTTTATGCATTGGTAAAAGCACTATGGGGAAAAGTGTGATATGTATTCAGGTATCTCCTATACTAATAGAGTCGCATGCTCACCGGTTTGCCACATGCTATAGGCCTATGGACTGAACAAGAAACCACCAAAAAATTTAACCCGTCATCATTATAAAAAAATTGAGGACGATTCGTTCAAAATGACTTCTCCATGCATTTTATGCATTCGTAAAAGCACTATGGGGAAAAGTGTGATATGTTTTCAGGTATCTCCATTACTAATAGAACCGCATGCTCACCGGTTTGCCACATGCTGTAGGCCTATGGACTGAACAAGAAACCACCAAAAATTTTAACCCGTCATCATTCTAACAAAATTGAGGACGATTCGTTCAAAATGACTTCTCCATGCATTTTATGCATTGGTAAAAGCACTATGGGGAAAAGTGTGATATGTTTTCAGGTATCTGCTATACTAATAGAGCCGCATGCTCACCGGTTGCCACATGCTGTAGGCCTATGGACTGAACAAGAAACCAGCTAAAATTTTAACCCTTCATCGTTCTAACAAAATTGAGGACGATTCGTTCGAAATGACTTCTCCATGCATTTTATGCATTGGTAAAAGCACTATGGGGAAAAGTGTGATATGTTTTCAGGTATCTCCTATACTAATAGAGCCGCATGCTCACCGGTTTGCCACATGCTGTAGGCCTATGGACTGAACAAGAAACCACCAAAAATTTTAACCCGCCATCGTTCTCACAAAATTGAGGACGATTCGTTCAAAATGACTTCTCCATGCATTTTATGCATTGGTAAAAGCACTATGGGGAAAAGTGTGATATGTTTTCAGGTATCTCCTATACTAATAGAGCCGCAAGCTCACCGGTTTGCCACATGCTGTAGGCCTATGGACTGAACAAGAAACCACCAAAAATTTTAACCCGTCATCATTCTAACAAAATTGAGGACGATTTGTTCAAAATGACTTATCCATGCATATTATGCATTGGTAAAAGCACTATGGGGAAAAGTGTGATATGTTTTCAGGTATCTCCTATACTAATAGAGCCGCATGCTCACCGGTTTGCCACATGCTGTAGGCCTATGGACTGAACAAGAATCCACCAAAAATTTTAACCCATCATCGTTCTAACAAAATTGAGGACGATTCATTCGAAATGACTTCTCCATGCATTTTATACATTGGTAAAAGCACTATGGGGAAAAGTGTGATATGTTTTCAGGTATCTCCTATACTAATAGAGCCGCATGCTCACCGGTTTGCCACATGCTGTAGGCCTATGGACTGAACAAGAAACCACCAAAAATTTTAACCCGTCATCGTTCTAACAAAATTGAGGACGATTTGTTCGAAATGACTTATCCATGCATTTTATGCATTGGTAAAAGCACTATGGGGAAAAGTGTGATATGTATTCAGGTATCTCCTATACTAATAGAGTCGCATGCTCACCGGTTTGCCACATGCTATAGGCCTATGGACTGAACAAGAAACCACCAAAAAATTTAACCCGTCATCATTATAAAAAAATTGAGGACGATTCGTTCAAAATGACTTCTCCATGCATTTTATGCATTCGTAAAAGCACTATGGGGAAAAGTGTGATATGTTTTCAGGTATCTCCATTACTAATAGAACCGCATGCTCACCGGTTTGCCACATGCTGTAGGCCTATGGACTGAACAAGAAACCACCAAAAATTTTAACCCGTCATCATTCTAACAAAATTGAGGACGATTCGTTCAAAATGACTTCTCCATGCATTTTATGCATTGGTAAAAGCACTATGGGGAAAAGTGTGATATGTTTTCAGGTATCTGCTATACTAATAGAGCCGCATGCTCACCGGTTGCCACATGCTGTAGGCCTATGGACTGAACAAGAAACCAGCTAAAATTTTAACCCTTCATCGTTCTAACAAAATTGAGGACGATTCGTTCGAAATGACTTCTCCATGCATTTTATGCATTGGTAAAAGCACTATGGGGAAAAGTGTGATATGTTTTCAGGTATCTCCTATACTAATAGAGCCGCATGCTCACCGGTTTGCCACATGCTGTAGGCCTATGGACTGAACAAGAAACCACCAAAAATTTTAACCCGCCATCGTTCTCACAAAATTGAGGACGATTCGTTCAAAATGACTTCTCCATGCATTTTATGCATTGGTAAAAGCACTATGGGGAAAAGTGTGATATGTTTTCAGGTATCTCCTATACTAATAGAGCCGCAAGCTCACCGGTTTGCCACATGCTGTAGGCCTATGGACTGAACAAGAAACCACCAAAAATTTTAACCCGTCATCATTCTAACAAAATTGAGGACGATTTGTTCAAAATGACTTATCCATGCATATTATGCATTGGTAAAAGCACTATGGGGAAAAGTGTGATATGTTTTCAGGTATCTCCTATACTAATAGAGCCGCATGCTCACCGGTTTGCCACATGCTGTAGGCCTATGGACTGAACAAGAATCCACCAAAAATTTTAACCCATCATCGTTCTAACAAAATTGAGGACGATTCATTCGAAATGACTTCTCCATGCATTTTATACATTGGTAAAAGCACTATGGGGAAAAGTGTGATATGTTTTCAGGTATCTCCTATACTAATAGAGCCGCATGCTCACCGGTTTGCCACATGCTGTAGGCCTATGGACTGAACAAGAAACCACCAAAAATTTTAACCCGTCATCGTTCTAACAAAATTGAGGACGATTTGTTCGAAATGACTTATCCATGCATTTTATGCATTGGTAAAAGCACTATGGGGAAAAGTGTGATATGTATTCAGGTATCTCCTATACTAATAGAGTCGCATGCTCACCGGTTTGCCACATGCTATAGGCCTATGGACTGAACAAGAAACCACCAAAAAATTTAACCCGTCATCATTATAAAAAAATTGAGGACGATTCGTTCAAAATGACTTCTCCATGCATTTTATGCATTCGTAAAAGCACTATGGGGAAAAGTGTGATATGTTTTCAGGTATCTCCATTACTAATAGAACCGCATGCTCACCGGTTTGCCACATGCTGTAGGCCTATGGACTGAACAAGAAACCACCAAAAATTTTAACCCGTCATCATTCTAACAAAATTGAGGACGATTCGTTCAAAATGACTTCTCCATGCATTTTATGCATTGGTAAAAGCACTATGGGGAAAAGTGTGATATGTTTTCAGGTATCTGCTATACTAATAGAGCCGCATGCTCACCGGTTGCCACATGCTGTAGGCCTATGGACTGAACAAGAAACCAGCTAAAATTTTAACCCTTCATCGTTCTAACAAAATTGAGGACGATTCGTTCGAAATGACTTCTCCATGCATTTTATGCATTGGTAAAAGCACTATGGGGAAAAGTGTGATATGTTTTCAGGTATCTCCTATACTAATAGAGCCGCATGCTCACCGGTTTGCCACATGCTGTAGGCCTATGGACTGAACAAGAAACCACCAAAAATTTTAACCCGTCTTCGTTCTGACAAAATTGAGGACAATTAGTTCGAAATGACTTCTCCATGCATTTTATGTATTGGTAAAAACACTATGGTGAAAAGTGTGATATGTTTTCAGGTATCTCCTATACTAATAGAGCTGCATGCTCACCGGTTTGCCACATGCTGTAGGCCTATGGACTGAACAAGAAACCACCAAAAATTTTAACCCGCCATCGTTCTCACAAAATTGAGGACGATTCGTTCAAAATGACTTCTCCATGCATTTTATGCATTGGTAAAAGCACTATGGGGAAAAGTGTGATATGTTTTCAGGTATCTCCTATACTAATAGAGCCGCAAGCTCACCGGTTTGCCACATGCTGTAGGCCTATGGACTGAACAAGAAACCACCAAAAATTTTAACCCGTCATCATTCTAACAAAATTGAGGACGATTTGTTCAAAATGACTTCTCCATGCATTTTATGCATTGGTAAAAGCACTATGGGGAAAAGTGTGATATGTTTTCAGGTGTCTCCTATACTAATAGAGCCGCATGCTCACCGGTTTGCCACATGCTGTAGGCCTATGTATTGAACAAGAATCCACCAAAAATTTTAACCCATCATCGTTCTAACAAAATTGAGGACGATTCATTCGAAATGACTTCTCCATGCATTTTATGCATTGGTAAAAGCACTATGGGGAAAAGTGTGATATGTTTTCAGGTATCTCCTATACTAATAGAGCCGCATGCTCACCGGTTTGCCACATGCTGTAGGCCTATGGACTGAACAAGAAACCACCAAAAATTTTAACCCGTCATCGTTCTAACAAAATTGAGGACGATTCGTTCGAAATGACTTATCCATGCATTTTATGCATTGGTAAAAGCACTATGGGGAAAAGTGTGATATGTTTTCAGGTATCTCCTATACTAATAGAGCCGCATGCTCACCGGTTTGCCACATGCTATAGGCCTATGGACTGAACAAGAAACCACCAAAAATTTTAACCCGTGATCGTTCTAACAAAATTGAGGACGATTCGTTCAAAATGACTTCTCCATGCATTTTATGCATTCGTAAAAGCACTATGGGGAAAAGTGTGATATGTTTTCAGGTATCTCCTATACTAATAGAGCCGCATGCTCACTGGTTTTCCACAGGCTGTAGGCCTATGGACTGAACAAGAAACCACCAAAAATTTTAACCCGTCATCATTCTATCAAAATTGAGGAAGATTCGTTCGAAATGACTTCTCCATGCATTTTATGCATTGGTAAAAGCACTATGGGAAAAAGTGTGATATGTTTTCAGGTATCTCCTATTCTAATAGAGCCGCATGCTCACCGGTTTGCCACATGCTGTAGGCCTATGGACTGAACAAGAATCCACCAAAAATTTTAACCCGTTATCGTTCTCACACTGAGGACGATTCATTCGAAATGACTTCTCCATGCATTTTATGCATTGGTAAAAGCACTATGATGAAAAGTGTG
Source organism: Ranitomeya imitator (assembly GCF_032444005.1). Lineage (NCBI taxonomy): Eukaryota > Metazoa > Chordata > Amphibia > Anura > Dendrobatidae > Ranitomeya > Ranitomeya imitator. The sequence goes on from NC_091282.1 coordinate 589,327,101, forward strand.
ATGTGTTTTCAGGTATCTCCTATACTAATAGAGCCACATGCTCACCGGTTTGCCACATGCTGTAGGCCTATGGACTGAACAAGAAACCACCAAAAATTTTAACCCGTCATCGTTCTCACAACACTGAGGACGATTCATTCAAAATGACTTCTCCATGCATTTTATGCATTGGTAAAAGCACTATGATGAAAAGTGTAATATGTTTTCAGGTATCGCCTACACTAATAGAGCTGCATGCTCACCGGTTTCCCACATGCTGTAGGCCTATGGACTGAACAAGAAACCACCAAAAAATTTTAACCCGTCATCGTTCTCACAACACTGAGGACGATTCATTCGAAATGACTTCTCCATGCATTTTATGCATTGGTAAAAGCACTATGATAAAAAGTGTGATGTTTTCAGGTATCTCCTATACTAATAGAGCTGCATGCTCACCGGTTTGCCACATGCTGTAGGCTTTTGGACTGAACAAGAAAAAAACAAATATTTTAACCCGTCATCGTTCTCACAACACTGAGGATGATTCATTCGAAATGACTTCTCCATGCATTTTATGCATTGGTAAAAGCACTATGATGAAAAGTGTGATGTTTTTTCAGGTATCTCCTATACTAATAGAGCCGCATGCTCACCGGTTTGCCACATGCTGTAGGCCTATGGACTGAACAAGAAACCACCAAAAATTTTAACCCGTCATCGTTCTCACAACACTGAGGACGATTCATTCGAAATGACTTCTCCATGCATTTTATGCATTGGTAAAAGCACTATGATGAAAAGTGTGATATGTTTTCAGGTATCTCCTACACTAATAGAGCTGCATGCTCACCGGTTTGCCACATGCTGTAGGCCTATGGACTGAACAAGAAACCACCAAAAAATTTTAACCCGTCATCGTTCTCACAACACTGAGGACGATTCATTCGAAATGACTTCTCCATGCATTTTATGCATTGGTAAAAGCACTATGATAAAAAGTGTGATGTTTTCAGGTATCTCCTATACTAATGGAGCTGCATGCTCACCGGTTTGCCACATGCTGTAGGCTTTTGGACTGAACAAGAAAAAAACAAATATTTTAACCCGTCATCGTTCTCACAACACTGAGGATGATTCATTCGAAATGACTTCTCCATGCATTTTATGCATTGGTAAAAGTACTATGATGAAAAGTGTGATATGTTTTCAGGTATCTCCTATACTAATAGAGCCGCATGCTCACCGGATTGCCACATGCTGTAGGCCTATGGACTGAACAAGAAACCACCACAAATTTGAACCCGTCATCGTTCTCACAACACTGAGGACGATTCATTCGAAATGACTTCTCCATGCATTTTATGCATTGGCAAAAGCACTATGATGAAAAGTGTGATATGTTTTCAGGTATCTCCTATACTAATAGAGCCGCATGCTCACCGGTATGCCACATTCTGTAGGCCTATGGACTAAAAAAGAAACTACCAAAAAATTTTAACCCGTCATCGTTCTCACAACACTGAGGACGATTCATTCGAAATGACTTCTCCATGCATTTTATGCATTGGTAAAAGCACTATGATGAAAAGTGTGATATGTTTTCAGGTATCTCCTATACTAATAGAGCCGCATGCTCACCGGTTTGCCACATGCTGTAGGCCTATTGACTGAACAAGAAACCACCAAAAATTTTCACCCGTCATCGTTCTAACAAAATTGAGGACGATTCGTTCGAAATGACTTCAACATACATTTTATGCATTGGTAAAAGCACTATGGGGCAAAGTGATATGTTTTCAGGTATCTCCTATACTAATAGAGCCGCATGCTAACCGGTTTGCCACATGCTGTAGGCCTATGGACTGAACAAGAAACCACCAAAAATTTTAACCCGTCATCGTTCTCACAAAATTGAGGACGATTTGTTCGAGATGACTTCTCCATGCATTTTATGCATTGGTAAAAGCACTATGGGAAAAGTGTGATATGTTTTCAGGTATCTCCTATACTAATAGAGCCGCATGCTCACCGCTTTGCCACATGCTGTAGGCCTATGGACTGAACAAGAAACCACCAAAAATTTTAACTCGTCATCGTTCTAGCAAAATTGAGGAAGTTTCGTTCGAAATGACTTCATTATGCATTTTATGCATTGGTAAAAGCACTATGGGGAAAAGTGTGATATGTTTTCAGGTATCTCCTATACTAATAAAGCCGCATGCTCACCGGTTTGCCACATGCTGTAGGCCTATGGACTGAACAAGAAACCACCAAAAATTTGAAGCCGTCATCGTTCTAACAAAATTGAGGACGATTTGTTAGAAATGACTTCTCCATGCATTTTATGCATTGGTAAAAGCACTATGGGGAAAAGTGTGATATGTTTTCAGGTATCTGCTATACTAATAGAGCCGCATGCTCACTGGTTTGCCACATGCTATAGGCCTATGGACTGAACAAGAAACCACCAAAAATTTTATCTTGTCATCGTTCTAGCAAAATTAAGGAAGTTTGGTTCGAAATGACTTCATTATGCATTTTATGCATTGGTAAAAGCACTATGGGGAAAAGTGTGATATGTTTTCAGGTATCTCCTATACTAATAAAGCCGCATGCTCACCGGTTTGCCACATGCTGTAGGCCTATGGACTGAACAAGAAACCACCAAAAATTTTAACCCGTCATCGTTCTAACAAAATTGAGGACGATTCGTTCGAAATGACTTCTTCGTGCATTTTATGCATTGGTAAAAGCACTATGGGGAAAAGTGTGATATGTTTTCAGGTATCTCCTATACTAATAGAGCAGCATGCTCACCGGTTTGCCACATGCTGTAGGCCTATGGACTGAACAAGAAACCACCAAAAATTTTAACCCGTCATCGTCCTAACAAAATTGAGGACGATTCGTTCGAAATGACTTCTCCATGCATTTTATGCATTGGTAAAAGCACAATGGGGAAAAGTGTGATAAGTTTTCAGGTATCTCCTATACTAATAGAGCCGCATGCTCACCGGTTTGCCACATTCTGTAGGCCTATGGACTGAACAAGAAACCACAAAAAATTTTAACCCGTCATCGTTCTAACAAAATTGAGGACGATTCGTTCGAAATTACTTCTCCATGCATTTTATGCATTGGTAAAAGCAGTATGATGAAAAGTGTGATATGTTTTCGGGTATCTCCTATACTAATAGAGCCGCATGCTCACCGGTTTGCCACATGCTGTAGGCCTATGGACTGAACAAGAAACCACCAAAAATTTTAACCCGTCATCGTTCTCACACTGAGGACGATTCATTCGAAATGACTTCTCCATGCATTTTATGCATTGGTAAAAGCACTATGATGAAAAGTGTGATGTGTTTTCAGGTATCTCCTATACTAATAGAGCCGCATGCTCACCGGTTTGCCACATGCTGTAGGCCTATGGACTGAACAAGAAACCACCAAAAATTTTAACCCGTCATCGTTCTCACAACACTGAGGACGATTCATTCGAAATGACTTCTCCATGCATTTTATGCATTGGTAAAAGCACTATGATGAAAAGTGTGATATGTTTTCAGGTATCTCCTATACTAATAGAGCCGCATGCTCACCGGTTTGCCACATGCTGTAGGCCTATGGACTGAACAAGAAACCACCAAAAATTTTAACCCGTCATCGTTCTCACACTGAGGACGATTCATTCGAAATGACTTCTCCATGCATTTTATGCATTGGTAAAAGCACTATGATGAAAAGTGTGATGTGTTTTCAGGTATCTCCTATACTAATAGAGCCGCATGCTCACCGGTTTGCCACATGCTGTAGGCCTATGGACTGAACAAGAAACCACCAAAAATTTTAACCCGTCATCGTTCTCACAACACTGAGGACAATTCATTCGAAATGACTTCTCCATGCATTTTATGCATTGGTAAAAGCACTATGATGAAAAGTGTGATATGTTTTCAGGTATCTCCTATACTAATAGAGCCGCATGCTCACCGGATTGCCACATGCTGTAGGCCTATGGACTGAACAAGAAACCACCAAAAATTTTAACCCGTCATCGTTCTCACAACACTGAGGACGATTCATTCGAAATGACTTCTCCATGCATTTTATGCATTGGCAAAAGCACTATGATGAAAAGTGTGATATGTTTTCAGGTATCTCCTATACTAATAGAGCCGCATGCTCACCGGTTTGCCACATGCTGTAGGCCTATGGACTGAAAAAGAAACCACCAAAAATTTTAACCCGTCATCGTTCTCACAACACTGAGGACGATTCATTCGAAATGACTTCTCCATGCATTTTATGCATTGGTAAAAGCACTATGATGAAAAGTGTGATATGTTTTCAGGTATCTCCTATACTAATAGAGCCGCATGCTCACCGGTTTGCCACATGCTGTAGGCCTATTGACTGAACAAGAAACCACCAAAAATTTTCACCTGTCATCGTTCTAACAAAATTGAGGACGATTCATTCGAAATGACTTCAACATACATTTTATGCATTGGTAAAAGCACTATGGGGCAAAGTGATATGTTTTCAGGTATCTCCTATACTAATAGAGCCGCATGCTCACCGGTTTGCCACATGCTGTAGGCCTATGGATTGAACAAGAAACCACCAAAAATTTTAACCCGTCATCGTTCTCACAAAATTGAGGATGATTCGTTCGAAATGACTTCTCCATGCATTTTATGCATTGGTAAAAGCACTATGGGGAAAAGTGTGATATGTTTTCAGGTATCTCCTATACTAATAGAGCCGCATGCTCACCGGTTTGCCACATGCTGTAGGCCTATGGACTGAACAATAAACCACCAAAAATTTTAAACCGTCATCGTTCTAACAAAATTGAGGACGATCTGTTCGAAATGACTTCTCCATGCATTTTATGCATTGCTAAAAGCACTATGGGGAAAAGTGTGATATGTTTTCAGGTATCTCCTATACTAATAGAGCCACATGCTCACCAGTTTGCCACATGCTGTAGGCCTATGGACTGAACAAGAATCCACCAAAAATTTTAACCCATAATCGTTTTTACAAAATTGAGGACGATTCGTTCAAAATGACTTCAACATGCATTTTATGCATTGGTAAAAGCACTATGGGGAAAAGTGTGATATGTTTTCAGGTATCTCCTATACTAATAGAGCCGCATGCTCACCGGTTTGCCACATGCTGTAGGCCTATGAACTGAACAAGAAACCACCAAAAATTTTAACCCGTAATCATTCTAACAAAATTGAGGACGATTCGTTCGAAATGACTTCTCCATGCATTTTATGCATTGGTAAAAGAATTATTGGGAAAAGTGTGATATGTTTTCAGGTATCTCCTATACTAATATAGCCCCTTACTCACCGGTTTGACACATGCTGTAGACCTATGGACTGAACAAGAAACCACCAAAAATTTTAACCCGTCATCGTTCTAACAAAATTGAGGACGATTCGTTCGAAATGACTTCTCCATGCATTTTATGCATTGGTAAAAGCACTATGATGAAAAGTGTGATGTGTTTTCAGGTATCTCCTATACTAATATAGCCGCATGCTCACCGGTTTGCCATATGCTGTAGGCCTATGGACTGAACAAGAAACCACCAAAAATTTTAACCCGTCATCGTTCTCACAACACTGAGGACGATTCATTCGAAATGACTTCTCCATGCATTTTATGCATTGGTAAAAGCACTATGATGAAAAGTGTGATATGTTTTCAGGTATCTCCTATACTAATAGAGCCGCATGCTCACCGGTTTGCCACATGTTGTAGGCCTATTGACTGAACAAGAAACCACCAAAAATTTTCACCTGTCATCGTTCTAACAAAATTGAGGACGATTGGTTCGAAATGACTTCAACATACATTTTATGCATTGGTAAAAGCACTATGGGGCAAAGTGATATGTTTTCAGGTATCTCCTATACTAATAGAGCCGCATGCTCACCGGTTTGCCACATGCTGTAGGCCTATGGACTGAACAAGAAACCACCAAAAATTTTAACCCGTCATCGTTCTAACAACACTGAGGATGATTCATTCGAAATGACTTCTCCATGCATTTTATGCATTGGTAAAAGTACTATGATGAAAAGTGTGATATGTTTTCAGGTATCTCCTATACTAATAGAGCCGCATGCTCACCGGTTTGCCACATGCTGTAGGCCTATGGACTGAACAAGAAACCACCAAAAATTTTAACCCGTCATCGTTCTCACACTGAGGACGATTCATTCGAAATGACTTCTCCATGCATTTTATGCATTGGTAAAAGCACTATGATGAAAAGTGTGATATGTTTTCAGGTATCTCCTATACTAATAGAGCCGCATGCTCACCGGATTGCCACATGCTGTAGGCCTATGGACTGAACAAGAAACCACCACAAATTTTAACCCGTCATCGTTCTCACAACACTGAGGACGATTCATTCAAAATGACTTCTCCATGCATTTTATGCATTGGCAAAAGCACTATGATGAAAAGTGTGATATGTTTTCAGGTATCTCCTATACTAATAGAGCCGCATGCTCACCGGTTTGCCACATGCTGTAGGCCTATGGACTGAAAAAGAAACCACCAAAAATTTTAACCCGTCATCGTTCTCACAACACTGAGGACGATTCATTCGAAATGACTTCTCCATGCATTTTATGCATTGGTAAAAGCACTATGATGAAAAGTGTGATATGTTTTCAGGTATCTCCTATACTAATAGAGCCGCATGCTCACCGGTTTGCCACATGCTGTAGGCCTATTGACTGAACAAGAAACCACCAAAAATTTTCACCTGTCATCGTTCTAACAAAATTGAGGACGATTCGTTCGAAATGACTTCAACATACATTTTATGCATTGGTAAAAGCACTATGGGGCAAAGTGATATGTTTTCAGGTATCTCCTATACTAATAGAGCCGCATGCTCACCGGTTTGCCACATGCTGTAGGCCTATGGATTGAACAAGAAACCACCAAAAATTTTAACCCGTCATCGTTCTCACAAAATTGAGGATGATTCGTTCGAAATGACTTCTCCATGCATTTTATGCATTGGTAAAAGCACTATGGGGAAAAGTGTGATATGTTTTCAGGTATCTCCTATACTAATAGAGCCGCATGCTCACCGGTTTGCCACATGCTGTAGGCCTATGGACTGAACAATAAACCACCAAAAATTTTAAACCGTCATCGTTCTAACAAAATTGAGGACGATCTGTTCGAAATGACTTCTCCATGCATTTTATGCATTGGTAAAAGCACTATGGGGAAAAGTGTGATATGTTTTCAGGTATCTCCTATACTAATAGAGCCACATGCTCACCAGTTTGCCACATGCTGTAGGCCTATGGACTGAACAAGAATCCACCAAAAATTTTAACCCATAATCGTTTTTACAAAATTGAGGACGATTCGTTCAAAGTGACTTCAACATGCATTTTATGCATTGGTAAAAGCACTATGGGGAAAAGTGTGATATGTTTTCAGGTATCTCCTATACTAATAGAGCCGCATGCTCACCGGTTTGCCACATGCTGTAGGCCTATGAACTGAACAAGAAACCACCAAAAATTTTAACCCGTAATCATTCTAACAAAATTGAGGACGATTCGTTCGAAATGACTTCTCCATGCATTTTATGCATTGGTAAAAGAATTATTGGGAAAAGTGTGATATGTTTTCAGGTATCTCCTATACTAATAGAGCCCCTTACTCACCGGTTTGACACATGCTGTAGACCTATGGACTGAACAAGAAACCACCAAAAATTTTAACCCGTCATCGTTCTAACAAAATTGAGGACGATTCGTTCGAAATGACTTCTCCATGCATTTTATGCATTGGTAAAAGCACTATGATGAAAAGTGTGATGTGTTTTCAGGTATCTCCTATACTAATATAGCCGCATGCTCACCGGTTTGCCATATGCTGTAGGCCTATGGACTGAACAAGAAACCACCAAAAATTTTAACCCGTCATCGTTCTCACAACACTGAGGACGATTCATTCGAAATGACTTCTCCATGCATTTTATGCATTGGTAAAAGCACTATGATGAAAAGTGTGATATGTTTTCAGGTATCTCCTATACTAATAGAGCCGCATGCTCACCGGTTTGCCACATGTTGTAGGCCTATTGACTGAACAAGAAACCACCAAAAATTTTCACCTGTCATCGTTCTAACAAAATTGAGGACGATTCGTTCGAAATGACTTCAACATACATTTTATGCATTGGTAAAAGCACTATGGGGCAAAGTGATATGTTTTCAGGTATCTCCTATACTAATAGAGCCGCATGCTCACCGGTTTGCCACATGCTGTAGGCCTATGGACTGAACAAGAAACCACCAAAAATTTTAACCCGTCATCGTTCTAACAACACTGAGGATGATTCATTCGAAATGACTTCTCCATGCATTTTATGCATTGGTAAAAGTACTATGATGAAAAGTGTGATATGTTTTCAGGTATCTCCTATACTAATAGAGCCGCATGCTCACCGGATTGCCACATGCTGTAGGCCTATGGACTGAACAAGAAACCACCACAAATTTGAACCCGTCATCGTTCTCACAACACTGAGGACGATTCATTCGAAATGACTTCTCCATGCATTTTATGCATTGGCAAAAGCACTATGATGAAAAGTGTGATATGTTTTCAGGTATCTCCTATACTAATAGAGTCGCATGCTCACCGGTTTGCCACATGCTGTAGGCCTATGGACTGAAAAAGAAACTACCAAAAAATTTTAACCCGTCATCGTTCTCACAACACTGAGGACGATTCATTCGAAATGACTTCTCCATGCATTTTATGCATTGGTAAAAGCACTATGATGAAAAGTGTGATATGTTTTCAGGTATCTCCTATACTAATAGAGCCGCATGCTCACCGGTTTGCCACATGCTGTAGGCCTATTGACTGAACAAGAAACCACCAAAAATTTTCACCCGTCATCGTTCTAACAAAATTGAGGACGATTCGTTCGAAATGACTTCAACATACATTTTATGCATTGGTAAAAGCACTATGGGGCAAAGTGATATGTTTTCAGGTATCTCCTATACTAATAGAGCCGCATGCTCACCGGTTTGCCACATGCTGTAGGCCTATGGACTGAACAAGAAACCACCAAAAATTTTAACCCGTCATCGTTCTCACAAAATTGAGGACGATTTGTTCGAGATGAACAAACCAGGGATTCAAGCTTCAGGAGGCTAATTTGCATATTCCAGGTGCCTTCTGGGAGAAGCGAAGTCTCCCTAAGCTAGAAGATCGTTGGGTACAGCCGGGACCAGCTGCTTCGAAAGCATCACCAAACCAGGGATTCAAGCTTCAGGAGGCTAATTTGCATATTCCAGGTGCCTTCTGGGAGAAGCGAAGTCTCCCTAAGCTAGAAGATCGTTGGGTACAGCGGGACCAGCTGCTTCGAAAGCATCACCAAACCAGGGATTCAAGCTTCAGGAGGCTAATTTGCATATTCCAGGTGCCTTCTGGGAGAAGCGAAGTCTCCCTAAGCTAGAAGATCGTTGGGTACAGCCGGGACCAGCTGCTTCGAAAGCATCACCAAACCGCGCGCCGTAAGGATTTTTGCCTGTAGGACATTATTGCAAGAGAGCTTGGCTGAGTAGATTACACAAGAAGGAAAACACACAGCAAGTCAGCAGGATCTAGGAGCAACATGGCAGATGTGACAACCTACATGGTGAGCTGCAGCATGTGCTACATGTTCACAGATCGACCAGAAGAAGAATCCAATTTCACCTGTCAGAAGTGTAGACTAGTGGCCCTTTTAGAAGAAAAGGTGCGGGGTCTGGAAGAAAGAATAGCAACTTTGAAACTCATCAAAGAGAATGAAGACTTTCTAGACAGAACAGAAGCATCTCTACTGGTCACAGAAGGTGCAAAAAGTGTCAGAGAACCTCCAAAAGCAGATGAGTGGAAGCATGTGACCAAAAGAAGCAAGAAGACCATGGAGAAATCACCAACCACACAACTGAAGAACCGATATCAAATCTTTGTAGAGGATGAAGATGGCACACCTAAGAATGAAGCAATACCAGCAAGCAAAAAAGAAAAGGGCACACAGCAACAAGTGACAGCAAAAAGTACAGCCAAGAAGCAACGAAGAGTGGTGGTGGTGGGAGACTCACTACTGAGAGGCACCGAAGCAGCCATCTGCAGACCGGACATAACTGCAAGAGAAGTATGCTGCCTTCCAGGTGCGATGATCAAGGATGTGACCGATAGGATACCAAAGCTCTTCAGCTCCAAGGACGTCCACCCATTTCTTCTGATACATGTTGGCACCAATGACACGGCAAGGAAGGACCTACCGACAATCTGCAAGGACTTTGAAGAGTTGGGGAAGAAAGTAAAGGAACTGGATGCACAGGTAGTTTTTTCTTCTATCCTTCCAGTAGACGGGCATGGCACCAGGAGATGGAACAGGATCCTTGATGCAAACAACTGGCTAAGACGATGGTGCAGACAACAAGGATTTGGATTCCTGGACCATGGTGTGAATTACTGGTATGATGGACTCCTCGCCAGAGACGGACTACACCTCAACAAACCTGGGAAACACACATTCGCCAGAAGACTCGCTACACTCATCAGGAGGGCGTTAAACTAGAAGAAGAGGGGACGGGAAGAAAAACATTAGACTCGAACAAAGACGACCCAGGAAAACATACTCAGAAGGGAGGTAAGAACATTTCTAAAACAATCCACAGTGAGGAGATTGGAACAAAACAAAATCCTCTAAACTGCATGCTCGCAAACGCCAGAAGCCTGACAAACAAGATGGAAGAACTAGAAGCAGAAATATCTACAGGTAACTTTGACATAGTGGGAATAACCGAGACATGGTTAGATGAAAGCTATGACTGGGCAGTTAACTTACAGGGTTACAGTCTGTTTAGAAAGGATCGTAAAAATCGGAGAGGAGGAGGGGTTTGTCTCTATGTAAAGTCTTGTCTAAAGTCCAATTTAAGGGAGGATATTAGCGAAGGGAATGAGGATGTCGAGTCCATATGGGTTGAAATTCATGGAGGGAAAAATGGTAACAAAATTCTCATTGGGGTCTGTTACAAACCCCCAAATATAACAGAAAGCATGGAAAGTCTACTTCTAAAGCAGATAGATGAAGCTGCAACCCATAATGAGGTCCTGGTTATGGGGGACTTTAACTACCCGGATATTAACTGGGAAACAGAAACCTGTGAAACCCATAAAGGCAACAGGTTTCTGCTAATAACCAAGAAAAATTATTTTTCACAATTGGTGCAGAATCCAACCAGAGGAGCAGCACTTTTAGACCTAATACTATCTAATAGACCTGACAGAATAACAAATCTGCAGGTGGTTGGGCATTTAGGAAATAGCGACCACAATATTGTGCAGTTTCACCTGTCTTTCACTAGGGGGACTTGTCAGGGAGTCACAAAAACATTGAACTTTAGGAAGGCAAAGTTTGAACAGCTTAGAGATGCCCTTAATCTGGTAGACTGGGACAATATCCTCAGAAATGAGAATACAGATAATAAATGGGAAATGTTTAAGAACATCCTAAATAGGCAGTGTAAGCGGTTTATACCTTGTGGGAATAAAAGGACTAGAAATAGGAAAAACCCAATGTGGCTAAACAAAGAAGTAAGACAGGCAATTAACAGTAAAAAGAAAGCATTTGCACTACTAAAGCAGGATGGCACCATTGAAGCTCTAAAAAACTATAGGGAGAAAAATACTTTATCTAAAAAACTAATTAAAGCTGCCAAAAAGGAAACAGAGAAGCACATTGCTAAGGAGAGTAAAACTAATCCCAAACTGTTCTTCAACTATATCAATAGTAAAAGAATAAAAACTGAAAATGTAGGCCCCTTAAAAAATAGTGAGGAAAGAATGGTTGTAGATGACGAGGAAAAAGCTAACATATTAAACACCTTCTTCTCCACGGTATTCACGGTGGAAAATGAAATGCTAAGTGAAATCCCAAGAAACAATGAAAACCCTATATTAAGGGTCACCAATCTAACCCAAGAAGAGGTGCGAAACCGGCTAAATAAGATTAAAATAGATAAATCTCCGGGTCCGGATGGCATACACCCACGAGTACTAAGAGAACTAAGTAATGTAATAGATAAACCATTATTTCTTATTTTTAGTGACTCTATAGCGACAGGGTCTGTTCCGCAGGACTGGCGCATAGCAAATGTGGTGCCAATATTCAAAAAGGGCTCTAAAAGTGAACCTGGAAATTATAGGCCAGTAAGTCTAACCTCTATTGTTGGTAAAATATTTGAAGGGTTTCTGAGGGATGTTATTCTGGATTATCTCAATGAGAATAACTGTTTAACTCCATATCAGCATGGGTTTATGAGAAATCGCTCCTGTCAAACCAATCTAATCAGTTTTTATGAAGAGGTAAGCTATAGACTGGACCACGGTGAGTCATTGGACGTGGTATATCTCGATTTTTCCAAAGCGTTTGATACCGTGCCGCACAAGAGGTTGGTACACAAAATGAGAATGCTTGGTCTGGGGGAAAATGTGTGTAAATGGGTTAGTAACTGGCTTAGTGATAGAAAGCAGAGGGTGGTTATAAATGGTATAGTCTCTAACTGGGTCGCTGTGACCAGTGGGGTACCGCAGGGGTCAGTATTGGGACCTGTTCTCTTCAACATATTCATTAATGATCTGGTAGAAGGTTTACACAGTAAAATATCGATATTTGCAGATGATACAAAACTATGTAAAGCAGTTAATACAAGAGAAGATAGTATTCTGCTACAGATGGATCTGGATAAGTTGGAAACTTGGGCTGAAAGGTGGCAGATGAGGTTTAACAATGATAAATGTAAGGTTATACACATGGGAAGAGGGAATCAATATCACCATTACACACTGAACGGGAAACCACTGGGTAAATCTGACAGGGAGAAGGACTTGGGGATCCTAGTTAATGATAAACTTACCTGGAGCAGCCAGTGCCAGGCAGCAGCTGCCAAGGCAAACAGGATCATGGGGTGCATTAAAAGAGGTCTGGATACACATGATGAGAGCATTATACTGCCTCTGTACAAATCCCTAGTTAGACCGCACATGGAGTACTGTGTCCAGTTTTGGGCACCAGTGCTCAGGAAGGATATAATGGAACTAGAGAGAGTACAAAGGAGGGCAACAAAATTAATAAAGGGGATGGGAGAACTACAATACCCAGATAGATTAGCGAAATTAGGATTATTTAGTCTAGAAAAAAGACGACTGAGGGGCGATCTAATAACCATGTATAAGTATATAAGGGGACAATACAAATATCTCGCTGAGGATCTGTTTATACCAAGGAAGGTGACGGGCACAAGGGGGCATTCTTTGCGTCTGGAGGAGAGAAGGTTTTTCCACCAACATAGAAGAGGATTCTTTACTGTTAGGGCAGTGAGAATCTGGAATTGCTTGCCTGAGGAGGTGGTGATGGCGAACTCAGTCGAGGGGTTCAAGAGAGGCCTGGATGTCTTCCTGGAGCAGAACAATATTGTATCATACAATTATTAGGTTCTGTAGAAGGACGTAGATCTGGGTATTTATTATGATGGAATATAGGCTGAACTGGATGGACAAATGTCTTTTTTCGGCCTTACTAACTATGTTACTATGTTACTATGTTACTATGACTTCTCCATGCATTTTATGCATTGGTAAAAGCACTATGGGAAATATGTGATATGTTTTCAGGTATCTCCTATACTAATAGAGCCGCATGCTCACCGCTTTGCCACATGCTGTAAGCCTATGGACTGAACAAGAAACCACCAAAAATTTTAACTCGTCATCGTTCTAGCAAAATTGAGGAAGTTTCGTTCGAAATGACTTCATTATGCATTTTATGCATTGGTAAAAGCACTATGGGGAAAAGTGTGATATGTTTTCAGGTATCTCCTATACTAATAAAGCCGAATGCTCACCGGTTTGCCACATGCTGTAGGCCTATTGACTGAACAAGAAACCACCAAAAATTTGAAGCCGTCATCGTTCTAACAAAATTGAGGACGATTTGTTAGAAATGACTTCTCCATGCATTTTATGCATTGGTAAAAGCACTATGGGGAAAAGTGTGATATGTTTTCAGGTATCTGCTATACTAATAGAGCCGCATGCTCACCGGTTTGCCACATGCTGTAGGCCTATTGACTGAACAAGAAACCACCAAAAATTTTCACCCGTCATCGTTCTAACAAAATTGAGGACGATTCGTTCGAAATGACTTCAACATACATTTTATGCATTGGTAAAAGCACTATGGGGCAAAGTGATATGTTTTCAGGTATCTCCTATACTAATAGAGCCGCATGCTCACCGGTTTGCCACATGCTGTAGGCCTATGGACTGAACAAGAAACCACCAAAAATTTTATCTTGTCATCGTTCTAGCAAAATTGAGGAAGTTTGGTTCGAAATGACTTCATTATGCATTTTATGCATTGGTAAAAGCACTATGGGGAAAAGTGTGATATGTTTTCAGGTATCTCCTATACTAATAAAGCCGCATGCTCACCGGTTTGCCACATGCTGTAGGCCTATGGACTGAACAAGAAACCACCAAAAATTTGAACCCGTCATCGTTCTAACAAAATTGAGGACGATTCGTTCGAAATGACTTCTCCGTGCATTTTATGCATTGGTAAAAGCACTATGGGGAAAAGTGTGATATGTTTTCAGTTATCTCCTATACTAATAGAGCAGCATGCTCACCGGTTTGCCACATGCTGTAGGCCTATGGACTGAACAAGAAACCACCAAAAATTTTAACCCGTCATCGTCCTAACAAAATTGAGGACGATTCGTTCGAAATTACTTCTCCATGCATTTTATGCATTGGTAAAAGCAGTATGATGAAAAGTGTGATATGTTTTCGGATATCTCCTATACTAATAGAGCCGCATGCTCACCGGTTTGCCACATGCTGTAGGCCTATGGACTGAACAAGGAACCAACAAAAATTTTAACCCGTCATCGTTCTCACACTGAGGACGATTCATTCGAAATGACTTCTCCATGCATTTTATGCATTGGTAAAAGCACTATGATGAAAAGTGTGATGTGTTTTCAGGTATCTCCTATACTAATAGAGCCGCATGCTCACCGGTTTGCCACATGCTGTAGGCCTATGGACTGAACAAGAAACCACCACAAATTTTAACCCGTCATCGTTCTCACAACACTGAGGACGATTCATTCGAAATGACTTCTCCATGCATTTTATGCATTGGTAAAAGCACTATGATGAAAAGTGTGATATGTTTTCAGGTATCTCCTATACTAATAGAGCCGCATGCTCACCGGATTGCCACATGCTGTAGGCCTATGGACTGAACAAGAAACCACCACAAATTTTAACCCGTCATCGTTCTCACAACACTGAGGACGATTCATTCGAAATGACTTCTCCATGCATTTTATGCATTGGCAAAAGCACTATGATGAAAAGTGTGATATGTTTTCAGGTATCTCCTATACTAATAGAGCCACATGCTCACCGGTTTGCCACATGCTGTAGGCCTATGGACTGAAAAAGAAACCACCAAAAATTTTAACCCGTCATCGTTCTCACAACACTGAGGACGATTCATTCGAAATGACTTCTCCATGCATTTTATGCATTGGTAAAAGCACTATGATGAAAAGTGTGATATGTTTTCAGGTATCTCCTATACTAATAGAACCGCATGCTCACCGGTTTGCCACATGCTGTAGGCCTATTGACTGAACAAGAAACCACCAAAAATTTTCACCTGTCATCGTTCTAACAAAATTGAGGACGATTCGTTCGAAATGACTTCAACATACATTTTATGCATTGGTAAAAGCACTATGGGGCAAAGTGATATGTTTTCAGGTATCTCCTATACTAATAGAGCCGCATGCTCACCGGTTTGCCACATGCTGTAGGCCTATGGACTGAACAAGAAACCACCAAAAATTTTAACCCGTCATCGTTCTCACAAAATTGAGGATGATTCGTTCGAAATGACTTCTCCATGCATTTTATGCATTGGTAAAAGCACTATGGGGAAAAGTGTGATATGTTTTCAGGTATCTCCTATACTAATAGAGCCGCATGCTCACCGGTTTGCCACATGCTGTAGGCATATGGACTGAACAATAAACCACCAAAAATTTTAAACCGTCATCGTTCTAACAAAATTGAGGACGATCTGTTCGAAATGACTTCTCCATGCATTTTATGCATTGGTAAAAGCACTATGGGGAAAAGTGTGATATGTTTTCAGGTATCTCCTATACTAATAGAGCCACATGCTTACCAGTTTGCCACATGCTGTAGGCCTATGGCTGAACAAGAATCCACCAAAAATTTTAACCCATAATCGTTTTTACAAAATTGAGGACGATTCGTTCAAAATGACTTCAACATGCATTTTATGCATTGGTAAAAGCACTATGGGGAAAAGTGTGATATGTTTTCAGGTATCTCCTATACTAATAGAGCCGCATGCTCACCGGTTTGCCACATGCTGTAGGCCTATGAACTGAACAAGAAACCACCAAAAATTTTAACCCGTAATCATTCTAACAAAATTGAGGACGATTCGTTCGAAATGACTTCTCCATGCATTTTATGCATTGGTAAAAGAATTATTGGGAAAAGTGTGATATGTTTTCAGGTATCTCCTATACTAATAGAGCCCCTTACTCACCGGTTTGACACATGCTGTAGACCTATGGACTGAACAAAAAACCACCAAAAATTTTAACCCGTCATCGTTCTAACAAAATTGAGGACGATTCGTTCGAAATGACTTCTCCATGCATTTTATGCATTGGTAAAAGCACTATGGGGAAAAGTGTGATATGTTTTCAGGTATCTCCTATACTAACAGAGCCGCATGCTCACCGGTTTGCCACATGCTGTAGGCCTATGGACTGAACAAGAAACCACCAAAAATTTTAACCCGTCATCGTTCTCACAAAATTGAGGACGATTCGTTCGAAATGACTTCTCCATGCATTTTATGCATTGGTAAAAGCACTATGGGGAAAAGTGTGATATTTTTCAGGTATCTACTATACTAATAGAGCCGCATGCTCACCGGTTTGCCACATGCTGTAGGCCTATGGACTGAACAAGAAACCACCAAAAATTTTAACCCGTCATCGTCCTAACAAAATTGAGGACGATTCGTTCGAAATGACTTCTCCATGCATTTTATGCACTGGTAAAAGCACAATGGGGAAAAGTGTGATAAAATTTCAGGTATCTCCTATACTAATAGAGCCGCATGCTCACCGGTTTGCCACATTCTGTAGGCCTATGGACTGAACAAGAAACCACAAAAAATTTTAACCCGTCATCGTTCTAACAAAATTGAGGACGATTCGTTCGAAATTACTTCTCCATGCATTTTATGCATTGGTAAATGCAGTATGATGAAAAGTGTGATTTGTTTTCGGGTATCTCCTATACTAATAGAACCGCATGCTCACCGTTTTGCCACATGCTGTAGGCCTATGGACTGAACAAGAAACCACCAAAAATTTTAACCCGTCATCGTTCTCACACTGAGGACGATTCATTCGAAATGACTTCTCCATACATTTTATGCATTGGTAAAAGCACTATGATGAAAAGTGTGATGTGTTTTCAGGTATCTCCTATACTAATAGAGCCGCATGCTCACCGGTTTGCCACATGCTGTAGGCCTATGGACTGAACAAGAAACCACCAAAAATTTTAACCCGTCATCATTCTCACAACACTGAGGACGATTTATTCGAAATGACTTCTCCATGCATTTTATGCATTGGTAAAAGCACTATGATAAAAAGTGTGATGTTTTCAGGTATCTCCTATACTAATAGAGCTGCATGCTCACCGGTTTGCCACATGCTGTAGGCTTTTGGACTGAACAAGAAAAAACCAAAAATTTTAACCCGTCATCGTTCTCACAACACTGAGGACGATTCATTCGAAATGACTTCTCCATGCATTTTATGCATTGGTAAAAGCACTATGATGAAAAGTGTGATATGTTTTCAGGTATCTCCTATACTAATAGAGCCGCATGCTCACCGGATTGCCACATGCTGTAGACCTATGGACTGAACAAGAAACCACCATAAATTTTAACCCGTCATCGTTCTCACAACACTAAGGACGATTCATTCGAAATGACTTCTCCATGCATTTTATGCATTGGCAAAAGCACTATGATGAAAAGTGTGATATGTTTTCAGGTATCTCCTATACTAATAGAGCCGCATGCTCACCGGTTTGCCACATGCTGTAGGCCTATGGACTGAAAAAGAAACCACCAAAACTTTTAACCCGTCATCGTTCTCACAACACTGAGGACGATTCATTCGAAATGACTTCTCCATGCATTTTATGCATTGGTAAAAGCACTATGATGAAAAGTGTGATATGTTTTCAGGTATCTCCTATACTAATAGAGCCGCATGCTCACCGGTTTGCCACATGCTGTAGGCCTATTGACTGAACAAGAAACCACCAAAAATTTTCACCCGTCATCGTTCTAACAAAATTGAGGACGATTCGTTCGAAATGACTTCTCCATGCATTTTATGCATTGGTAAAAGCACTATGGGGCAAAGTGATTTGTTTTCAGGTATCTACTATACTAATAGAGCCGCATGCTCACCGGTTTGCCACATGCTGTAGGCCTATGGACTGAACAAGAAACCACCAAAAATTTTAACCCGTCATCGTTCTCACAAAATTGAGGATGATTCGTTCGAAATGACTTCTCCATGCATTTTATGCATTGGTAAAAGCACTATGGGGAAAAGTGTGATATGTTTTCAGGTATCTCCTATACTAATAGAGCCGCATGCTCACCGGTTTGCCACATGCTGTAGGCATATGGACTGAACAATAAACCACCAAAAATTTTAAACCGTCATCGTTCTAACAAAATTGAGGACGATCTGTTCGAAATGACTTCTCCATGCATTTTATGCATTGGTAAAAGCACTATGGGGAAAAGTGTGATATGTTTTCAGGTATCTCCTATACTAATAGAGCCACATGCTTACCAGTTTGCCACATGCTGTAGGCCTATGGCTGAACAAGAATCCACCAAAAATTTTAACCCATAATCGTTTTTACAAAATTGAGGACGATTCGTTCAAAATGACTTCAACATGCATTTTATGCATTGGTAAAAGCACTATGGGGAAAAGTGTGATATGTTTTCAGGTATCTCCTATACTAATAGAGCCGCATGCTCACCGGTTTGCCACATGCTGTAGGCCTATGAACTGAACAAGAAACCACCAAAAATTTTAACCCGTAATCATTCTAACAAAATTGAGGACGATTCGTTCGAAATGACTTCTCCATGCATTTTATGCATTGGTAAAAGAATTATTGGGAAAAGTGTGATATGTTTTCAGGTATCTCCTATACTAATAGAGCCCCTTACTCACCGGTTTGACACATGCTGTAGACCTATGGACTGAACAAAAAACCACCAAAAATTTTAACCCGTCATCGTTCTAACAAAATTGAGGACGATTCGTTCGAAATGACTTCTCCATGCATTTTATGCATTGGTAAAAGCACTATGGGGAAAAGTGTGATATGTTTTCAGGTATCTCCTATACTAACAGAGCCGCATGCTCACCGGTTTGCCACATGCTGTAGGCCTATGGACTGAACAAGAAACCACCAAAAATTTTAACCCGTCATCGTTCTCACAAAATTGAGGACGATTCGTTCGAAATGACTTCTCCATGCATTTTATGCATTGGTAAAAGCACTATGGGGAAAAGTGTGATATTTTTCAGGTATCTACTATACTAATAGAGCCGCATGCTCACCGGTTTGCCACATGCTGTAGGCCTATGGACTGAACAAGAAACCACCAAAAATTTTAACCCGTCATCGTCCTAACAAAATTGAGGACGATTCGTTCGAAATGACTTCTCCATGCATTTTATGCACTGGTAAAAGCACAATGGGGAAAAGTGTGATAAAATTTCAGGTATCTCCTATACTAATAGAGCCGCATGCTCACCGGTTTGCCACATTCTGTAGGCCTATGGACTGAACAAGAAACCACAAAAAATTTTAACCCGTCATCGTTCTAACAAAATTGAGGACGATTCGTTCGAAATTACTTCTCCATGCATTTTATGCATTGGTAAATGCAGTATGATGAAAAGTGTGATTTGTTTTCGGGTATCTCCTATACTAATAGAACCGCATGCTCACCGTTTTGCCACATGCTGTAGGCCTATGGACTGAACAAGAAACCACCAAAAATTTTAACCCGTCATCGTTCTCACACTGAGGACGATTCATTCGAAATGACTTCTCCATACATTTTATGCATTGGTAAAAGCACTATGATGAAAAGTGTGATGTGTTTTCAGGTATCTCCTATACTAATAGAGCCGCATGCTCACCGGTTTGCCACATGCTGTAGGCCTATGGACTGAACAAGAAACCACCAAAAATTTTAACCCGTCATCATTCTCACAACACTGAGGACGATTTATTCGAAATGACTTCTCCATGCATTTTATGCATTGGTAAAAGCACTATGATAAAAAGTGTGATGTTTTCAGGTATCTCCTATACTAATAGAGCTGCATGCTCACCGGTTTGCCACATGCTGTAGGCTTTTGGACTGAACAAGAAAAAACCAAAAATTTTAACCCGTCATCGTTCTCACAACACTGAGGACGATTCATTCGAAATGACTTCTCCATGCATTTTATGCATTGGTAAAAGCACTATGATGAAAAGTGTGATATGTTTTCAGGTATCTCCTATACTAATAGAGCCGCATGCTCACCGGATTGCCACATGCTGTAGACCTATGGACTGAACAAGAAACCACCATAAATTTTAACCCGTCATCGTTCTCACAACACTAAGGACGATTCATTCGAAATGACTTCTCCATGCATTTTATGCATTGGCAAAAGCACTATGATGAAAAGTGTGATATGTTTTCAGGTATCTCCTATACTAATAGAGCCGCATGCTCACCGGTTTGCCACATGCTGTAGGCCTATGGACTGAAAAAGAAACCACCAAAACTTTTAACCCGTCATCGTTCTCACAACACTGAGGACGATTCATTCGAAATGACTTCTCCATGCATTTTATGCATTGGTAAAAGCACTATGATGAAAAGTGTGATATGTTTTCAGGTATCTCCTATACTAATAGAGCCGCATGCTCACCGGTTTGCCACATGCTGTAGGCCTATTGACTGAACAAGAAACCACCAAAAATTTTCACCCGTCATCGTTCTAACAAAATTGAGGACGATTCGTTCGAAATGACTTCTCCATGCATTTTATGCATTGGTAAAAGCACTATGGGGCAAAGTGATTTGTTTTCAGGTATCTACTATACTAATAGAGCCGCATGCTCACCAGTTTGCCACATGCTGTAGGCCTATGGACTGAACAAGAAACCACCAAAAATTTTAACCCGTCATCGTTCTCACAAAATTGAGGATGATTCGTTCGAAATGACTTCTCCATGCATTTTATGCATTGGTAAAAGCACTATGGGGAAAAGTGTGATATGTTTTCAGGTATCTCCTATACTAATAGAGCCGCATGCTCACCGGTTTGCCACATGCTGTAGGCATATGGACTGAACAATAAACCACCAAAAATTTTAAACCGTCATCGTTCTAACAAAATTGAGGACGATCTGTTCGAAATGACTTCTCCATGCATTTTATGCATTGGTAAAAGCACTATGGGGAAAAGTGTGATATGTTTTCAGGTATCTCCTATACTAATAGAGCCACATGCTTACCAGTTTGCCACATGCTGTAGGCCTATGGCTGAAAAAGAATCCACCAAAAATTTTAACCCATAATCGTTTTTACAAAATTGAGGACGATTCGTTCAAAATGACTTCAACATGCATTTTATGCATTGGTAAAAGCACTATGGGGAAAAGTGTGATATGTTTTCAGGTATCTCCTATACTAATAGAGCCGCATGCTCACCGGTTTGCCACATGCTGTAGGCCTATGAACTGAACAAGAAACCACCAAAAATTTTAACCCGTAATCATTCTAACAAAATTGAGGACGATTCGTTCGAAATGACTTCTCCATGCATTTTATGCATTGGTAAAAGAATTTTTGGGAAAAGTGTGATATGTTTTCAGGTATCTCCTATACTAATAGAGCCCCTTACTCACCGGTTTGACACATGCTGTAGACCTATGGACTGAACAAAAAACCACCAAAGATTTTAACCCGTCATCGTTCTAACAAAATTGAGGACGATTCGTTCGAAATGACTTCTCCATGCATTTTATGCATTGGTAAAAGCACTATGGGGAAAAGTGTGATATGTTTTCAGGTATCTCCTATACTAACAGAGCCGCATGCTCACCGGTTTGCCACATGCTGTAGGCCTATGGACTGAACAAGAAACCACCAAAAATTTTAACCCGTCATCGTTCTCACAAAATTGAGGATGATTCGTTCGAAATGACTTCTCCATGCATTTTATGCATTGGTAAAAGCACTATGGGGCAAAGTGATTTGTTTTCAGGTATCTACTATACTAATAGAGCCGCATGCTCACCAGTTTGCCACATGCTGTAGGCCTATGGACTGAACAAGAAACCACCAAAAATTTTAACCCGTCATCGTTCTCACAAAATTGAGGATGATTCGTTCGAAATGACTTCTCCATGCATTTTATGCATTGGTAAAAGCACTATGGGGAAAAGTGTGATATGTTTTCAGGTATCTCCTATACTAATAGAGCCGCATGCTCACCGGTTTGCCACATGCTGTAGGCATATGGACTGAACAATAAACCACCAAAAATTTTAAACCGTCATCGTTCTAACAAAATTGAGGACGATCTGTTCAAAATGACTTCTCCATGCATTTTATGCATTGGTAAAAGCACTATGGGGAAAAGTGTGATATGTTTTCAGGTATCTCCTATACTAATAGAGCCACATGCTTACCAGTTTGCCACATGCTGTAGGCCTATGGCTGAACAAGAATCCACCAAAAATTTTAACCCATAATCGTTTTTACAAAATTGAGGACGATTCGTTCAAAATGACTTCAACATGCATTTTATGCATTGGTAAAAGCACTATGGGGAAAAGTGTGATATGTTTTCAGGTATCTCCTATACTAATAGAGCCGCATGCTCACCGGTTTGCCACATGCTGTAGGCCTATGAACTGAACAAGAAACCACCAAAAATTTTAACCCGTAATCATTCTAACAAAATTGAGGACGATTCGTTCGAAATGACTTCTCCATGCATTTTATGCATTGGTAAAAGAATTTTTGGGAAAAGTGTGATATGTTTTCAGGTATCTCCTATACTAATAGAGCCCCTTACTCACCGGTTTGACACATGCTGTAGACCTATGGACTGAACAAAAAACCACCAAAGATTTTAACCCGTCATCGTTCTAACAAAATTGAGGACGATTCGTTCGAAATGACTTCTCCATGCATTTTATGCATTGGTAAAAGCACTATGGGGAAAAGTGTGATATGTTTTCAGGTATCTCCTATACTAACAGAGCCGCATGCTCACCGGTTTGCCACATGCTGTAGGCCTATGGACTGAACAAGAAACCACCAAAAATTTTAACCCGTCATCGTTCTCACAAAATTGAGGACGATTCGTTCGAAATGACTTCTCCATGCATTTTATGCATTGGTAAAAGCACTATGGGGAAAAGTGTGATATGTTTTCAGGTATCTCCTATACTAATAAAGCCGCATGCTCACCGGTTTGCCACATGCTGTAGGCCTATGGACTGAACAAGAAACCACCAAAAATTTTAACCCGTCATCGTTCTAACAAAATTGAGGACGATTCGTTTGAAATGACTTCTCCATGCATTTTATGCATTGGTAAAAGCACTATGGGGAAAAGTGTGATATGTTTTCAGGTATCTCCTATACTAATAGAGCCGCATGCTCACCGGTTTGCCACATGCTGTAGGCCTATGGACTGAACAAGAAACCACCAAAAATTTTAACCCGTCATCGTCCTAACAAAATTGAGGACGATTCGTTCGAAATGACTTCTCCATGCATTTTATGCACTGGTAAAAGCACAATGGGGAAAAGTGTGATAAAATTTCAGGTATCTCCTATACTAATAGAGCCGCATGCTCACCGGTTTGCCACATTCTGTAGGCCTATGGACTGAACAAGAAACCACAAAAAATTTTAACCCGTCATCGTTCTAACAAAATTGAGGACGATTCGTTCGAAATTACTTCTCCATGCATTTTATGCATTGGTAAATGCAGTATGATGAAAAGTGTGATTTGTTTTCGGGTATCTCCTATACTAATAGAACCGCATGCTCACCGTTTTGCCACATGCTGTAGGCCTATGGACTGAACAAGAAACCACCAAAAATTTTAACCCGTCATCGTTCTCACACTGAGGACGATTCATTCGAAATGACTTCTCCATGCATTTTATGCATTGGTAAAAGCACTATGATGAAAAGTGTGATGTGTTTTCAGGTATCTCCTATACTAATAGAGCCGCATGCTCACCGGTTTGCCACATGCTGTAGGCCTATGGACTGAACAAGAAACCACCAAAAATTTTAACCCGTCATCATTCTCACAACACTGAGGACGATTCATTCGAAATGACTTCTCCATGCATTTTATGCATTGGTAAAAGCACTATGATAAAAAGTGTGATGTTTTCAGGTATCTCCTATACTAATAGAGCTGCATGCTCACCGGTTTGCCACATGCTGTAGGCTTTTGGACTGAACAAGAAAAAACCAAAAATTTTAACCCGTCATCGTTCTCACAACACTGAGGACGATTCATTCGAAATGACTTCTCCATGCATTTTATGCATTGGTAAAAGCACTATGATGAAAAGTGTGATATGTTTTCAGGTATCTCCTATACTAATAGAGCCGCATGCTCACCGGATTGCCACATGCTGTAGACCTATGGACTGAACAAGAAACCACCATAAATTTTAACCCGTCATCGTTCTCACAACACTAAGGACGATTCATTCGAAATGACTTCTCCATGCATTTTATGCATTGGCAAAAGCACTATGATGAAAAGTGTGATATGTTTTCAGGTATCTCCTATACTAATAGAGCCGCATGCTCACCGGTTTGCCACATGCTGTAGGCCTATGGACTGAAAAAGAAACCACCAAAACTTTTAACCCGTCATCGTTCTCACAACACTGAGGACGATTCATTCGAAATGACTTCTCCATGCATTTTATGCATTGGTAAAAGCACTATGATGAAAAGTGTGATATGTTTTCAGGTATCTCCTATACTAATAGAGCCGCATGCTCACCGGTTTGCCACATGCTGTAGACCTATGGACTGAACAAGAAACCACCAAAAATTTTCACCCGTCATCGTTCTAACAAAATTGAGTACGATTCGTTCGAAATGACTTCAACATACATTTTATGCATTGGTAAAAGCACTATGGGGCAAAGTGATTTGTTTTCAGGTATCTACTATACTAATAGAGCCGCATGCTCACCGGTTTGCCACATGCTGTAGGCCTATGGACTGAACAAGAAACCACCAAAAATTTTAACCCGTCATCGTTCTCACAAAATTGAGGATGATTCGTTTGAAATGACTTCTCCATGCATTTTATGCATTGGTAAAAGCACTATGGGGAAAAGTGTGATATGTTTTCAGGTATCTCCTATACTAATAGAGCCGCATGCTCACCGGTTTGCCACATGCTGTAGGCCTTTGGACTGAACAATAAACCACCAAAAATTTTAAACCTTCATCGTTCTAACAAAATTGAGGACGATCTGTTCGAAATGACTTCTCCATGCATTTTATGCATTGGTAAAAGCACTATGGGGAAAAGTGTGATTTGTTTTCAGGTATCTCCTATACTAATAGAGCCACATGCTCACCAGTTTGCCACATGCTGTAGGCCTATGGACTGAACAAGCATCCACCAAAAATTTAACCCATCATCGTTCTAACAAAATTGAGGACGATTCGTTCAAAATGACTTCAACATGTATTTTATGCATTGGTAAAAGCACTATGGGGAAAAGTGTGATATGTTTTCAGGTATCTCCTATACTAATAGAGCCGCATGCTCACCGGTTTGCCACATGCTGTAGGCCTATGAACTGAACAAGAAACCACCAAAAATTTTAACCCGTAATCATTCTAACAAAATTGAGGACGATTCGTTCGAAATGACTTCTCCATGCATTTTATGCATTGGTAAAAGAATTATTGGGAAAAGTGTGATATGTTTTCAGGTATCTCCTATACTAATAGAGCCCCTTACTCACCGGTTTGACACATGCTGTAGACCTATGGACTGAACAAGAAACCACCAAAAATTTTAACCCGTCATCGTTCTAACAAAATTGAGGACGATTCGTTCGAAATGACTTCTCCATGCATTTTATGCATTGGTAGAAGCACTATGG
Organism: Ranitomeya imitator; assembly: GCF_032444005.1. Taxonomy (NCBI): domain Eukaryota; kingdom Metazoa; phylum Chordata; class Amphibia; order Anura; family Dendrobatidae; genus Ranitomeya; species Ranitomeya imitator. The sequence continues at coordinate 589,353,577 of NC_091282.1, forward strand.
GGAAAAGTGTGATATGTTTTCAGGTATCTCCTATACTAATAGAGCCGCATGCTCACCGGTTTGCCACATGCTGTAGGCCTATGGACTGAACAATAAACCACCAAAAATTTTAACCCGTCATCGTTCTAACAAAATTGAGGACGATCTGTTCGAAATGACTTCTCCATGCATTTTATGCATTGGTAAAAGCACTATGGGGAAAAGTGTGATATGTTTTCAGGTATCTCCTATACCAATAGAGCCACATGCTCACCAGTTTGCCACATGCTGTAGGCCTATGGACTGAACAAGATCCCACCAAAAATTTTAACCCATCATCGTTCTAACAAAATTGAGGACGATTCGTTCGAAATGACTTCTCCATGCATTTTATGCATTGGTAAAAGCACAATGGGGAAAAGTGTGATATGTTTTCGGGTATCTCCTATACTAATAGAGCCGCATGCTCACCGGTTTGCCACATGCTGTAGGCCTATGGACTGAACAAGAAACCACCAAAAATTTTAACCCGTCATCGTTCTCACACTGAGGACGATTCATTCGAAATGACTTCTCCATGCATTTTATGCATTGGTAAAAGCACTATGATGAAAAGTGTGATGTGTTTTCAGGTATCTCCTATACTAATAGAGCCGCATGCTCACCGGTTTGCCACATGCTGTAGGCCTATGGACTGAACAAGAAACCACCAAAAATTTTAACCCGTCATCGTTCTCACAACACTGAGGACGATTCATTCGAAATGACTTCTCCATGCATTTTATGCATTGGTAAAAGCACTATGATGAAAAGTGTGATATGTTTTCAGGTATCTCCTATACTAATAGAGCCGCATGCTCACCGGATTGCCACATGCTGTAGGCCTATGGACTGAACAAGAAACCACCACAAATTTTAACCCGTCATCGTTCTCACAACACTGAGGACGATTCATTCGAAATGACTTCTCCATGCATTTTATGCATTGGTAAAAGCACTATGATGAAAAGTGTGATATGTTTTCAGGTATCTCCTATACTAATAGAACCGCATGCTCACCGGTTTGCCACATGCTGTAGGCCTATTGACTGAACAAGAAACCACCAAAAATTTTCACCTGTCATCGTTCTAACAAATTTGAGGACGATTCGTTCGAAATGACTTCAACATACATTTTATGCATTGGTAAAAGCACTATGGGGCAAAGTGATATGTTTTCAGGTATCTCCTATACTAATAGAGCCGCATGCTCACCGGTTTGCCACATGCTGTAGGCCTATGGACTGAACAAGAAACCACCAAAAATTTTAACCCGTCATCGTTCTCACAAAATTGAGGATGATTCGTTCGAAATGACTTCTCCATGCATTTTATGCATTGGTAAAAGCACTATGGGGAAAAGTGTGATATGTTTTCAGGTATCTCCTATACTAATAGAGCCGCATGCTCACCGGTTTGCCACATGCTGTAGGCCTATGGACTGAACAATAAACCACCAAAAATTTTAAACCGTCATCGTTCTAACAAAATTGAGGACGATCTGTTCGAAATGACTTCTCCATGCATTTTATGCATTGGTAAAAGCACTATGGGGAAAAGTGTGATATGTTTTCAGGTATCTACTATACTAATAGAGCCACATGCTCACCAGTTTGCCACATGCTGTAGGCCTATGGCTGAACAAGAATCCACCAAAAATTTTAACCCATAATCGTTTTTACAAAATTGAGGACGATTCGTTCAAAATGACTTCAACATGCATTTTATGCATTGGTAAAAGCACTATGGGGAAAAGTGTGATATGTTTTCAGGTATCTCCTATACTAATAGAGCCGCATGCTCACCGGTTTGCCACATGCTGTAGGCCTATGAACTGAACAAGAAACCACCAAAAATTTTAACCCATAATCATTCTAACAAAATTGAGGACGATTCGTTCGAAATGACTTCTCCATGCATTTTATGCATTGGTAAAAGAATTATTGGGAAAAGTGTGATATGTTTTCAGGTATCTCCTATACTAATAGAGCCCCTTACTCACCGGTTTGACACATGCTGTAGACCTATGAACTGAACAAAAAACCACCAAAAATTTTAACCCGTCATCGTTCTAACAAAATTGAGGACGATTCGTTCGAAATGACTTCTCCATGCATTTTATGCATTGGTAAAAGCACTATGGGGAAAAGTGTGATATGTTTTCAGGTATCTCCTATACTAACAGAGCCGCATGCTCACCGGTTTGCCACATGCTGTAGGCCTATGGACTGAACAAGAAACCACCAAAAATTTTAACCCGTCATCGTTCTCACAAAATTGAGGACAATTCGTTCGAAATGACTTCTCCATGCATTTTATGCATTGGTAAAAGCACTATGGGGAAAAGTGTGATATGTTTTCAGGTATCTCCTATACTAATAGAGCCGCATGCTCACCGGTTTGCCACATGCTGTAGGCCTATGGACTGAACAAGAAACCACCAAAAATTTTAACCCGTCATCGTCCTAACAAAATTGAGGACGATTCGTTCGAAATGACTTCTCCATGCATTTTATGCACTGGTAAAAGCACAATGGGGAAAAGTGTGATAAAATTTCAGGTATCTCCTATACTAATAGAGCCGCATGCTCACCGGTTTGCCACATTCTGTAGGCCTATGGACTGAACAAGAAACCACAAAAAATTTTAACCCGTCATCGTTCTAACAAAATTGAGGACGATTCGTTCGAAATTACTTCTCCTTGCATTTTATGCATTGGTAAAAGCAGTATGATGAAAAGTGTGATTTGTTTTCGGGTATCTCCTATACTAATAGAACCGCATGCTCACCGTTTTGCCACATGCTGTAGGCCTATGGAGTGAACAAGAAACCACCAAAAATTTTAACCCGTCATCGTTCTCACACTGAGGACGATTCATTCGAAATGACTTCTCCATGCATTTTATGCATTGGTAAAGGCACTATGATGAAAAGTGTGATGTGTTTTCAGGTATCTCCTATACTAATAGAGCCGCATGCTCACCGGTTTGCCACATGCTGTAGGCCTATGGACTGAACAAGAAACCACCAAAAATTTTAACCCGTCATCATTCTCACAACACTGAGGACGATTCATTCGAAATGACTTCTCCATGCATTTTATGCATTGGTAAAAGCACTATGATAAAAAGTGTGATGTTTTCAGGTATCTCCTATACTAATAGAGCTGCATGCTCACCGGTTTGCCACATGCTGTAGGTTTTTGGACTGAACAAGAAAAAACCAAAAATTTTAACCCGTCATCGTTCTCACAACACTGAGGACGATTCATTCGAAATGACTTCTCCATGCATTTTATGCATTGGTAAAAGCACTATGATGAAAAGTGTGATATGTTTTCAGGTATCTCCTATACTAATAGAGCCGCATGCTCACCGGATTGCCACATGCTGTAGACCTATGGACTGAACAAGAAACCACCATAAATTTTAACCCGTCATCATTCTCACAACACTAAGGATGATTCATTCGAAATGACTTCTCCATGCATTTTATGCATTGGCAAAAGCACTATGATGAAAAGTGTGATATGTTTTCAGGTATCTCCTATACTAATAGAGCCGCATGCTCACCGGTTTGCCACATGCTGTAGGCCTATGGACTGAACAAGAAACCACCAAAAATTTTAACCCGTCATCGTTCTAACAAAATTGAGGACGATTCGTTCGAAATGACTTCTCCATGCATTTTATGCATTGGTAAAAGCACTATGGGGAAAAGTGTGATATGTTTTCAGGTATCTCCTATACTAATAGAGCCGCATGCTCACCGGTTTGCCACATGCTGTAGGCCTATGGACTGAACAAGAAACCACCAAAAATTTTAACCCGTCACCGTCCTAACAAAATTGAGGACGATTCGTTCGAAATGACTTCTCCATGCATTTTATGCACTGGTAAAAGCACAATGGGGAAAAGTGTGATAAAATTTCAGGTATCTCCTATACTAATAGAGCCGCATGCTCACCGGTTTGCCACATTCTGTAGGCCTATGGACTGAACAAGAAACCACAAAAAATTTTAACCCGTCATCGTTCTAACAAAATTGAGGACGATTCGTTCGAAATTACTTCTCCATGCATTTTATGCATTGGTAAAAGCAGTATGATGAAAAGTGTGATTTGTTTTCGGGTATCTCCTATACTAATAGAACCGCATGCTCACCGTTTTGCCACATGCTGTAGGCCTATATAGTGAACAAGAAACCACCAAAAATTTTAACCCGTCATCGTTCTCACACTGAGGACGATTCATTCGAAATGACTTCTCCATGCATTTTATGCATTGGTAAAGGCACTATGATGAAAAGTGTGATGTGTTTTCAGGTATCTCCTATACTAATAGAGCCGCATGCTCACCGGTTTGCCACATGCTGTAGGCCTATGGACTGAACAAGAAACCACCAAAAATTTTAACCCGTCATCATTCTCACAACACTGAGGACGATTCATTCGAAATGACTTCTCCATGCATTTTATGCATTGGTAAAAGCACTATGATAAAAAGTGTGATGTTTTCAGGTATCTCCTATACTAATAGAGCTGCATGCTCACCGGTTTGCCACATGCTGTAGGCTTTTGGACTGAACAAGAAAAAAACAAAAATTTTAACCCGTCATCATTCTCACAACACTGAGGACGATTCATTCGAAATGACTTCTCCATGCATTTTATGCATTGGTAAAAGCACTATGATGAAAAGTGTGATATGTTTTCAGGTATCTCCTATACTAATAGAGCCGCATGCTCACCGGATTGCCACATGCTGTAGACCTATGGACTGAACAAGAAACCACCATAAATTTTAACCCGTCATCGTTCTCACAACACTAAGGATGATTCATTCGAAATGACTTCTCCATGCATTTTATGCATTGGCAAAAGCACTATGATGAAAAGTGTGATATGTTTTCAGGTATCTCCTATACTAATAGAGCCGCATGCTCACCGGTTTGCCACATGCTGTAGGCCTATGGACTGAAAAAGAAACCACCAAAACTTTTAACCCGTCATCGTTCTCACAACACTGAGGACGATTCATTCGAAATGACTTCTCCATGCATTTTATGCATTGGTAAAAGCACTATGATGAAAAGTGTGATATGTTTTCAGGTATCTCCTATACTAATAGAGCCGCATGCTCACCGGTTTGCCACATGCTGTAGGCCTATTGACTGAACAAGAAACCACCAAAAATTTTCACTCGTCATCGTTCTAACAAAATTGAGGACGATTCGTTCGAAATGACTTCAACATACATTTTATGCATTGGTAAAAGCACTATGGGGCAAAGTGATTTGTTTTCAGGTATCTACTATACTAATAGAGCCGCATGCTCACCGGTTTGCCACATGCTGTAGGCCTATGGACTGAACTAGAAACCACCAAAAATTTTAACCCGTCATCGTTCTCACAAAATTGAGGATGATTCGTTTGAAATGACTTCTCCATGCATTTTATGCATTGGTAAAAGCACTATGGGGAAAAGTGTGATATGTTTTCAGGTATCTCCTATACTAATAGAGCCGCATGCTCACCGGTTTGCCACATGCTGTAGGCCTATGGACTGAACAATAAACCACCAAAAATTTTAAACCTTCATCGTTCTAACAAAATTGAGGACGATCTGTTCGAAATGACTTCTCCATGCATTTTATGCATTGGTAAAAGCACTATGGGGAAAAGTGTGATTTGTTTTCAGGTATCTCCTATACTAATAGAGCCACATGCTCACCAGTTTGCCACATGCTGTAGGCCTACGGACTGAACAAGCATCCACCAAAAATTTAACCCATCATCGTTCTAACAAAATTGAGGACGATTCGTTCAAAATGACTTCAACATGTATTTTATGCATTGGTAAAAGCACTATGGGGAAAAGTGTGATATGTTTTCAGGTATCTCCTATACTAATAGAGCCGCATGCTCACCGGTTTGCCACATGCTGTAGGCCTATGAACTGAACAAGAAACCACCAAAAATTTTAACCCGTAATCATTCTAACAAAATTGAGGACGATTCGTTCGAAATGACTTCTCCATGCATTTTATGCATTGGTAAAAGAATTATTGGGAAAAGTGTGATATGTTTTCAGGTATCTCCTATACTAATAGAGCCCCTTACTCACCGGTTTGACACATGCTGTAGACCTATGGACTGAACAAGAAACCACCAAAAATTTTAACCCGTCATCGTTCTAACAAAATTGAGGACGATTCGTTCGAAATGACTTCTCCATGCATTTTATGCATTGGTAAAAGCACTATGGGGAAAAGTGTGATATGTTTTCAGGTATCTCCTATACTAATAGAGCTGCATGCTCACCGGTTTGCCACATGCTGTAGGCCTATGGACTGAACAATAAACCACCAAAAATTTTAACCCGTCATCGTTCTAACAAAATTGAGGACGATCTGTTCGAAATGACTTCTCCATGCATTTTATGCATTGGTAAAAGCACTATGGGGAAAAGTGTGATATGTTTTCAGGTATCTCCTATACTAATAGAGCCACATGCTCACCAGTTTGCCATATGCTGTAGGCCTATGGACTGAACAAGAATCCACCAAAAATTTTAACCCATCATCGTTCTAACAAAATTGAGGACGATTCGTTCGAAATGACTTCTCCATGCATTTTATGCATTGGTAAAAGCACTATGGGGAAAAGTGTGATATGGTTTCGGGTATCTCCTATACTAATAGAGCTGCATGCTCACCAGTTTGCCACATGCTGTATGCCTATGGACTGAACAAGAAACCACCAAAAATTTTAACCCGTCATCGTTCTCACACTGAGGACGATTCATTCGAAATGACTTCTCCATGCATTTTATGCATTGGTAAAAGCACTATGATGAAAAGTGTGATGTGTTTTCAGGTATCTCCTATACTAATAGAGCCGCATGCTCACCGGTTTGCCACATGCTGTAGGCCTATGGACTGAACAAGAAACCACCAAAAATTTTAACCCGTCATCGTTCTCACAACACTGAGGACGATTCATTCGAAATGACTTCTCCATGCATTTTATGCATTGGTAAAAGCACTATGATGAAAAGTGTGATATGTTTTCAGGTATCTCCTATACTAATAGAGCCGCATGCTCACCGGATTGCCACATGCTGTAGGCCTATGGACTGAACAAGAAACCACCACAAATTTTAACCCGTCATCGTTCTCACAACACTGAGGACGATTCATTCGAAATGACTTCTCCATGCATTTTATGCATTGGCAAATGCACTATGATGAAAAGTGTGATATGTTTTCAGGTATCTCCTATACTAATAGAGCCGCATGCTCACCGGTTTGCCACATGCTGTAGGCCTATGGACTGAAAAAGAAACCACCAAAAATTTTAACCCGTCATCGTTCTCACAACACTGAGGACGATTCATTCGAAATGACTTCTCCATGCATTTTATGCATTGGTAAAAGCACTATGATGAAAAGTGTGATATGTTTTCAGGTATCTCCTATACTAATAGAGCTGCATGTTCACCGGTTTGCCACATGCTGTAGGCCTATTGACTGAACAAGAAACCACCAAAAATTTTCACCTGTCATCGTTCTAACAAAATTGAGGACGATTCGTTCGAAATGACTTCAACATACATTTTATGCATTGGTAAAAGCACTATGGGGCAAAGTGATATGTTTTCAGGTATCTCCTATACTAATAGAGCCGCATGCTCACCGGTTTGCCACATGCTGTAGGCATATGGACTGAACAAGAAACCACCAAAAATTTTAACCCGTCATCGTTCTCACAAAATTGAGGATGATTCGTTCGAAATGACTTCTCCATGCATTTTATGCATTGGTAAAAGCACTATGGGGAAAAGTGTGATATGTTTTCAGGTATCTCCTATACTAATAGAGCCGCATGCTCACCGGTTTGCCACATGCTGTAGGCCTATGGACTGAACAATAAACCACCAAAAATTTTAAACCGTCATCGTTCTAACAAAATTGAGGACGATCTGTTCGAAATGACTTCTCCATGCATTTTATGCATTGGTAAAAGCACTATGGGGAAAAGTGTGATATGTTTTCAGGTATCTCCTATACTAATAGAGCCGCATGCTCACCGGTTTGCCACATGCTGTAGGCCTATGAACTGAACAAGAAACCACCAAAAATTTTAACCCGTAATCATTCTAACAAAATTGAGGACGATTCGTTCGAAATGACTTCTCCATGCATTTTATGCATTGGTAAAAGAATTATTGGGAAAAGTGTGATATGTTTTCAGGTATCTCCTATACTAATAGAGCCCCTTACTCACCGGTTTGACACATGCTGTAGACCTATGGACTGAACAAGAAACCACCAAAAATTTTAACCCGTCATCGTTCTAACAAAATTGAGGACGATTCGTTCGAAATGACTTCTCCATGCATTTTATGCATTGGTAAAAGCACTATGGGGAAAAGTGTGATATGTTTTCAGGTATCTCCTATACTAACAGAGCCGCATGCTCACCGGTTTGCCACATGCTGTAGGCCTATGGACTGAACAAGAAACCACCAAAAATTTTAACCCGTCATCGTTCTCACAAAATTGAGGACGATTCGTTCGAAATGACTTCTCCATGCATTTTATGCATTGGTAAAAGCACTATGATGAAAAGTGTGATGTGTTTTCAGGTATCTCCTATACTAATAGAGCCGCATGCTCACCGGTTTGCCACATGCTGTAGGCCTATGGACTGAACAAGAAACCACCAAAAATTTTAACCCGTCATCGTTCTCACAACACTGAGGACGATTCATTCGAAATGACTTCTCCATGCATTTTATGCATTGGTAAAAGCACTATGATGAAAAGTGTGATATGTTTTCAGGTATCTCCTATACTAATAGAGCCGCATGCTCACCGGATTGCCACATGCTGTAGGCCTATGGACTGAACAAGAAACCACCACAAATTTTAACCCGTCATCGTTCTCACAACACTGAGGACGATTCATTCGAAATGACTTCTCCATGCATTTTATGCATTGGCAAAAGCACTATGATGAAAAGTGTGATATGTTTTCACGTATCTCCTATACTAATAGAGCCGCATGCTCACCGGTTTGCCACATGCTGTAGGCCTATTGACTGAACAAGAAACCACCAAAAATTTTCACCTGTCATCGTTCTAACAAAATTGAGGACGATTCGTTCGAAATGACTTCAACATACATTTTATGCATTGGTAAAAGCACTATGGGGCAAAGTGATATGTTTTCAGGTATCTCCTATACTAATAGAGCCGCATGCTCACCGGTTTGCCACATGCTGTAGGCCTATGCATTGAACAAGAAACCACCAAAAATTTTAACCCGTCATCGTTCTCACAAAATTGAGGATGATTCGTTCGAAATGACTTCTCCATGCATTTTATGCATTGGTAAAAGCACTATGGGGAAAAGTGTGATATGTTTTCAGGTATCTCCTATACTAATAGAGCCGCATGCTCACCGCTTTGCCACATGCTGTAGGCCTATGGACTGAACAATAAACCACCAAAAATTTTAAACCGTCATCGTTCTAACAAAATTGAGGACGATCTGTTCGAAATGACTTCTCCATGCATTTTATGCATTGGTAAAAGCACTATGGGGAAAAGTGTGATATGTTTTCAGGTATCTCCTATACTAATAGAGCCACATGCTCACCAGTTTGCCACATGCTGTAGGCCTATGGACTGAACAAGAATCCACCAAAAATGTTAACCCATAATCGTTTTTACAAAATTGAGGACGATTCGTTCAAAATGACTTCAACATGCATTTTATGCAGTGGTAAAAGCACTATGGGGAAAAGTGTGATATGTTTTCAGGTATCTCCTATACTAATAGAGCCGCATGCTCACCGGTTTGCCACATGCTGTAGGCCTATGAACTGAACAAGAAACCACCAAAAATTTTAACCCGTAATCATTCTAACAAAATTGAGGACGATTCGTTCGAAATGACTTCTCCATGCATTTTATGCATTGGTAAAAGCACTATGGGGAAAAGTGTGATATGTTTTCAGGTATCTCCTATACTAATAAAGCCGCATGCTCACCGGTTTGCCACATGCTGTAGGCCTATGGACTGAACAAGAAACCACCAAAAATTTGAACCCGTCATCGTTCTAACAAAATTGAGGACGATTCTTTCGAAATGACTTCTCCGTGCATTTTATGCATTGGTAAAAGCACTATGGGGAAAAGTGTGATATGTTTTCAGTTATCTCCTATACTAATAGAGCAGCATGCTCACCGGTTTGCCACATGCTGTAGGCCTATGGACTGAACAAGAAACCACCAAAAATTTTAACCCGTCATCGTCCTAACAAAATTGAGGACGATTCGTTCGAAATGACTTCTCCATGCATTTTATGCATTGGTAAAAGCACAATGGGGAAAAGTGTGATAAGTTTTCAGGTATCTCCTATACTAATAGAGCCGCATGCTCACCGGTTTGCCACATTCTGTAGGCCTATGGACTGAACAAGAAACCACAAAAAATTTTAACCCGTCATCGTTCTAACAAAATTGAGGACGATTCGTTCGAAATTACTTCTCCATGCATTTTATGCATTGGTAAAAGCAGTATGATGAAAAGTGTGATATGTTTTCAGGTATCTCCTATACTAATAGAGCCGCATGCTCACCGGTTTGCCACATGCTGTGGGCCTATGGACTGAACAATGAACCACCAAAAATTTTAACCCGTCATCGTTCTCACACTGAGGACGATTCATTCGAAATGACTTCTCCATGCATTTTATGCATTGGTAAAAGCACTATGATGAAAAGTGTGATGTGTTTTCCGGTATCTCCTATACTAATAGAGCCGCATGCTCACCGGTTTGCCACATGCTGTAGGCCTATGGACTGAACAAGAAACCACCAAAAATTTTAACCCGTCATCGTTCTCACAACACTGAGGACGATTCATTCGAAATGACTTCTCCATGCATTTTATGCATTGGTAAAAGCACTATGATGAAAAGTGTGATATGTTTTCAGGTATCTCCTATACTAATAGAGCCGCATGCTCACCGGATTGCCACATGCTGTAGGCCTATGGACTGAACAAGAAACCACCACAAATTTTAACCCGTCATCGTTCTCACAACACTGAGGACGATTCATTCGAAATGACTTCTCCATGCATTTTATGCATTGGCAAAAGCACTATGATGAAAAGTGTGATATGTTTTCAGGTATCTCCTATACTAATAGAGCCACATGCTCACCGGTTTGCCACATGCTGTAGGCCTATGGACTGAAAAAGAAACCACCAAAAATTTTAACCCGTCATCGTTCTCACAACACTGAGGACGATTCATTCGAAATGACTTCTCCATGCATTTTATGCATTGGTAAAAGCACTATGATGAAAAGTGTGATATGTTTTCAGGTATCTCCTATACTAATAGAACCGCATGCTCACCGGTTTGCCACATGCTGTAGGCCTATTGACTGAACAAGAAACCACCAAAAATTTTCACCTGTCATCGTTCTAACAAAATTGAGGACGATTCGTTCGAAATGACTTCAACATACATTTTATGCATTGGTAAAAGCACTATGGGGCAAAGTGATATGTTTTCAGGTATCTCCTATACTAATAGAGCCGCATGCTCACCGGTTTGCCACATGCTGTAGGCCTATGGACTGAACAAGAAACCACCAAAAATTTTAACCCGTCATCGTTCTCACAAAATTGAGGATGATTCGTTCGAAATGACTTCTCCATGCATTTTATGCATTGGTAAAAGCACTATGGGGAAAAGTGTGATATGTTTTCAGGTATCTCCTACACTAATAGAGCGACATGCTCACCGGTTTGCCACATGCTGTAGGCATATGGACTGAACAATAAACCACCAAAAATTTTAAACCGTCATCGTTCTAACAAAATTGAGGACGATCTGTTCGAAATGACTTCTCCATGCATTTTATGCATTGGTAAAAGCACTATGGGGAAAAGTGTGATATGTTTTCAGGTATCTCCTATACTAATAGAGCCACATGCTTACCAGTTTGCCACATGCTGTAGGCCTATGGCTGAACAAGAATCCACCAAAAATTTTAACCCATAATCGTTTTTACAAAATTGAGGACGATTCGTTCAAAATGACTTCAACATGCATTTTATGCATTGGTAAAAGCACTATGGGGAAAAGTGTGATATGTTTTCAGGTATCTCCTATACTAATAGAGCCGCATGCTCACCGGTTTGCCACATGCTGTAGGCCTATGAACTGAACAAGAAACCACCAAAAATTTTAACCCGTAATCATTCTAACAAAATTGAGGACGATTCGTTCGAAATGACTTCTCCATGCATTTTATGCATTGGTAAAAGAATTATTGGGAAAAGTGTGATATGTTTTCAGGTATCTCCTATACTAATAGAGCCCCTTACTCACCGGTTTGACACATGCTGTAGACCTATGGACTGAACAAAAAACCACCAAAAATTTTAACCCGTCATCGTTCTAACAAAATTGAGGACGATTCGTTCGAAATGACTTCTCCATGCATTTTATGCATTGGTAAAAGCACTATGGGGAAAAGTGTGATATGTTTTCAGGTATCTCCTATACTAACAGAGCCGCATGCTCACCGGTTTGCCACATGCTGTAGGCCTATGGACTGAACAAGAAACCACCAAAAATTTTAACCCGTCATCGTTCTCACAAAATTGAGGACGATTCGTTCGAAATGACTTCTCCATGCATTTTATGCATTGGTAAAAGCACTATGGGGAAAAGTGTGATATGTTTTCAGGTATCTCCTATACTAATAAAGCCGCATGCTCACCGGTTTGCCACATGCTGTAGGCCTATGGACTGAACAAGAAACCACCAAAAATTTTAACCCGTCATCGTTCTAACAAAATTGAGGACGATTCGTTCGAAATGACTTCTCCATGCATTTTATGCATTGGTAAAAGCACTATGGGGAAAAGTGTGATATGTTTTCAGGTATCTCCTATACTAATAGAGCCGCATGCTCACCGGTTTGCCACATGCTGTAGGCCTATGGACTGAACAAGAAACCACCAAAAATTTTAACCCGTCATCGTCCTAACAAAATTGAGGACGATTCGTTCGAAATGACTTCTCCATGCATTTTATGCACTGGTAAAAGCACAATGGGGAAAAGTGTGATAAAACTTCAGGTATCTCCTATACTAATAGAGCCGCATGCTCACCGGTTTGCCACATTCTGTAGGCCTATGGACTGAACAAGAAACCACAAAAAATTTTAACCCGTCATCGTTCTAACAAAATTGAGGACGATTTGTTCGAAATTACTTCTCCATGCATTTTATGCATTGGTAAAAGCACTATGGGGAAAAGTGTGATATGTTTTCAGGTATCTCCTATACTAATAGAGCCGCATGCTCACCGGTTTGCCACATGCTGTAGGCCTATGGACTGAACAAGAAACCACCAAAAATTTTAACCCGTCATCGTCCTAACAAAATTGAGGACGATTCGTTCGAAATGACTTCTCCATGCATTTTATGCACTGGTAAAAGCACAATGGGGAAAAGTGTGATAAAATTTCAGGTATCTCCTATACTAATAGAGCCGCATGCTCACCGGTTTGCCACATTCTGTAGGCCTATGGACTGAACAAGAAACCACAAAAAATTTTAACCCGTCATCGTTCTAACAAAATTGAGGACGATTTGTTCGAAATTACTTCTCCATGCATTTTATGCATTGGTAAATGCAGTATGATGAAAAGTGTGATTTGTTTTCGGGTATCTCCTATACTAATAGAACCGCATGCTCACCGTTTTGCCACATGCTGTAGGCCTATGGACTGAACAAGAAACCACCAAAAATTTTAACCCGTCATCGTTCTCACACTGAGGACGATTCATTCGAAATGACTTCTCCATGCATTTTATGCATTGGTAAAAGCACTGTGATGAAAAGTGTGATGTGTTTTCAGGTATCTCCTATACTAATAGAGCCGCATGCTCACCGGTTTGCCACATGCTGTAGGCCTATGGACTGAACAAGAAACCATCAAAAATTTTAACCCGTCATCATTCTCACAACACTGAGGACGATTCATTCGAAATGACTTCTCCATGCATTTTATGCATTGGTAAAAGCACTATGATAAAAAGTGTGATGTTTTCAGGTATCTCCTATACTAATAGAGCTGCATGCTCACCGGTTTGCCACATGCTGTAGGCTTTTGGACTGAACAAGAAAAAACCAAAAATTTTAACCCGTCATCGTTCTCACAACACTGAGGACGATTCATTCGAAATGACTTCTCCATGCATTTTATGCATTGGCAAAAGCACTATGATGAAAAGTGTGATATGTTTTCAGGTATCTCCTATACTAATAGAGCCGCATGCTCACCGGTTTGCCACATGCTGTAGGCCTATGGACTGAAAAAGAAACCACCAAAACTTTTAACCCGTCATCGTTCTCACAACACTGAGGACGATTCATTCGAAATGACTTCTCCATGCATTTTATGCATTGGTAAAAGCACAATGGGGAAAAGTGTGATATGTTTTCGGGTATCTCCTATACTAATAGAGCCGCATGCTCACCGGTTTGCCACATGCTGTAGGCCTATGGACTGAACAAGAAACCACCATAAATTTTAACCCGTCATCGTTCTCACAACACTAAGGACGATTCATTCGAAATGACCTCTCCATGCATTTTATGCATTGGCAAAAGCACTATGATGAAAAGTGTGATATGTTTTCAGGTATCTCCTATACTAATAGAGCCGCATGCTCACCGGTTTGCCACATGCTGTAGGCCTATGGACTGAACAAGATCCCACCAAAAATTTTAACCCATCATCGTTCTAAAAAAATTGAGGACGATTCGTTCGAAATGACTTCTCCATGCATTTTATGCATTGGTAAAAGCACAATGGGGAAAAGTGTGATATGTTTTCGGGTATCTCCTATACTAATAGAGCCGCATGCTCACCGGTTTGCCACATGCTGTAGGCCTATGGACTGAACAAGAAACCACCAAAAATTTTAACCCGTCATCGTTCTCACACTGAGGACGATTCATTCGAAATGACTTCTCCATGCATTTTATGCATTGGTAAAAGCACTATGATGAAAAGTGTGATGTGTTTTCAGGTATCTCCTATACTAATAGAGCCGCATGCTCACCGGTTTGCCACATGCTGTAGGCCTATGGACTGAACAAGAAACCACCAAAAATTTTAACCCGTCATCGTTCTCACAACACTGAGGACGATTCATTCGAAATGACTTCTCCATGCATTTTATGCATTGGTAAAAGCACTATGATGAAAAGTGTGATATGTTTTCAGGTATCTCCTATACTAATAGAGCCGCATGCTCACCGGATTGCCACATGCTGTAGGCCTATGGACTGAACAAGAAACCACCACAAATTTTAACCCGTCATCGTTCTCACAACACTGAGGACGATTCATTCGAAATGACTTCTCCATGCATTTTATGCATTGGTAAAAGCACTATGATGAAAAGTGTGATATGTTTTCAGGTATCTCCTATACTAATAGAACCGCATGCTCACCGGTTTGCCACATGCTGTAGGCCTATTGACTGAAGAAGAAACCACCAAAAATTTTCACCTGTCATCGTTCTAACAAATTTGAGGACGATTCGTTCGAAATGACTTCAACATACATTTTATGCATTGGTAAAAGCACTATGGGGCAAAGTGATATGTTTTCAGGTATCTCCTATACTAATAGAGCCGCATGCTCACCGGTTTGCCACATGCTGTAGGCCTATGGACTGAACAAGAAACCACCAAAAATTTTAACCCGTCATCGTTCTCACAAAATTGAGGATGATTCGTTCGAAATGACTTCTCCATGCATTTTATGCATTGGTAAAAGCACTATGGGGAAAAGTGTGATATGTTTTCAGGTATCTCCTGTACTAATAGAGCCGCATGCTCACCGGTTTGCCACATGCTGTAGGCCTATGGACTGAACAATAAACCACCAAAAATTTTAAACCGTCATCGTTCTAACAAAATTGAGGACGATCTGTTCGAAATGACTTCTCCATGCATTTTATGCATTGGTAAAAGCACTATGGGGAAAAGTGTGATATGTTTTCAGGTATCTCCTATACTAATAGAGCCGCATGCTCACCGGTTTGCCACATGCTGTAGGCCTATGAACTGAACAAGAAACCACCAAAAATTTTAACCCGTAATCATTCTAACAAAATTGAGGACGATTCGTTCGAAATGACTTCTCCATGCATTTTATGCATTGGTAAAAGAATTATTGGGAAAAGTGTGATATGTTTTCAGGTATCTCCTATACTAATAGAGCCCCTTACTCACCGGTTTGACACATGCTGTAGACCTATGGACTGAACAAAAAACCACCAAAAATTTTAACCCGTCATCGTTCTAACAAAATTGAGGACGATTCGTTCGAAATGACTTCTCCATGCATTTTATGCATTGGTAAAAGCACTATGGGGAAAAGTGTGATATGTTTTCAGGTATCTCCTATACTAACAGAGCCGCATGCTCACCGGTTTGCCACATGCTGTAGGCCTATGGACTGAACAAGAAACCACCAAAAATTTTAACCCGTCATCGTTCTCACAAAATTGAGGACGATTCGTTCGAAATGACTTCTCCATGCATTTTATGCATTGGTAAAAGCACTATGGGGAAAAGTGTGATATGTTTTCAGGTATCTCCTATACTAATAGAGCCGCATGCTCACCGGTTTGCCACATGCTGTAGGCCTATGGACTGAACAAGAAACCACCAAAAATTTTAACCCGTCATCGTCCTAACAAAATTGAGGACGATTCGTTCGAAATGACTTCTCCATGCATTTTATGCACTGGTAAAAGCACAATGGGGAAAAGTGTGATAAAATTTCAGGTATCTCCTATACTAATAGAGCCGCATGCTCACCGGTTTGCCACATTCTGTAGGCCTATGGACTGAACAAGAAACCACAAAAAATTTTAACCCGTCATCGTTCTAACAAAATTGAGGACGATTCGTTCGAAATTACTTCTCCATGCATTTTATGCATTGGTAAAAGCAGTATGATGAAAAGTGTGATTTGTTTTCGGGTATCTCCTATACTAATAGAACCGCATGCTCACCGTTTTGCCACATGCTGTAGGCCTATGGAGTGAACAAGAAACCACCAAAAATTTTAACCCGTCATCGTTCTCACACTGAGGACGATTCATTCGAAATGACTTCTCCATGCATTTTATGCATTGGTAAAGGCACTATGATGAAAAGTGTGATGTGTTTTCAGGTATCTCCTATACTAATAGAGCCGCATGCTCACCGGTTTGCCACATGCTGTAGGCCTATGGACTGAACAAGAAACCACCAAAAATTTTAACCCGTCATCATTCTCACAACACTGAGGACGATTCATTCGAAATGACTTCTCCATGCATTTTATGCATTGGTAAAAGCACTATGATAAAAAGTGTGATGTTTTCAGGTATCTCCTATACTAATAGAGCTGCATGCTCACCGGTTTGCCACATGCTGTAGGCTTTTGGACTGAACAAGAAAAAACCAAAAATTTTAACCCGTCATCGTTCTCACAACACTGAGGACGATTCATTCGAAATGACTTCTCCATGCATTTTATGCATTGGTAAAAGCACTATGATGAAAAGTGTGATATGTTTTCAGGTATCTCCTATACTAATAGAGCCGCATGCTCACCGGATTGCCACATGCTGTAGATCTATGGACTGAACAAGAAACCACCATAAATTTTAACCCGTCATCGTTCTCACAACACTAAGGATGATTCATTCGAAATGACTTCTCCATGCATTTTATGCATTGGCAAAAGCACTATGATGAAAAGTGTGATATGTTTTCAGGTATCTCCTATACTAATAGAGCCGCATGCTCACCGGTTTGCCACATGCTGTAGGCCTATGGACTGAACAAGAAACCACCAAAAATTTTAACCCGTCATCGTCCTAACAAAATTGAGGACGATTCGTTCGAAATGACTTCTCCATGCATTTTATGCACTGGTAAAAGCACAATGGGGAAAAGTGTGATAAAATTTCAGGTATCTCCTATACTAATAGAGCCGCATGCTCACCGGTTTGCCACATTCTGTAGGCCTATGGACTGAACAAGAAACCACAAAAAATTTTAACCCGTCATCGTTCTAACAAAATTGAGGACGATTCGTTCGAAATTACTTCTCCATGCATTTTATGCATTGGTAAAAGCAGTATGATGAAAAGTGTGATTTGTTTTCGGGTATCTCCTATACTAATAGAACCGCATGCTCACCGTTTTGCCACATGCTGTAGGCCTATGGAGTGAACAAGAAACCACCAAAAATTTTAACCCGTCATCGTTCTCACACTGAGGACGATTCATTCGAAATGACTTCTCCATGCATTTTATGCATTGGTAAAGGCACTATGATGAAAAGTGTGATGTGTTTTCAGGTATCTCCTATACTAATAGAGCCGCATGCTCACCGGTTTGCCACATGCTGTAGGCCTATGGACTGAACAAGAAACCACCAAAAATTTTAACCCGTCATCATTCTCACAACACTGAGGACGATTCATTCGAAATGACTTCTCCATGCATTTTATGCATTGGTAAAAGCACTATGATAAAAAGTGTGATGTTTTCAGGTATCTCCTATACTAATAGAGCTGCATGCTCACCGGTTTGCCACATGCTGTAGGCTTTTGGACTGAACAAGAAAAAAACAAAAATTTTAACCCGTCATCATTCTCACAACACTGAGGACGATTCATTCGAAATGACTTCTCCATGCATTTTATGCATTGGTAAAAGCACTATGATGAAAAGTGTGATATGTTTTCAGGTATCTCCTATACTAATAGAGCTGCATGCTCACCGGATTGCCACATGCTGTAGACCTATGGACTGAACAAGAAACCACCATAAATTTTAACCCGTCATCGTTCTCACAACACTAAGGATGATTCATTCGAAATGACTTCTCCATGAATTTTATGCATTGGCAAAAGCACTATGATGAAAAGTGTGATATGTTTTCAGGTATCTCCTATACTAATAGAGCCGCATGCTCACCGGTTTGCCACATGCTGTAGGCCTATGGACTGAAAAAGAAACCACCAAAACTTTTAACCCGTCATCCTTCTCACAACACTGAGGACGATTCATTCGAAATGACTTCTCCATGCATTTTATGCATTGGTAAAAGCACTATGATGAAAAGTGTGATATGTTTTCAGGTATCTCCTATACTAATAGAGCCGCATGCTCACCGGTTTGCCACATGCTGTAGGCCTATTGACTGAACAAGAAACCACCAAAAATTTTCACCCGTCATCGTTCTAACAAAATTGAGGACGATTCGTTCGAAATGACTTCAACATACATTTTATGCATTGGTAAAAGCACTATGGGGCAAAGTGATTTGTTTTCAGGTATCTACTATACTAATAGAGCCGCATGCTCACCGGTTTGCCACATGCTGTAGGCCTATGGACTGAACAAGAAACCACCAAAAATTTTAACCCGTCATCGTTCTCACAAAATTGAGGATGATTCGTTTGAAATGACTTCTCCATGCATTTTATGCATTGGTAAAAGCACTATGGGGAAAAGTGTGATATGTTTTCAGGTATCTCCTATACTAATAGAGCCGCATGCTCACCGGTTTGCCACATGCTGTAGGCCTATGGACTGAACAATAAACCACCAAAAATTTTAAACCTTCATCGTTCTAACAAAATTGAGGACGATCTGTTCGAAATGACTTCTCCATGCATTTTATGCATTGGTAAAAGCACTATGGGGAAAAGTGTGATTTGTTTTCAGGTATCTCCTATACTAATAGAGCCACATGCCCACCAGTTTGCCACATGCTGTAGGCCTATGGACTGAACAAGCATCCACCAAAAATTTAACCCATCATCGTTCTAACAAAATTGAGGACGATTCGTTCAAAATGACTTCAACATGTATTTTATGCATTGGTAAAAGCACTATGGGGAAAAGTGTGATATGTTTTCAGGTATCTCCTATACTAATAGAGCCGCATGCTCACCGGTTTGCCACATGCTGTAGGCCTATGAACTGAACAAGAAACCACCAAAAATTTTAACCCGTAATCATTCTAACAAAATTGAGGACGATTCGTTCGAAATGACTTCTCCATGCATTTTATGCATTGGTAAAAGAATTATTGGGAAAAGTGTGATATGTTTTCAGGTATCTCCTATACTAATAGAGCCCCTTACTCACCGGTTTGACACATGCTGTAGACCTATGGACTGAACAAGAAACCACCAAAAATTTTAACCCGTCATCGTTCTAACAAAATTGAGGACGATTCGTTCGAAATGACTTCTCCATGCATTTTATGCATTGGTAAAAGCACTATGGGGAAAAGTGTGATATGTTTTCAGGTATCTCCTATACTAATAGAGCCGCATGCTCACCGGTTTGCCACATGCTGTAGGCCTATGGACTGAACAATAAACCACCAAAAATTTTAACCCGTCATCGTTCTAACAAAATTGAGGACGATCTGTTCGAAATGACTTCTCCATGCATTTTATGCATTGGTAAAAGCACTATGGGGAAAAGTGTGATATGTTTTCAGGTATCTCCTATACTAATAGAGCCACATGCTCACCAGTTTGCCATATGCTGTAGGCCTATGGACTGAACAAGAATCCACCAAAAATTTTAACCCATCATCGTTCTAACAAAATTGAGGACGATTCGTTCGAAATGACTTCTCCATGCATTTTATGCATTGGTAAAAGCACAATGGGGAAAAGTGTGATATGGTTTCGGGTATCTCCTATACTAATAGAGCCGCATGCTCACCAGTTTGCCACATGCTGTATGCCTATGGACTGAACAAGAAACCACCAAAAATTTTAACCCGTCATCGTTCTCACACTGAGGACGATTCATTCGAAATGACTTCTCCATGCATTTTATGCATTGGTAAAAGCACTATGATGAAAAGTGTGATGTGTTTTCAGGTATCTCCTATAATAATAGAGCCGCATGCTCACCGGTTTGCCACATGCTGTAGGCCTATGGACTGAACAAGAAACCACCAAAAATTTTAACCCGTCATCGTTCTCACAACACTGAGGACGATTCATTCGAAATGACTTCTCCATGCATTTTATGCATTGGTAAAAGCACTATGATGAAAAGTGTGATATGTTTTCAGGTATCTCCTATACTAATAGAGCCGCATGCTCACCGGATTGCCACATGCTGTAGGCCTATGGACTGAACAAGAAACCACCACAAATTTTAACCCGTCATCGTTCTCACAACACTGAGGACGATTCATTCGAAATGACTTCTCCATGCATTTTATGCATTGGCAAATGCACTATGATGAAAAGTGTGATGTGTTTTCAGGTATCTCCTATACTAATAGAGCCGCATGCTCACCGGTTTGCCACATGCTGTAGGCCTATGGACTGAACAAGAAACCATCAAAAATTTCAACCCGTCATCATTCTCACAACACTGAGGACGATTCATTCGAAATGACTTCTCCATGCATTTTATGCATTGGTAAAAGCACTATGATAAAAAGTGTGATGTTTTCAGGTATCTCCTATACTAATAGAGCTGCATGCTCACCGGTTTGCCACATGCTGTAGGCCTATGGACTGAACAAGAAACCACAAAAAATTTTAACCCGTCATCGTTCTAACAAAATTGAGGACGATTCGTTCGAAATTACTTCTCCATGCATTTTATGCATTGGTAAAAGCAGTATGATGAAAAGTGTGATTTGTTTTCGGGTATCTCCTATACTAATAGAACCGCATGCTCACCGTTTTGCCACATGCTGTAGGCCTATGGAGTGAACAAGAAACCACCAAAAATTTTAACCCGTCATCGTTCTCACACTGAGGACGATTCATTCGAAATGACTTCTCCATGCATTTTATGCATTGGTAAAGGCACTATGATGAAAAGTGTGATGTGTTTTCAGGTATCTCCTATACTAATAGAGCCGCATGCTCACCGGTTTGCCACATGCTGTAGGCCTATGGACTGAACAAGAAACCACCAAAAATTTTAACCCGTCATCATTCTCACAACACTGAGGACGATTCATTCGAAATGACTTCTCCATGCATTTTATGCATTGGTAAAAGCACTATGATAAAAAGTGTGATGTTTTCAGGTATCTCCTATACTAATAGAGCTGCATGCTCACCGGTTTGCCACATGCTGTAGGCTTTTGGACTGAACAAGAAAAAAACAAAAATTTTAACCCGTCATCATTCTCACAACACTGAGGACGATTCATTCGAAATGACTTCTCCATGCATTTTATGCATTGGTAAAAGCACTATGATGAAAAGTGTGATATGTTTTCAGGTATCTCCTATACTAATAGAGCCGCATGCTCACCGGATTGCCACATGCTGTAGACCTATGGACTGAACAAGAAACCACCATAAATTTTAACCCGTCATCGTTCTCACAACACTAAGGATGATTCATTCGAAATGACTTCTCCATGCATTTTATGCATTGGCAAAAGCACTATGATGAAAAGTGTGATATGTTTTCAGGTATCTCCTATACTAATAGAGCCGCATGCTCACCGGTTTGCCACATGCTGTAGGCCTATGGACTGAAAAAGAAACCACCAAAACTTTTAACCCGTCATCGTTCTCACAACACTGAGGACGATTCATTCGAAATGACTTCTCCATGCATTTTATGCATTGGTAAAAGCACTATGATGAAAAGTGTGATATGTTTTCAGGTATCTCCTATACTAATAGAGCCGCATGCTCACCGGTTTGCCACATGCTGTAGGCCTATTGACTGAACAAGAAACCACCAAAAATTTTCACCCGTCATCGTTCTAACAAAATTGAGGACGATTCGTTCGAAATGACTTCAACATACATTTTATGCATTGGTAAAAGCACTATGGGGCAAAGTGATTTGTTTTCAGGTATCTACTATACTAATAGAGCCGCATGCTCACCGGTTTGCCACATGCTGTAGGCCTATGGACTGAACAAGAAACCACCAAAAATTTTAACCCGTCATCGTTCTCACAAAATTGAGGATGATTCGTTTGAAATGACTTCTCCATGCATTTTATGCATTGGTAAAAGCACTATGGGGAAAAGTGTGATATGTTTTCAGGTATCTCCTATACTAATAGAGCCGCATGCTCACCGGTTTGCCACATGCTGTAGGCCTATGGACTGAACAATAAACCACCAAAAATTTTAAACCTTCATCGTTCTAACAAAATTGAGGACGATCTGTTCGAAATGACTTCTCCATGCATTTTATGCATTGGTAAAAGCACTATGGGGAAAAGTGTGATTTGTTTTCAGGTATCTCCTATACTAATAGAGCCACATGCTCACCAGTTTGCCACATGCTGTAGGCCTATGGACTGAACAAGCATCCACCAAAAATTTAACCCATCATCGTTCTAACAAAATTGAGGACGATTCGTTCAAAATGACTTCAACATGTATTTTATGCATTGGTAAAAGCACTATGGGGAAAAGTGTGATATGTTTTCAGGTATCTCCTATACTAATAGAGCCGCATGCTCACCGGTTTGCCACATGCTGTAGGCCTATGAACTGAACAAGAAACCACCAAAAATTTTAACCCGTAATCATTCTAACAAAATTGAGGACGATTCGTTCGAAATGACTTCTCCATGCATTTTATGCATTGGTAAAAGAATTATTGGGAAAAGTGTGATATGTTTTCAGGTATCTCCTATACTAATAGAGCCCCTTACTCACCGGTTTGACACATGCTGTAGACCTATGGACTGAACAAGAAACCACCAAAAATTTTAACCCGTCATCGTTCTAACAAAATTGAGGACGATTCGTTCGAAATGACTTCTCCATGCATTTTATGCATTGGTAAAAGCACTATGGGGAAAAGTGTGATATGTTTTCAGGTATCTCCTATACTAATAGAGCCGCATGCTCACCGGTTTGCCACATGCTGTAGGCCTATGGACTGAACAATAAACCACCAAAAATTTTAACCCGTCATCGTTCTAACAAAATTGAGGACGATCTGTTCGAAATGACTTCTCCATGCATTTTATGCATTGGTAAAAGCACTATGGGGAAAAGTGTGATATGTTTTCAGGTATCTCCTATACTAATAGAGCCACATGCTCACCAGTTTGCCATATGCTGTAGGCCTATGGACTGAACAAGAATCCACCAAAAATTTTAACCCATCATCGTTCTAACAAAATTGAGGATGATTCGTTCGAAATGACTTCTCCATGCATTTTATGCATTGGTAAAAGCACAATGGGGAAAAGTGTGATATGGTTTCGGGTATCTCCTATACTAATAGAGCCGCATGCTCACCAGTTTGCCACATGCTGTATGCCTATGGACTGAACAAGAAACCACCAAAACTTTTAACCCGTCATCGTTCTCACACTGAGGACGATTCATTCGAAATGACTTCTCCATGCATTTTATGCATTGGTAAAAGCACTATGATGAAAAGTGTGATGTGTTTTCAGGTATCTCCTATAATAATAGAGCCGCATGCTCACCGGTTTGCCACATGCTGTAGGCCTATGGACTGAACAAGAAACCACCAAAAATTTTAACCCGTCATCGTTCTCACAACACTGAGGACGATTCATTCGAAATGACTTCTCCATGCATTTTATGCATTGGTAAAAGCACTATGATGAAAAGTGTGATATGTTTTCAGGTATCTCCTATACTAATAGAGCCGCATGCTCACCGGATTGCCA
This sequence comes from Ranitomeya imitator, assembly GCF_032444005.1. Taxonomy (NCBI): domain Eukaryota; kingdom Metazoa; phylum Chordata; class Amphibia; order Anura; family Dendrobatidae; genus Ranitomeya; species Ranitomeya imitator. Next base: position 589,378,394 of record NC_091282.1, read on the forward strand.
CATGCTGTAGGCCTATGGACTGAACAAGAAACCACCACAAATTTTAACCCGTCATCGTTCTCACAACACTGAGGACGATTCATTCGAAATGACTTCTCCATGCATTTTATGCATTGGCAAATGCACTATGATGAAAAGTGTGATGTGTTTTCAGGTATCTCCTATACTAATAGAGCCGCATGCTCACCGGTTTGCCACATGCTGTAGGCCTATGGACTGAACAAGAAACCACCAAAAATTTTAACCCGTCATCATTCTCACAACACTGAGGACGATTCATTCGAAATGACTTCTCCATGCATTTTATGCATTGGTAAAAGCACTATGATAAAAAGTGTGATGTTTTCAGGTATCTCCTATACTAATAGAGCTGCATGCTCACCGGTTTGCCACATGCTGTAGGCTTTTGGACTGAACAAGAAAAAACCAAAAATTTTAGCCCGTCATCGTTCTCACAACACTGAGGACGATTCATTCGAAATGACTTCTCCATGCATTTTATGCATTGGTAAAAGCACTATGATGAAAAGTGTGATATGTTTTCAGGTATCTCCTATACTAATAGAGCCGCATGCTCACCGGATTGCCACATGCTGTAGACCTATGGACTGAACAAGAAACCACCATAAATTTTAACCCGTCATCGTTCTCACAACACTAAGGACGATTCATTCGAAATGACCTCTCCATGCATTTTATGCATTGGCAAAAGCACTATGATGAAAAGTGTGATATGTTTTCAGGTATCTCCTATACTAATAGAGCCGCATGCTCACCGGTTTGCCACATGCTGTAGGCCTATGGACTGAAAAAGAAACCACCAAAACTTTTAACCCGTCATCGTTCTCACAACACTGAGGACGATTCATTCGAAATGACTTCTCCATGCATTTTATGCATTGGTAAAAGCACTATGATGAAAAGTGTGATATGTTTTCAGGTATCTCCTATACTAATAGAGCCGCATGCTCACCGGTTTGCCACATGCTGTAGGCCTATTGACTGAACAAGAAACCACCAAAAATTTTCACCCGTCATCGTTCTAACAAAATTGAGGACGATTCGTTCGAAATGACTTCAACATACATTTTATGCATTGGTAAAAGCACTATGGGGCAAATTGATTTGTTTTCAGGTATCTACTATACTAATAGAGCCGCATGCTCACCGGTTTGCCACATGCTGTAGGCCTATGGACTGAACAAGAAACCACCAAAAATTTTAACCCGTCATCGTTCTCACAAAATTGAGGATGATTCGTTTGAAATGACTTCTCCATGCATTTTATGCATTGGTAAAAGCACTATGGGGAAAAGTGTGATATGTTTTCAGGTATCTCCTATACTAATAGAGCCGCATGCTCACCGGTTTGCCACATGCTGTAGGCCTATGGACTGAACAATAAACCACCAAAAATTTTAAACCTTCATCGTTCTAACAAAATTGAGGACGATCTGTTCGAAATGACTTCTCCATGCATTTTATGCATTGGTAAAAGCACTATGGGGAAAAGTGTGATTTGTTTTCAGGTATCTCCTATACTAATAGAGCCACATGCTCACCAGTTTGCCACATGCTGTAGGCCTATGGACTGAACAAGCATCCACCAAAAATTTAACCCATCATCGTTCTAACAAAATTGAGGACGATTCGTTCAAAATGACTTCAACATGTATTTTATGCATTGGTAAAAGCACTATGGGGAAAAGTGTGATATGTTTTCAGGTATCTCCTATACTAATAGAGCCGCATGCTCACCGGTTTGCCACATGCTGTAGGCCTATGAACTGAACAAGAAACCACCAAAAATTTTAACCCGTAATCATTCCAACAAAATTGAGGACGATTCGTTCGAAATGACTTCTCCATGCATTTTATGCATTGGTAAAAGAATTATTGGGAAAAGTGTGATATGTTTTCAGGTATCTCCTATACTAATAGAGCCCCTTACTCACCGGTTTGACACATGCTGTAGACCTATGGACTGAACAAGAAACCACCAAAAATTTTAACCCGTCATCGTTCTAACAAAATTGAGGACGATTCGTTCGAAATGACTTCTCCATGCATTTTATGCATTGGTAGAAGCACTATGGGGAAAAGTGTGATATGTTTTCAGGTATCTCCTATACTAATAGAGCCGCATGCTCACCGGTTTGCCACATGCTGTAGGCCTATGGACTGAACAATAAACCACCAAAAATTTTAACCCGTCATCGTTCTAACAAAATTGAGGACGATCTGTTCGAAATGACTTCTCCATGCATTTTATGCATTGGTAAAAGCACTATGGGGAAAAGTGTGATATGTTTTCAGGTATCTCCTATACCAATAGAGCCACATGCTCACCAGTTTGCCACATGCTGTAGGCCTATGGACTGAACAAGATCCCACCAAAAATTTTAACCCATCATCGTTCTAACAAAATTGAGGACGATTCGTTCGAAATGACTTCTCCATGCATTTTATGCATTGGTAAAAGCACAATGGGGAAAAGTGTGATATGTTTTCGGGTATCTCCTATACTAATAGAGCCGCATGCTCACCGGTTTGCCACATGCTGTAGGCCTATGGACTGAACAAGAAACCACCAAAAATTTTAACCCGTCATCGTTCTCACACTGAGGACGATTCATTCGAAATGACTTCTCCATGCATTTTATGCATTGGTAAAAGCACTATGATGAAAAGTGTGATGTGTTTTCAGGTATCTCCTATACTAATAGAGCCGCATGCTCACCGGTTTGCCACATGCTGTAGGCCTATGGACTGAACAAGAAACCACCAAAAATTTTAACCCGTCATCGTTCTCACAACACTGAGGACGATTCATTCGAAATGACTTCTCCATGCATTTTATGCATTGGTAAAAGCACTATGATGAAAAGTGTGATATGTTTTCAGGTATCTCCTATACTAATAGAGCCGCATGCTCACCGGATTGCCACATGCTGTAGGCCTATGGACTGAACAAGAAACCACCACAAATTTTAACCCGTCATCGTTCTCACAACACTGAGGACGATTCATTCGAAATGACTTCTCCATGCATTTTATGCATTGGTAAAAGCACTATGATGAAAAGTGTGATATGTTTTCAGGTATCTCCTATACTAATAGAACCGCATGCTCACCGGTTTGCCACATGCTGTAGGCCTATTGACTGAACAAGAAACCACCAAAAATTTTCACCTGTCATCGTTCTAACAAATTTGAGGACGATTCGTTCGAAATGACTTCAACATACATTTTATGCATTGGTAAAAGCACTATGGGGCAAAGTGATATGTTTTCAGGTATCTCCTATACTAATAGAGCCGCATGCTCACCGGTTTGCCACATGCTGTAGGCCTATGGACTGAACAAGAAACCACCAAAAATTTTAACCCGTCATCGTTCTCACAAAATTGAGGATGATTCGTTCGAAATGACTTCTCCATGCATTTTATGCATTGGTAAAAGCACTATGGGGAAAAGTGTGATATGTTTTCAGGTATCTCCTATACTAATAGAGCCGCATGCTCACCGGTTTGCCACATGCTGTAGGCCTATGGACTGAACAATAAACCACCAAAAATTTTAAACCGTCATCGTTCTAACAAAATTGAGGACGATCTGTTCGAAATGACTTCTCCATGCATTTTATGCATTGGTAAAAGCACTATGGGGAAAAGTGTGATATGTTTTCAGGTATCTCCTATACTAATAGAGCCACATGCTCACCAGTTTGCCACATGCTGTAGGCCTATGGCTGAACAAGAATCCACCAAAAATTTTAACCCATAATCGTTTTTACAAAATTGAGGACGATTCGTTCAAAATGACTTCAACATGCATTTTATGCATTGGTAAAAGCACTATGGGGAAAAGTGTGATATGTTTTCAGGTATCTCCTATACTAATAGAGCCGCATGCTCACCGGTTTGCCACATGCTGTAGGCCTATGAACTGAACAAGAAACCACCAAAAATTTTAACCCGTAATCATTCTAACAAAATTGAGGACGATTCGTTCGAAATGACTTCTCCATGCATTTTATGCATTGGTAAAAGAATTATTGGGAAAAGTGTGATATGTTTTCAGGTATCTCCTATACTAATAGAGCCCCTTACTCACCGGTTTGACACATGCTGTAGACCTATGGACTGAACAAAAAACCACCAAAAATTTTAACCCGTCATCGTTCTAACAAAATTGAGGACGATTCGTTCGAAATGACTTCTCCATGCATTTTATGCATTGGTAAAAGCACTATGGGGAAAAGTGTGATATGTTTTCAGGTATCTCCTATACTAACAGAGCCGCATGCTCACCGGTTTGCCACATGCTGTAGGCCTATGGACTGAACAAGAAACCACCAAAAATTTTAACCCGTCATCGTTCTCACAAAATTGAGGACGATTCGTTCGAAATGACTTCTCCATGCATTTTATGCATTGGTAAAAGCACTATGGGGAAAAGTGTGATATGTTTTCAGGTATCTCCTATACTAATAGAGCCGCATGCTCACCGGTTTGCCACATGCTGTAGGCCTATGGACTGAACAAGAAACCACCAAAAATTTTAACCCGTCATCGTCCTAACAAAATTGAGGACGATTCGTTCGAAATGACTTTTCCATGCATTTTATGCATTGGTAAAAGCAGTATGATGAAAAGTGTGATTTGTTTTCGGGTATCTCCTATACTAATAGAACCGCATGCTCACCGTTTTGCCACATGCTGTAGGCCTATGGAGTGAACAAGAAACCACCAAAAATTTTAACCGTCATCGTTCTCACACTGAGGACGATTCATTCGAAATGACTTCTCCATGCATTTTATGCATTGGTAAAGGCACTATGATGAAAAGTGTGATGTGTTTTCAGGTATCTCCTATACTAATAGAGCCGCATGCTCACCGGTTTGCCACATGCTGTAGGCCTATGGACTGAACAAGAAACCACCAAATATTTTAACCCGTCATCATTCTCACAACACTGAGGACGATTCATTCGAAATGACTTCTCCATGCATTTTATGCATTGGTAAAAGCACTATGATAAAAAGTGTGATGTTTTCAGGTATCTCCTATACTAATAGAGCTGCATGCTCACCGGTTTGCCACATGCTGTAGGCTTTTGGACTGAACAAGAAAAAACCAAAAATTTTAACCCGTCATCGTTCTCACAACACTGAGGACGATTCATTCGAAATGACTTCTCCATGCATTTTATGCATTGGTAAAAGCACTATGATGAAAAGTGTGATATGTTTTCAGGTATCTCCTATACTAATAGAGCCGCATGCTCACCGGATTGCCACATGCTGTAGACCTATGGACTGAACAAGAAACCACCATAAATTTTAACCCGTCATCGTTCTCACAACACTAAGGATGATTCATTCGAAATGACTTCTCCATGCATTTTATGCATTGGCAAAAGCACTATGATGAAAAGTGTGATATGTTTTCAGGTATCTCCTATACTAATAGAGCCGCATTGTTAGGACTGGCGGAACGCACCAAGACAGATGATAAAGGTGCGTTCGCAGTCCGGGGTCCACCGTGCAGGTGAGAACCTGCTGCTAGCAATTAGCAGACAATATGGCGGTATACACGCGTGGGTTAAACCTCACCCAGCGTGAAGAAAGCGATCCTGTTAATTCACAGGACCGCAGTACCGCACTAGTGCGCGAGCAAGTGGTCAGCGGACTTAACCCCAGAAGGGATTGGAGCCCGATTAGACCCTTGCTGGCGTAACACCGCAACTGGGTGTGTAGAGAACCTTAAGCAATCTATGTGCACAAGAGTGCGAGCGATGCTGCACTAACGGACGCCACTAACCACCCAGACTCGGGTATGGAAAGCGCAAGGCAGGCGCACGGCGCCGTACTGGCAGGCACAGCTACAGGACGCTGTGATGTGTGTTAGTGCTGTAGGCTAAGTCGGGCGCTAGGTAGCAGCCATACACCTTCCGCGAACAGACATTCAATAGGGTAGGGGTTTCCAAGGACGACTTGCACTCACAACATACACACATAAGCAATTGTAAGAAAATACTAGCGCATGGCCGTGCGGTCATGCGCAGTTAATATAGCAGCAGCACAGGAAGTGGCCACAGCACTTTTGCCCTTCTAGGACCTGCCAAGAGGACCAATGGAATGTGCTGCAGAGACTGAGCACATGACCCTCGATCTCCAACGGGAGACCTTACGCTGGGCATGCTCAGTACATGCAGACAAGGACTTAGTCCCAGAGAAGTCCGCTCGCTGCTGACCAGCACTGACTTTAAAGGCAGAGACTGGAGAAGCAGCACTAACTCTCAGAACAGAGTGAGAATGAGCAAGACGCTGGGACCGACGTCCTTGCTGAGCAGGCTCCACTGCGGCTGGACAAGAATGGGAGACCGCAGCGGAAGTGGCTCGAGATTCCCCCTGTGCAGAAGCGGGAACTCGACCCCTAACATTACCCCCCCTCCTAGGGCCCCCCCCTCCTTGGGCCTCGCTACGTTCGAAGGCAGCAATGAGCTGCGGAGCCCGAATGTGCTCAACAGGCTCCCAGGACCTGTCCTCGGGACCATAACCCTTCCAGTCCACCAAATAAAATTTTTTACCACGCATCACCTTGCACCCCAAAATAGCGTTCACCTCATAATCGTCCGTAGACGAACCCGATGTCCCAGCAGATGACTCGGAAAAGCGGGACATATACACGGGTTTCAAGAGGGACACATGAAAGGTGTCGGTGATACCCAGGCGTGGCGGAAGGGCCAAACGATAGACCACAGGATTAACCTGTTCGAGGACCTTGAATGGACCCAAGTAGCGAGGAGCAAATTTAGTGGACTCAACTCGCAGCCTGATGTTACGGGCGGAGAGCCACACCAAGTCGCCAGGAGCAAAGGTCGGGGCGGGACGCCGATGAGCATCAGCGGAGGACCTCATTCTCTCCTTAGAGGCCCGAATGGCATCCTGAGTGCGGTCCCAAATATCCCGTGCCTCCACAGCCCAGTCTGCCACCCTGGAGTCGGCGGAAGACACGGGCATAGGCACAGGTACCCGTGGATGCTGACCATAGTTGAGGAGGAATGGGGTTTGTCCAGTGGAGTCGGCAACGGCGTTGTTCAGTGCAAACTCTGCCCATGATAGCAAGGATGCCCAGTCATCCTGCCTGGCTGAAACAAAATGCCGCAGGTATGTGACCAAGGTCTGGTTGGCCCTCTCTACCAACCCATTCGTCTCGGGATGATAAGCGGAAGAGAGATTCAACTCAATACTGAGAAGACGACAGAGCTCTCTCCAGAACCGAGACGCAAACTGGGGACCCCGGTCACTGACAATTTTGTCTGGCATACCATGTAGGCGGAAGATATGTTTGATGAACAACGCTGCCAAGGCCCGTGCAGAAGGTAACCGCGGCAGCGGCACCAAATGCACCATTTTTGAGAAATGATCGGTGATGACCCAAATGATGGTACAGCCGCGAGACTTGGGCAAACCCACAACAAAGTCCATCCCGACCATCTCCCAGGGCCTATCTGCCACCGGCAAGGGATAGAGCAAACCAGCTGGCCTTTGACGCGGAGATTTATTTTTGGCGCAGGAGACACACGCCAGAACATAATCCCTGACATCCCGGACCATATGCGGCCACCAGTACGTCCTCGCCAGTAGCTCAGATGTCCTCTTTGTCCCAAAGTGTCCACCCACCCTGGACGAATGAGCCCAAGAGAGAACCTCCGGTCGCAAATTAATGGGCACAAAAGTCTTGCCCGGAGGCACAGACTCTAGCGAAACCGGCGCCACGGTTCTCAGGCTCTCGGAAGGGACAATAAGCCGAGGCTCCTCTTCCTCCTCCTCAGTTGACATAAGGGAGCGAGAGAGAGCGTCAGCACGGATATTCTTCTCCCCGGCGAGATAATGAAGGGAAAAGTGGAACCGGGAGAAGAACAGGGACCATCTGGCCTGGCGAGAATTTAGCCGCTGGGCTGTCTGCAAATAGACCAAATTTTTGTGGTCCGTGTAAACTTGGAAGGGAAACCGCGCACCTTCCAGAAGATGTCTCCACTCCGAAAAGGCCAACTTCATTGCTAGCAACTCCCTGTCCCCGATGGAGTAGTTCCTCTCCGCTGGCGTGAAGGTCTTGGAGAAGAAGAAGCATGGATGCTTCCGACCTTGAGCATCCTTTTGGTAGAGGACTGCTCCAGCACCAACGGACGAGGCATCCACCTCCAGTAGGAATGGCTTATCCACATCGGGACGATGTAAGATGGGAGCGCTAGCAAAGTGGGACTTAATAGAAGTGAAGGCCTTGGAGACCTCTTCCGACCACAATTTGGGATTCGCTCCCTTCTTGGTGAGGGCTACCAAGGGAGCCACCAGAGTTGAGAAGTGGGGAATGAACTGGCGGTAATAGTTTATGAACCCCATAAAGCGCTGCACCGCTTTAAGAGAATGGGGCTCTTGCCAGTCCATCACAGCCTGTAGTTTGGCAGGATCCATAGCCAATCCCTGGGCGGAGATGATATAGCCCAGGAAAGGTAAGGACTCCTGCTCAAACACACACTTCTCCAACTTTGCGTAAAGAGAGTTTGCCCGTAGGAGGTCGAAGACTCTGCCAACATCTCTCCGGTGGGAGTCAATATCTGGAGAAAAGATGAGAATATCATCCAGATAGACTACAACCGAGGTGGAAAGCATATCCCGGAAGATGTCATTGACAAAGTCTTGAAAAACGGCAGGTGCATTACAGAGCCCGAAGGGCATCACCAGATACTCATAGTGCCCATCTCTGGTGTTAAATGCCGTTTTCCACTCGTCCCCCTCACGGATGCGAATCAGATTGTAAGCACCCCGCAGATCTAGTTTCGTAAACACTCTAGCTCCCCGAAGCCTATCGAAAAGCTCAGAAATCAACGGCAAAGGGTACTTGTTCTTCACTGTGATAGCATTAAGACCCCTGTAGTCTATGCATGGACGTAGTTCTCCATTCTTCTTCTGCACGAAGAAGAACCCTGCCCCAGCAGGTGACACTGACTTCCTAATGAACCCTCTTGCCAGATTCTCTTGTATGTACTGAGACATTGCCTCCGTTTCCGGGAGAGATAATGGGTAGACTCGACCCCGGGGAGGCTCAGCACCAGGCAAGAGATCGATAGGACAGTCATAGGGGCGATGGGGCGGAAGGGTCTCCGCCGCCTTCTTGGAGAATACATCTGCATAAGACCAATATTGCTTGGGGAGAGAGGATAGATCTGCGGGTACCTCAGTAGTAGCAACCTGAACGCACTCTCGGTGACACCTACCCCCACATGATTCACCCCATCCCAGAATTCTGCCTGAGGACCACTCGATGTGAGGAGAGTGGTACCGTAGCCAAGGTATCCCCAACAGGACCTCATCAATACCCTCAGGAATGACGAGCAGAGAAATAATCTCCTGATGGGATGGCGACAGGGACAGAGTAATAGGGATGGTCTGATGTGTTATCTGTGCGGGGAGTGTCGACCCATTCACCACTCGTACCGTTACTGGTTGGGATAGCATAACCAGGGGTATTGCGTGACGTTGGGCGAAGGCAGAAGACATAAAATTGCCCTCCGCCCCAGAATCCACGCAGAGGTCTACCGAGTGGGAGGATGAGCCAAAGGTAATTGTCCCCTTAAAGGACAATTTGGAGGCAAACGTCGCAGTGTCTAGTGCACCTCCACCTACTACCACTAGACGCTGACGTTTCCTCGACCGCTGATGACATCTGGTGGCAAGATGTCCTGACTGTTGGCAAACCTGGCAACCCTGGGGTGCACGAGCAGTCTGGGACTTAGATCCCGCTCGTGACACCACCTTAGGTTCCTGGAACTCAGGAGCCTGAACTGGAGATTCCAAAGGTTTGGCGAAGGTGGGAGCCAGCCGAAACCTCTGCCTACACTGGGCTCGCTCTAACCTCCGCTCGTGAAAACGGAGGTCAATGCGAGTAGATACTGCTATTAACTCCTCCAGTGTGGCGGGAATCTCCCTAGTGGCCAGAGCGTCCTTAACGTGGTCAGCCAGCCCCCTCCAAAATATAGGGATAAGGGCTTTATCCGTCCACTCCAGCTCAGATGCCAGAGTGCGGAAATGGACGGCAAAAAGGCTGACCAAGGACGAGCCCTGAGTCAGTGCCAACAGTTGGAGCGCCGTATCATGGGTGACACGAGGTCCTAGAAAGACCTGTTTCAGAGTGCTCAGGAATAACGGAGCACTCTGCACCACATGATCGCCACGCTCCCACAGCGGCGTAGCCCACTGCAACGCCCTGTCCGACAATAAGGAAATTATAAAGCCCACCTTAGCCCGCTCTGTAGGGAAACGAGAGGCCAGAAGCTCGAGATGTATTGAGCACTGACTCACGAAACCCCTACAGGACTTACTGTCACCAGAAAATTTCTCTGGTAGCGGGAGGCGAGATAGCGTCGGTACAGGAGCGGCAGTGGACAAGGTAGCTGCAGCCACACTTGCAGCCTGAACAGCGACAGCAGTAACATCCACAGCTGAGGTTGAACGCTCAAGAGCCGCCAACCTTCCCTCCAGCTGCTGGATGTACCGCTGTAAACGCTGATCGTCCGCCATTTTACTAGCCAGACCCTGGCGCTAGTATTATGTTAGGACTGGCGGAACGCACCAAGACAGATGATAAAGGTGCGTTCGCAGTCCGGGGTCCACCGTGCAGGTGAGAACCTGCTGCTAGCAATTAGCAGACAATATGGCGGTATACACGCGTGGGTTAAACCTCACCCAGCGTGAAGAAAGCGATCCTGTTAATTCACAGGACCGCAGTACCGCACTAGTGCGCGAGCAAGTGGTCAGCGGACTTAACCCCAGAAGGGATTGGAGCCCGATTAGACCCTTGCTGGCGTAACACCGCAACTGGGTGTGTAGAGAACCTTAAGCAATCTATGTGCACAAGAGTGCGAGCGATGCTGCACTAACGGACGCCACTAACCACCCAGACTCGGGTATGGAAAGCGCAAGGCAGGCGCACGGCGCCGTACTGGCAGGCACAGCTACAGGACGCTGTGATGTGTGTTAGTGCTGTAGGCTAAGTCGGGCGCTAGGTAGCAGCCATACACCTTCCGCGAACAGACATTCAATAGGGTAGGGGTTTCCAAGGACGACTTGCACTCACAACATACACACATAAGCAATTGTAAGAAAATACTAGCGCATGGCCGTGCGGTCATGCGCAGTTAATATAGCAGCAGCACAGGAAGTGGCCACAGCACTTTTGCCCTTCTAGGACCTGCCAAGAGGACCAATGGAATGTGCTGCAGAGACTGAGCACATGACCCTCGATCTCCAACGGGAGACCTTACGCTGGGCATGCTCAGTACATGCAGACAAGGACTTAGTCCCAGAGAAGTCCGCTCGCTGCTGACCAGCACTGACTTTAAAGGCAGAGACTGGAGAAGCAGCACTAACTCTCAGAACAGAGTGAGAATGAGCAAGACGCTGGGACCGACGTCCTTGCTGAGCAGGCTCCACTGCGGCTGGACAAGAATGGGAGACCGCAGCGGAAGTGGCTCGAGATTCCCCCTGTGCAGAAGCGGGAACTCGACCCCTAACACGCATGCTCACCGGTTTGCCACATGCTGTAGGCCTATGGACTGAACAAGAAACCACCAAAAATTTTAACCCGTCATCGTTCTAACAAAATTGAGGACGATTCGTTCGAAATGACTTCTCCATGCATTTTATGCATTGGTAAAAGCACTATGGGGAAAAGTGTGATATGTTTTCAGGTATCTCCTATACTAATAGAGCCGCATGCTCACCGGTTTGCCACATGATGTAGGCCTATGGACTGAACAAGAAACCACCAAAAATTTTAACCCGTCATCGTCCTAACAAAATTGAGGACGATTCGTTCGAAATGACTTCTCCATGCATTTTATGCACTGGTAAAAGCACAATGGGGAAAAGTGTGATAAAATTTCAGGTATCTCCTATACTAATAGAGCCGCATGCTCACCGGTTTGCCACATTCTGTAGGCCTATGGACTGAACAAGAAACCACAAAAAATTTTAACCCGTCATCGTTCTAACAAAATTGAGGACGATTCGTTCGAAATTACTTCTCCATGCATTTTATGCATTGGTAAAAGCAGTATGATGAAAAGTGTGATTTGTTTTCGGGTATCTCCTATACTAATAGAACCGCATGCTCACCGTTTTGCCACATGCTGTAGGCCTATGGAGTGAACAAGAAACCACCAAAAATTTTAACCCGTCATCGTTCTCACACTGAGGACGATTCATTCGAAATGACTTCTCCATGCATTTTATGCATTGGTAAAGGCACTATGATGAAAAGTGTGATGTGTTTTCAGGTATCTCCTATACTAATAGAGCCGCATGCTCACCGGTTTGCCACATGCTGTAGGCCTATGGACTGAACAAGAAACCACCAAAAATTTTAACCCGTCATCATTCTCACAACACTGAGGACGATTCATTCGAAATGACTTCTCCATGCATTTTATGCATTGGTAACAGCACTATGATAAAAAGTGTGATGTTTTCAGGTATCTCCTATACTAATAGAGCCGCATGCTCACCGGATTGCCACATGCTGTAGACCTATGGACTGAACAAGAAACCACCATAAATTTTAACCCGTCATCGTTCTCACAACACTAAGGATGATTCATTCGAAATGACTTCTCCATGCATTTTATGCATTGGCAAAAGCACTATGATGAAAAGTGTGATATGTTTTCAGGTATCTCCTATACTAATAGAGCCGCATGCTCACCGGTTTGCCACATGCTGTAGGCCTATGGACTGAAAAAGAAACCACCAAAACTTTTAACCCGTCATCGTTCTCACAACACTGAGGACGATTCATTCGAAATGACTTCTCCATGCATTTTATGCATTGGTAAAAGCACTATGATGAAAAGTGTGATATGTTTTCAGGTATCTCCTATACTAATAGAGCCGCATGCTCACCGGTTTGCCACATGCTGTAGGCCTATTGACTGAACAAGAAACCACCAAAAATTTTCACCCGTCATCGTTCTAACAAAATTGAGGACGATTCGTTCGAAATGACTTCAACATACATTTTATGCATTGGTAAAAGCACTATGGGGCAAAGTGATTTGTTTTCAGGTATCTACTATACTAATAGAGCCGCATGCTCACCGGTTTGCCACATGCTGTAGGCCTATGGACTGAACAAGAAACCATCAAAAATTTTAACCCGTCATCGTTCTCACAAAATTGAGGATGATTCGTTTGAAATGACTTCTCCATGCATTTTATGCATTGGTAAAAGCACTATGGGGAAAAGTGTGATATGTTTTCAGGTATCTCCTATACTAATAGAGCCGCATGCTCACCGGTTTGCCACATGCTGTAGGCCTATGGACTGAACAATAAACCACCAAAAATTTTAAACCTTCATCGTTCTAACAAAATTGAGGACGATCTGTTCGAAATGACTTCTCCATGCATTTTATGCATTGGTAAAAGCACTATGGGGAAAAGTGTGATTTGTTTTCAGGTATCTCCTATACTAATAGAGCCACATGCTCACCAGTTTGCCACATGCTGTAGGCCTATGGACTGAACAAGCATCCACCAAAAATTTAACCCATCATCGTTCTAACAAAATTGAGGACGATTCGTTCAAAATGACTTCAACATGTATTTTATGCATTGGTAAAAGCACTATGGGGAAAAGTGTGATATGTTTTCAGGTATCTCCTATACTAATAGAGCCGCATGCTCACCGGTTTGCCACATGCTGTAGGCCTATGAACTGAACAAGAAACCACCAAAAATTTTAACCCGTAATCATTCTAACAAAATTGAGGACGATTCGTTCGAAATGACTTCTCCATGCATTTTATGCATTGGTAAAAGAATTATTGGGAAAAGTGTGATATGTTTTCAGGTATCTCCTATACTAATAGAGCCCCTTACTCACCGGTTTAACACATGCTGTAGACCTATGGACTGAACAAGAAACCACCAAAAATTTTAACCCGTCATCGTTCTAACAAAATTGAGGACGATTCGTTCGAAATGACTTCTCCATGCATTTTATGCATTGGTAAAAGCACTATGGGGAAAAGTGTGATATGTTTTCAGGTATCTCCTATACTAATAGAGCCGCATGCTCAACGGTTTGCCACATGCTGTAGGCCTATGGACTGAACAATAAACCACCAAAACTTTTAACCCGTCATCGTTCTAACAAAATTGAGGACGATCTGTTCGAAATGACTTCTCCATGCATTTTATGCATTGGTAAAAGCACTATGGGGAAAAGTGTGATATGTTTTCAGGTATCTCCTATACTAATAGAGCCACATGCTCACCAGTTTGCCATATGCTGTAGGCCTGTGGACTGAACAAGAATCCACCAAAAATTTTAACCCATCATCGTTCTAACAAAATTGAGGACGATTCGTTCGAAATGACTTCTCCATGCATTTTATGCATTGGTAAAAGCACAATGGGGAAAAGTGTGATATGGTTTCGGGTATCTCCTATACTAATAGAGCCGCATGCTCACCAGTTTGCCACATGCTGTATGCCTATGGACTGAACAAGAAACCACCAAAAATTTTAACCCGTCATCGTTCTCACACTGAGGACGATTCATTCGAAATGACTTCTCCATGCATTTTATGCATTGGTAAAAGCACTATGATGAAAAGTGTGATGTGTTTTCAGGTATCTCCTATACTAATAGAGCCGCATGCTCACCGGTTTGCCACATGCTGTAGGCCTATGGACTGAACAAGAAACCACCAAAAATTTTAACCCGTCATCGTTCTCACAACACTGAGGACGATTCATTCGAAATGACTTCTCCATGCATTTTATGCATTGGTAAAAGCAATATGATGAAAAGTGTGATATGTTTTCAGGTATCTCCTATACTAATAGAGCCGCATGCTCACCGGATTGCCACATGCTGTAGGCCTATGGACTGAACAAGAAACCACCACAAATTTTAACCCGTCATCGTTCTCACAACACTGAGGACGATTCATTCGAAATGACTTCTCCATGCATTTTATGCATTGGCAAATGCACTATGATGAAAAGTGTGATATGTTTTCAGGTATCTCCTATACTAATAGAGCCGCATGCTCACCGGTTTGCCACATGCTGTAGGCCTATGGACTGAAAAAGAAACCACCAAAAATTTTAACCCGTCATCGTTCTCACAACACTGAGGACGATTCATTCGAAATGACTTCTCCATGAATTTTATGCATTGGTAAAAGCACTATGATGAAAAGTGTGATATGTTTTCAGGTATCTCCTATACTAATAGAGCCGCATGTTCACCGGTTTGCCACATGCTGTAGGCCTATGGACTGAACAAGAAACCACCAAAAATTTTCACCTGTCATCGTTCTAACAAAATTGAGGACGATTCGTTCGAAATGACTTCAACATACATTTTATGCATTGGTAAAAGCACTATGGGGCAAAGTGATATGTTTTCAGGTATCTCCTATACTAATAGAGCCGCATGCTCACCGGTTTGCCACATGCTGTAGGCATATGGACTGAACAAGAAACCACCAAAAATTTTAACCCGTCATCGTTCTCACAAAATTGAGGATGATTCGTTCGAAATGACTTCTCCATGCTTTTTATGCATTGGTAAAAGCACTATGGGGAAAAGTGTGATATGTTTTCAGGTATCTCCTATACTAATAGAGCCGCATGCTCACCGGTTTGCCACATGCTGTAGGCCTATGGACTGAACAATAAACCACCAAAAATTTTAAACCGTCATCGTTCTAACAAAATTGAGGACGATCTGTTCGAAATGACTTCTCCATGCATTTTATGCATTGGTAAAAGCACTATGGGGAAAAGTGTGATATGTTTTCAGGTATCTCCTATACTAATAGAGCCGCATGCTCACCGGATTGCCACATGCTGTAGGCCTATGAACTGAACAAGAAACCACCAAAAATTTTAACCCGTAATCATTCTAACACAATTGAGGACGATTCGTTCGAAATGACTTCTCCATGCATTTTATGCATTGGTAAAAGAATTATTGGGAAAAGTGTGATATGTTTTCAGGTATCTCCTATACTAATAGAGCCCCTTACTCACCGGTTTGACACATGCTGTAGACCTATGGACTGAACAAGAAACCACCCAAAATTTTAAACCGTCATCATTCTAACAAAATTGAGGACGATTCGTTCGAAATGACTTCTCCATGCATTTTATGCATTGGTAAAAGCACTATGGGGAAAAGTGTGATATGTTTTCAGGTATCTCCTATACTAACAGAGCCGCATGCTCACCGGTTTGCCACATGCTGTAGGCCTATGGACTGAACAAGAAACCACCACAAATTTTAACCCGTCATCGTTCTCACAACACTGAGGACGATTCATTCGAAATGACTTCTCCATGCATTTTATGCATTGGCAAAAGCACTATGATGAAAAGTGTGATACGTTTTCACGTATCTCCTATACTAATAGAGCCGCATGCTCACCGGTTTGCCACATGCTGTAGGCCTATGGACTGAACAAGAAACCACCAAAAATTTTAACCCGTCATCGTCCTAACAAAATTGTGGACGATTCGTTCGAAATGACTTCTCCATGCATTTTATGCACTGGTAAAAGCACAATGGGGAAAAGTGTGATAAGTTTTCAGGTATCTCCTATACTAATAGAGCCGCATGCTCACCGGTTTGCCACATTCTGTAGGCCTATGGACTGAACAAGAAACCACAAAAAATTTTAACCCGTCATCGTTCTAACAAAATTGAGGATGATTCGTTCGAAATTACTTCTCCATGCATTTTATGCATTGGTAAAAGCAGTATGATGAAAAGTGTGATATGTTTTCGGGTATCTCCTATACTAATAGAACCGCATGCTCACCGGTTTGCCACATGCTGTAGGCCTATGGACTGAACAAGAAACCACCAAAAATTTTAACCCGTCATCGTTCTCACACTGAGGACGATTCATTCGAAATGACTTCTCCATGCATTTTATGCATTGGTAAAAGCACTATTATGAAAAGTGTGATGTGTTTTCAGGTATCTCCTATACTAATAGAGCCGCATGCTCACCGGTTTGCCACATGCTGTAGGCCTATGGACTGAACAAGAAACCACCAAAAATTTTAACCCGTCATCATTCTCACAACACTGAGGACGATTCATTCGATATGACTTCTCCATGCATTTTATGCATTGGTAAAAGCACTATGATGAAAAGTGTGATATGTTTTCAGGTATCTCCTACACTAATAGAGCCGCATGCTCACCGGTTTGCCACATGCTGTAGGCCTATGGACTGAACAAGAAACCACCAAAAAATTTTAACCCGTCATCGTTCTCACAACACTGAGGACGATTCATTCGATATGACTTCTCCATGCATTTTATGCATTGGTAAAAGCACTATGATAAAAAGTGTGATGTTTTCAGGTATCTCCTATACTAATCGAGCTGCATGCTCACCGGTTTGCCACATGCTGTAGGCCTATGGACTGAACAAGAAACCACCAAAAAATTTTCACCCGTCATCGTTCTAACAAAATTGAGGACGATTCGTTCGAAATGACTTCAACATACATTTTATGCATTGGTAAAAGCACTATGGGGCAAAGTGATTTGTTTTCAGGTATCTGCTATGCTAATAGAGCTGCATGCTCACCGGTTTGCCACATGCTGTAGGCCTATGGACTGAACAAGAAACCACCAAAAATGTTAACCCGTCATCGTTCTCACAAAATTGAGGATGATTCGTTTGAAATGACTTCTCCATGCATTTTATGCATTGGTAAAAGCACTATGGGGAAAAGTGTGATATGTTTTCAGGTATCTCCTATACTAATAGAGCCGCATGCTCACCGGTTTGCCAGATGCTGTAGGCCTATGGACTGAACAATAAACCACCAAAAATTTTAAACCGTCATCGTTCTAACAAAATTGAGGACGATTCGTTCAAAATGACTTCAACATGTATTTTATGCATTGGTAAAAGCACTATGGGGAAAAGTGTGATATGTTTTCAGGTATCTCCTATACTAATAGAGCAGCATGCTCACCGGTTTGCCACATGCTGTAGGCCTATGAACTGAACAAGAAACCACCAAAAATTTTAACCCGTAATCATTCTAACAAAATTGAGGACGATTCGTTCGAAATGACTTCTCCATGCATTTTATGCATTGGTAAAAGAATTATTGGGAAAAGTGTGATATGTTTTCAGGTATCTCCTATACTAATAGAGCCCCTTACTCACCGGTTTGACACATGCTGTAGACCTATGGACTGAACAAGAAACCACCAAAAATTTTAACCCGTCATCGTTCTAACAAAATTGAGGACGATTCGTTCGAAATGACTTCTCCATGCATTTTATGCATTGGTAAAAGCACTATGGGGAAAAGTGTGATATGTTTTCAGGTATCTCCTATACTAACAGAGCCGCATGCTCACCGGTTTGCCACATGCTGTAGGCCTATGGACTGAACAAGAAACCACCAAAAATTTTAACCCGTCATCGTTCTCACAAAATTGAGGACGATTCGTTCGAAATGACTTCTCCATGCATTTTATGCATTGGTAAAAGCACTATGGGGAAAAGTGTGATATGTTTTCAGGTATCTCCTACACTAATAGAGCCGCATGCTCACCGGTTTGCCACATGCTGTAGGCCTATGGACTGAACAAGAAACCACCAAAAATTTTAACCCGTCATCGTTCTCACAAAATTGAGGACGATTCGTTCGAAATGACTTCTCCATGCATTTTATGCATTGGTAAAAGAATTATTGGGAAAAGTGTGATATGTTTTCAGGTATCTCCTATACTAATAGAGCCCCTTACTCACCGGTTTGACACATGCTGTAGACCTATGGACTGAACAAGAAACCACCAAAAATTTTAACCCGTCATCGTTCTAACAAAATTGAGGACGATTCGTTCGAAATGACTTCTCCATGCATTTTATGCATTGGTAAAAGCACTATGGGGAAAAGTGTGATATGTTTTCAGGTATCTCCTATACTAACAGAGCCGCATGCTCACCGGTTTGCCACATGCTGTAGGCCTATGGACTGAACAAGAAACCACCAAAAATTTTAACCCGTCATCGTTCTCACAAAATTGAGGACGATTCGTTCGAAATGACTTCTCCATGCATTTTATGCATTGGTAAAAGCACTATGGGGAAAAGTGTGATATGTTTTCAGGTATCTCCTACACTAATAGAGCCGCATGCTCACCGGTTTGCCACATGCTGTAGGCCTATGGACTGAACAAGAAACCACCAAAAAATTTTAACCCGTCATCGTTCTCACAACACTGAGGACGATTCATTCGATATGACTTCTCCATGCATTTTATGCATTGGTAAAAGCACTATGATAAAAAGTGTGATGTTTTCAGGTATCTCCTATACTAATCGAGCTGCATGCTCACCGGTTTGCCACATGCTGTAGGCTTTTGGACTGAACAAGAAACCACCAAAAATTTTCACCCGTCATCGTTCTAACAAAATTGAGGACGATTCGTTCGAAATGACTTCAACATACATTTTATGCATTGGTAAAAGCACTATGGGGCAAAGTGATTTGTTTTCAGGTATCTGCTATGCTAATAGAGCTGCATGCTCACCGGTTTGCCACAAGCTGTAGGCCTATGGACTGAACAAGAAACCACCAAAAATGTTAACCCGTCATCGTTCTCACAAAATTGAGGATGATTCGTTTGAAATGACTTCTCCATGCATTTTATGCATTGGTAAAAGCACTATGGGGAAAAGTGTGATATGTTTTCAGGTATCTCCTATACTAATAGGGCCGCATGCTCACCGGTTTGCCACATGCTGTAGGCCTATGGACTGAACAATAAACCACCAAAAATTTTAAACCGTCATCGTTCTAACAAAATTGAGGACGATCTGTTCGAAATGACTTCTCCATGCATTTTATGCATTGGTAAAAGCACTATGGGGAAAAGTGTGATATGTTTTCAGGTATCTCCTATACTAATAGAGCCACATGCTCACCAGTTTGCCACATGCTGTAGGCCTATGGACTGAACAAGAATCCACCAAAAATTTTAACCCATCATCGTTCTAACAAAATTGAGGACGATTCGTTCAAAATGACTTCAACATGTATTTTATGCATTGGTAAAAGCATTATGGGGAAAAGTGTGATATGTTTTCAGGTATCTCCTATACTAATAGAGCAGCATGCTCACCGGTTTGCCACATGCTGTAGGCCTATGAACTGAACAAGAAACCACCAAAAATTTTAACCCGTAATCATTCTAACAAAATTGAGGATGATTCGTTCGAAATGACTTCTCCATGCATTTTATGCATTGGTAAAAGAATTATTGGGAAAAGTGTGATATGTTTTCAGGTATCTCCTATACTAATAGAGCCCCTTACTCACCGGTTTGACACATGCTGTAGACCTATGGACTGAACAAGAAACCACCAAAAATTTTAACCCGTCATCGTTCTAACAAAATTGAGGACGATTCGTTCGAAATGACTTCTCCATGCATTTTATGCATTGGTAAAAGCACTATGGGGAAAAGTGTGATATGTTTTCAGGTATCTCCTATACTAATAGAGCCCCTTACTCACCGGTTTGACACATGCTGTAGACCTATGGACTGAACAAGAAACCACCAAAAATTTTAACCCGTCATCGTTCTAACAAAATTGAGGACGATTCGTTCGAAATGACTTCTCCATGCATTTTATGCATTGGTAAAAGCACTATGGGGAAAAGTGTGATATGTTTTCAGGTATCTCCTATACTAACAGAGCCGCATGCTCACCGGTTTGCCACATGCTGTAGGCCTATGGACTGAACAAGAAACCACCAAAAATTTTAACCCGTCATCGTTCTCACAAAATTGAGGACGATTCGTTCGAAATGACTTCTCCATGCATTTTATGCATTGGTAAAAGCACTATGGGGAAAAGTGTGATATGTTTTCAGGTATCTCCTATACTAATAGAGCCGCATGCTCACCGGTTTGCCACATGCTGTAGGCCTATGGACTGAACAAGAAACCACCAAAAATTTTAACCCGTCATCGTCCTAACAAAATTGAGGACGATTCGTTCGAAATGACTTCTCCATGCATTTTATGCACTGGTAAAAGCACAATGGGGAAAAGTGTGATAAGTTTTCAGGTATCTCCTATACTAATAGAGCCGCATGCTCACCGGTTTGCCACATTCTGTAGGCCTATGGACTGAACAAGAAACCACAAAAAATTTTAACCCGTCATCGTTCTAACAAAATTGAGGACGATTCGTTCGAAATTACTTCTCCATGCATTTTATGCATTGGTAAAAGCAGTATGATGAAAAGTGTGATATGTTTTCGGGTATCTCCTATACTAATAGAACCGCATGCTCACCGGTTTGCCACATGCTGTAGGCCTATGGACTGAACAAGAAACCACCAAAAATTTTAACCCGTCATCGTTCTCACACTGAGGACGATTCATTCGAAATGACTTCTCCATGCATTTTATGCATTGGTAAAAGCAGTATGATGAAAAGTGTGATGTGTTTTCAGGTATCTCCTATACTAATAGAGCCGCATGCTCACCGGTTTGCCACATGCTGTAGGCCTATGGACTGAACAAGAAACCACCAAAAATTTTAACCCGTCATCATTCTCACAACACTGAGGACGATTCATTCGAAATGACTTCTCCATGCATTTTATGCATTGGTAAAAGCACTATGATGAAAAGTGTGATATGTTTTCAGGTATCTCCTACACTAATAGAGCCGCATGCTCACCGGTTTGCCACATGCTGTAGGCCTATGGACTGAACAAGAAACCACCAAAAAATTTTAACCCGTCATCGTTCTCACAACACTGAGGACGATTCATTCGAAATGACTTCTCCATGCATTTTATGCATTGGTAAAAGCACTATGATAAAAAGTGTGATGTTTTCAGGTATCTCCTATACTAATCGAGCTGCATGCTCACCGGTTTGCCACATGCTGTAGGCTTTTGGACTGAACAAGAAACCACCAAAAATTTTCACCCATCATCGTTCTAACAAAATTGAGGACGATTCGTTCGAAATGACTTCAACATACATTTTATGCATTGGTAAAAGCACTATGGGGCAAAGTGATTTGTTTTCAGGTATCTACTATACTAATAGAGCTGCATGCTCACCGGTTTGCCACATGCTGTAGGCCTATGGACTGAACAAGAAACCACCAAAAATGTTAACCCGTCATCGTTCTCACAAAATTGAGGATGATTCGTTTGAAATGACTTCTCCATGCATTTTATGCATTGGTAAAAGCACTATGGGGAAAAGTGTGATATGTTTTCAGGTATCTCCTATACTAATAGAGCCGCATGCTCACCGGTTTGCCACATGCTGTAGGCCTATGGACTGAACAATAAACCACCAAAAATTTTAAACCGTCATCGTTCTAACAAAATTGAGGACGATCTGTTCGAAATGACTTCTCCATGCATTTTATGCATTGGTAAAAGCACTATGGGGAAAAGTGTGATATGTTTTCAGGTATCTCCTATACTAATAGAGCCACATGCTCACCAGTTTGCCACATGCTGTAGGCCTATGGACTGAACAAGAATCCACCAAAAATTTTAACCTATCATCGTTCTAACAAAATTGAGGACGATTCGTTCAAAATGACTTCAACATGTATTTTATGCATTGGTAAAAGCACTATGGGGAAAAGTGTGATATGTTTTCAGGTATATCCTATACTAATAGAGCAGCATGCTCACCGGTTTGCCACATGCTGTAGGCCTATGAACTGAACAAGAAACCACCAAAAATTTTAACCCGTAATCATTCTAACAAAATTGAGGACGATATGTTCGAAATGACTTCTCCATGCATTTTATGGATTGGTAAAAGAATTATTGGGAAAAGTGTGATATGTTTTCAGGTATCTCCTATACTAATAGAGCCCCTTACTCACCGGTTTGACACATGCTGTAGACCTATGGACTGAACAAGAAACCACCCAAAATTTTAACCCGTCATCGTTCTAACAAAATTGAGGACGATTCGTTCGAAATGACTTCTCCATGCATTTTATGCATTGGTAAAAGCACTATGGGGAAAAGTGTGATATGTTTTCAGGTATCTCCTATACTAATAGAGCCGCATGCTCACCGGTTTGCCACATGCTGTAGGCCTATGGACTGAACAAGAAACCACCAAAAATTTTAACCCGTCATCGTTCTAACAAAATTGAGGACGATCTGTTCGAAATGACTTCTCCATGCATTTTATGCATTGGTAAAAGCACTATGGGGAAAAGTGTGATATGTTTTCAGGTATCTCCTATACTAATAGAGCCACATGCTCACCGGTTTGCCATATGCTGTAGGCCTATGGACTGAACAAGAATCCACCAAAAATTTTAACCCATCATCGTTCTAACAAAATTGAGGACGATTCGTTCGAAATGACTTCTCCATGCATTTTATGCATTGGTAAAAGCACAATGGGGAAAAGTGTGATATGGTTTCGGGTATCTCCTATACTAATAGAGCCGCATGCTCACCAGTTTGCCACATGCTGTATGCCTATGGACTGAACAAGAAACCACCAAAAATTTTAACCCGTCATCGTTCTCACACTGAGGACGATTCATTCGAAATGACTTCTCCATGCATTTTATGCATTGGTAAAAGCACTATGATGAAAAGTGTGATGTGTTTTCAGGTATCTCCTATACTAATAGAGCCGCATGCTCACCGGTTTGCCACATGCTGTAGGCCTATGGACTGAACAAGAAACCACCAAAAATATTAACCCGTCATCGTTCTCACAACACTGAGGACGATTCATTCGAAATGACTTCTCCATGCATTTTATGCATTGGTAAAAGCACTATGATGAAAAGTGTGATATGTTTTCAGGTATCTCCTATACTAATAGAGCCGCATGCTCACCGGATTGCCACATGCTGTAGGCCTATGGACTGAACAAGAAACCACCACAAATTTTAACCCGTCATCGTTCTCACAACACTGAGGACGATTCATTCGAAATGACTTCTCCATGCATTTTATGCATTGGCAAATGCACTATGATGAAAAGTGTGATATGTTTAAAGGTATCTCCTATACTAATAGAGCCGCATGCTCACCGGTTTGCCACATGCTGTAGGCCTATGGACTGAAAAAGAAACCACCAAAAATTTTAACCCGTCATCGTTCTCACAACACTGAGGACGATTCATTCGAAATGACTTCTCCATGCATTTTATGCATTGGTAAAAGCACTATGATGAAAAGTGTGATATGTTTTCAGGTATCTCCTATACTAATAGAGCCGCATGTTCACCGGTTTGCCACATGCTGTAGGCCTATTGACTGAACAAGAAACCACCAAAAATTTTCACCTGTCATCGTTCTAACAAAATTGAGGACGATTCGTTCGAAATGACTTCAACATACATTTTATGCATTGGTAAAAGCACTATGGGGCAAAGTGATATGTTTTCAGGTATCTCCTATACTAATAGAGCCGCATGCTCACCGGTTTGCCACATGCTGTAGGCATATGGACTGAACAAGAAACCACCAAAAATTTTAACCCGTCATCGTTCTCACAAAATTGAGGATGATTCGTTCGAAATGACTTCTCCATGCATTTTATGCATTGGTAAAAGCACTATGGGGAAAAGTGTGATATGTTTTCAGGTATCTCCTATACTAATAGAGCCGCATGCTCACCGGTTTGCCACATGCTGTAGGCCTATGGACTGAACAATAAACCACCAAAAATTTTAAACCGTCATCGTTCTAACAAAATTGAGGACGATCTGTTCGAAATTACTTCTCCATGCATTTTATGCATTGGTAAAAGCACTATGGGGAAAAGTGTGATATGTTTTCAGGTATCTCCTATACTAATAGAGCCGCATGCTCACCGGTTTGCCACATGCTGTAGGCCTATGAACTGAACAAGAAACCACCAAAAATTTTAACCCGTAATCATTCTAACAAAATTGAGGACGATTCGTTCGAAATGACTTCTCCATGCATTTTATGCATTGGTAAAAGAATTATTGGGAAAAGTGTGATATGTTTTCAGGTATCTCCTATACTAATAGAGCCCCTTACTCACCGGTTTGACACATGCTGTAGACCTATGGACTGAACAAGAAACCACCCAAAATTTTAACCCGTCATCGTTCTAACAAAATTGAGGACGATTCGTTCGAAATGACTTCTCCATGCATTTTATGCATTGGTAAAAGCACTATGGGGAAAAGTGTGATATGTTTTCAGGTATCTCCTATACTAACAGAGCCGCATGCTCACCGGTTTGCCACATGCTGTAGGCCTATGGACTGAACAAGAAACCACCAAAAATTTTAACCGGTCATCGTTCTCACAAAATTGAGGACGATTCGTTCGAAATGACTTCTCCATGCATTTTATGCATTGGTAAAAGCACTATGATGAAAAGTGTGATGTGTTTTCAGGTATCTCCTATACTAATAGAGCCGCATGCTCACCGGTTTGCCACATGCTGTAGGCCTATGGACTGAACAAGAAACCACCAAAAATTTTAACCCGTCATCGTTCTCACAACACTGAGGACGATTCATTCGAAATGACTTCTCCATGCATTTTATGCATTGGTAAAAGCACTATGATGAAAAGTGTGATATGTTTTCAGGTATCTCCTATACTAATAGAGCCGCATGCTCACCGGATTGCCACATGCTGTAGGCCTATGGACTGAACAAGAAACCACCACAAATTTTAACCCGTCATCGTTCTCACAACACTGAGGACGATTCATTCGAAATGACTTCTCCATGCATTTTATGCATTGGCAAAAGCACTATGATGAAAAGTGTGATATGTTTTCACGTATCTCCTATACTAATAGAGCCGCATGCTCACCGGTTTGCCACATGCTGTAGGCCTATTGACTGAACAAGAAACCACCAAAAATTTTCACCTGTCATCGTTCTAACAAAATTGAGGACGATTCGTTCGAAATGACTTCAACATACATTTTATGCATTGGTAAAAGCACTATGGGGCAAAGTGATATGTTTTCAGGTATCTCCTATACTAATAGAGCCGCATGCTCACCGGTTTGCCACATGCTGTAGGCCTATGCATTGAACAAGAAACCACCAAAAATTTTAACCCGTCATCGTTCTCACAAAATTGAGGATGATTCGTTCGAAATGACTTCTCCATGCATTTTATGCATTGGTAAAAGCACTATGGGGAAATGTGTGATATGTTTTCAGGTATCTCCTATACTAATAGAGCCGCATGCTCACCGCTTTGCCACATGCTGTAGGCCTATGGACTGAACAATAAACCACCAAAAATTTTAAACCGTCATCGTTCTAACAAAATTGAGGACGATCTGTTCGAAATGACTTCTCCATGCATTTTATGCATTGGTAAAAGCACTATGGGGAAAAGTGTGATATGTTTTCAGGTATCTCCTATACTAATAGAGCCACATGCTCACCAGTTTGCCACATGCTGTAGGCCTATGGACTGAACAAGAATCCACCAAAAATTTTAACCCATAATCGTTTTTACAAAATTGAGGACGATTCGTTCAAAATGACTTCAACATGCATTTTATGCAGTGGTAAAAGCACTATGGGGAAAAGTGTGATATGTTTTCAGGTATCTCCTATACTAATAGAGCCGCATGCTCACCGGTTTGCCACATGCTGTAGGCCTATGAACTGAACAAGAAACCACCAAAAATTTTAACCCGTAATCATTCTAACAAAATTGAGGACGATTCGTTCGAAATGACTTCTCCATGCATTTTATGCATTGGTAAAAGCACTATGGGGAAAAGTGTGATATGTTTTCAGGTATCTCCTATACTAACAGAGCCGCATGCTCACCGGTTTGCCACATGCTGTAGGCCTATGGACTGAACAAGAAACCACCAAAAATTTTAACCCGTCATCGTTCTCACAAAATTGAGGACGATTCGTTCGAAATGACTTCTCCATGCATTTTATGCATTGGTAAAAGCACTATGATGAAAAGTGTGATGTGTTTTCAGGTATCTCCAATACTAATAGAGCCGCATGCTCACCGGTTTGCCACATGCTGTAGGCCTATGGACTGAACAAGAAACCACCAAAAATTTTAACCCGTCATCGTTCTCACAACACTGACGACGATTCATTCGAAATGTCTTCTCCATGCATTTTATGCATTGGTAAAAGCACTATGATGAAAAGTGTGATATGTTTTCAGGTATCTCCTATACTAATAGAGCCGCATGCTCACCGGATTGCCACATGCTGTAGGCCTATGGACTGAACAAGAAACCACCACAAATTTTAACCCGTCATCGTTCTCACAACACTGAGGACGATTCATTCGAAATGACTTCTCCATGCATTTTATGCATTGGCAAAAGCACTATGATGAAAAGTGTGATATGTTTTCAGGTATCTCCTATACTAATAGAGACGCATGCTCACCGGTTTGCCACATGCTGTAGGCCTATTGACTGAACAAGAAACCACCAAAAATTTTCACCTGTCATCGTTCTAACAAAATTGAGGACGATTCGTTCGAAATGACTTTAACATACATTTTATGCATTGGTAAAAGCACTATGGGGCAAAGTGATATGTTTTCAGGTATCTCCTATACTAATAGAGCCGCATGCTCACCGGTTTGCCACATGCTGTAGGCCTATGGACTGAACAAGAAACCACCAAAAATTTTAACCCGTCATCGTTCTAACAAAATTAAGGACGATTCGTTCGAAATGTCTTCTCCATGCATTTTATGCATTGGTAAAAGCACTATGGGGAAAAGTGTGATATGTTTTCAGGTATCTCCTATACTAATAGAGCCGCATGCTCACCGGTTTGCCACATGCTGTAGGCCTATGGACTGAACAAGAAACCACCAAAAATTTTAACCCGTCATCGTCCTAACAAAATTGAGGACGATTCGTTCGAAATGACTTCTCCATGCATTTTATGCACTGGTAAAAGCACAATGGGGAAAAGTGTGATAAGTTTTCAGGTATCTCCTATACTAATAGAGCCGCATGCTCACCGGTTTGCTACATTCTGTAGGCCTATGGACTGAACAAGAAACCACAAAAAATTTTAACCCGTCATCGTTCTAACAAAATTGAGGACGATTCGTTCGAAATTACTTCTCCATGCATTTTATGCATTGGTAAAAGCAGTATGATGAAAAGTGTGATATGTTTTCGGGTATCTCCTATACTAATAGAACCGCATGCTCACCGGTTTGCCACATGCTGTAGGCCTATGGACTGAACAAGAAACCACCAAAAATTTTAACCCGTCATCGTTCTCACACTGAGGACGATTCATTCGAAATGACTTCTCCATGCATTTTATGCATTGGTAAAAGCACTATGATGAAAAGTGTGATGTGTTTTCAGGTATCTCCTATACTAATAGAGCCGCATGCTCACCGGTTTGCCACATGCTGTAGGCCTATGGACTGAACAAGAAACCACCAAAAATTTTAACCCGTCATCATTCTCACAACACTGAGGACGATTCATTCGAAATGACTTCTCCATGCATTTTATGCATTGGTAAAAGCACTATGATGAAAAGTGTGATATGTTTTCAGGTATCTCCTACACTAATAGAGCCGCATGCTCACCGGTTTGCCACATGCTGTAGGCCTATGGACTGAACAAGAAACCACCACAAATTTTAACCCGTCATCGTTCTCACAACACTGAGGACGATTCATTCGAAATGACTTCTCCATGCATTTTATGCATTGGCAAAAGCACTATGATGAAAAGTGTGATATGTTTTCACGTATCTCCTATACTAATAGAGCCGCATGCTCACCGGTTTGCCACATGCTGTAGGCCTATTGACTGAACAAGAAACCACCAAAAATTTTCACCTGTCATCGTTCTAACAAAATTGAGGACGATTCGTTCGAAATGACTTCAACATACATTTTATGCATTGGTAAAAGCACTATGGGGCAAAGTGATATGTTTTCAGGTATCTCCTATACTAATAGAGCCGCATGCTCACCGGTTTGCCACATGCTGTAGGCCTATGCATTGAACAAGAAACCACCAAAAATTTTAACCCGTCATCGTTCTCACAAAATTGAGGATGATTCGTTCGAAATGACTTCTCCATGCATTTTATGCATTGGTAAAAGCACTATGGGGAAATGTGTGATATGTTTTCAGGTATCTCCTATACTAATAGAGCCGCATGCTCACCGCTTTGCCACATGCTGTAGGCCTATGGACTGAACAATAAACCACCAAAAATTTTAAACCGTCATCGTTCTAACAAAATTGAGGACGATCTGTTCGAAATGACTTCTCCATGCATTTTATGCATTGGTAAAAGCACTATGGGGAAAAGTGTGATATGTTTTCAGGTATCTCCTATACTAATAGAGCCACATGCTCACCAGTTTGCCACATGCTGTAGGCCTATGGACTGAACAAGAATCCACCAAAAATTTTAACCCATAATCGTTTTTACAAAATTGAGGACGATTCGTTCAAAATGACTTCAACATGCATTTTATGCAGTGGTAAAAGCACTATGGGGAAAAGTGTGATATGTTTTCAGGTATCTCCTATACTAATAGAGCCGCATGCTCACCGGTTTGCCACATGCTGTAGGCCTATGAACTGAACAAGAAACCACCAAAAATTTTAACCCGTAATCATTCTAACAAAATTGAGGACGATTCGTTCGAAATGACTTCTCCATGCATTTTATGCATTGGTAAAAGCACTATGGGGAAAAGTGTGATATGTTTTCAGGTATCTCCTATACTAACAGAGCCGCATGCTCACCGGTTTGCCACATGCTGTAGGCCTATGGACTGAACAAGAAACCACCAAAAATTTTAACCCGTCATCGTTCTCACAAAATTGAGGACGATTCGTTCGAAATGACTTCTCCATGCATTTTATGCATTGGTAAAAGCACTATGATGAAAAGTGTGATGTGTTTTCAGGTATCTCCAATACTAATAGAGCCGCATGCTCACCGGTTTGCCACATGCTGTAGGCCTATGGACTGAACAAGAAACCACCAAAAATTTTAACCCGTCATCGTTCTCACAACACTGACGACGATTCATTCGAAATGTCTTCTCCATGCATTTTATGCATTGGTAAAAGCACTATGATGAAAAGTGTGATATGTTTTCAGGTATCTCCTATACTAATAGAGCCGCATGCTCACCGGATTGCCACATGCTGTAGGCCTATGGACTGAACAAGAAACCACCACAAATTTTAACACGTCATCGTTCTCACAACACTGAGGACGATTCATTCGAAATGACTTCTCCATGCATTTTATGCATTGGCAAAAGCACTATGATGAAAAGTGTGATATGTTTTCAGGTATCTCCTATACTAATAGAGACGCATGCTCACCGGTTTGCCACATGCTGTAGGCCTATTGACTGAACAAGAAACCACCAAAAATTTTCACCTGTCATCGTTCTAACAAAATTGAGGACGATTCGTTCGAAATGACTTTAACATACATTTTATGCATTGGTAAAAGCACTATGGGGCAAAGTGATATGTTTTCAGGTATCTCCTATACTAATAGAGCCGCATGCTCACCGGTTTGCCACATGCTGTAGGCCTATGGACTGAACAAGAAACCACCAAAAATTTTAACCCGTCATCGTTCTAACAAAATTAAGGACGATTCGTTCGAAATGTCTTCTCCATGCATTTTATGCATTGGTAAAAGCACTATGGGGAAAAGTGTGATATGTTTTCAGGTATCTCCTATACTAATAGAGCCGCATGCTCACCGGTTTGCCACATGCTGTAGGCCTATGGACTGAACAAGAAACCACCAAAAATTTTAACCCGTCATCGTCCTAACAAAATTGAGGACGATTCGTTCGAAATGACTTCTCCATGCATTTTATGCACTGGTAAAAGCACAATGGGGAAAAGTGTGATAAGTTTTCAGGTATCTCCTATACTAATAGAGCCGCATGCTCACCGGTTTGCTACATTCTGTAGGCCTATGGACCGAACAAGAAACCACAAAAAATTTTAACCCGTCATCGTTCTAACAAAATTGAGGACGATTCGTTCGAAATTACTTCTCCATGCATTTTATGCATTGGTAAAAGCAGTATGATGAAAAGTGTGATATGTTTTCGGGTATCTCCTATACTAATAGAACCGCATGCTCACCGGTTTGCCACATGCTGTAGGCCTATGGACTGAACAAGAAACCACCAAAAATTTTAACCCGTCATCGTTCTCACACTGAGGACGATTCATTCGAAATGACTTCTCCATGCATTTTATGCATTGGTAAAAGCACTATGATGAAAAGTGTGATGTGTTTTCAGGTATCTCCTATACTAATAGAGCCGCATGCTCACCGGTTTGCCACATGCTGTAGGCCTATGGACTGAACAAGAAACCACCAAAAATTTTAACCCGTCATCATTCTCACAACACTGAGGACGATTCATTCGAAATGACTTCTCCATGCATTTTATGCATTGGTAAAAGCACTATGATGAAAAGTGTGATATGTTTTCAGGTATCTCCTACACTAATAGAGCCGCATGCTCACCGGTTTGCCACATGCTGTAGGCCTATGGACTGAACAAGAAACCACCAAAAAATTTTAACCCGTCATCGTTCTCACAACACTGAGGACGATTCATTCGATATGACTTCTCCATGCATTTTATGCATTGGTAAAAGCACTATGATAAAAAGTGTGATGTTTTCAGGTATCTCCTATACTAATCGAGCTGCATGCTCACCGGTTTGCCACATGCTGTAGGCTTTTGGACTGAACAAGAAACCACCAAAAATTTTCACCCGTCATCGTTCTAACAAAATTGAGGACGATTCGTTCGAAATGACTTCAACATACATTTTATGCATTGGTAAAAGCACTATGGGGCAAAGTGATTTGTTTTCAGGTATCTGCTATGCTAATAGAGCTGCATGCTCACCGGTTTGCCACATGCTGTAGGCCTATGGACTGAACAAGAAACCACCAAAAATGTTAACCCGTCATCGTTCTCACAAAATTGAGGATGATTCATTTGAAATGACTTCTCCATGCATTTTATGCATTGGTAAAAGCACTATGGGGAAAAGTGTGATATGTTTTCAGGTATCTCCTATACTAATAGAGCCGCATGCTCACCGGTTTGCCACATGCTGTAGGCCTATGGACTGAACAATAAACCACCAAAAATTTTAAACCGTCATCGTTCTAACAAAATTGAGGACGATCTGTTCGAAATGACTTCTCCATGCATTTTATGCATTGGTAAAAGCACTATGGGGAAAAGTGTGATATGTTTTCAGGTATCTCCTATACTAATAGAGCCACATGCTCACCAGTTTGCCACATGCTGTAGGCCTATGGACTGAACAAGAATCCACCAAAAATTTTAACCCATCATCGTTCTAACAAAATTGAGGACGATTCGTTCAAAATGACTTCAACATGTATTTTATGCATTGGTAAAAGCACTATGGGGAAAAGTGTGATATGTTTTCAGGTATCTCCTATACTAATAGAGCAGCATGCTCACCGGTTTGCCACATGCTGTAGGCCTATGAACTGAACAAGAAACCACCAAAAATTTTAACCCGTAATCATTCTAACAAAATTGAGGACGATTCGTTCGAAATGACTTCTCCATGCATTTTATGCATTGGTAAAAGAATTATTGGGAAAAGTGTGATATGTTTTCAGGTATCTCCTATACTAATAGAGCCCCTTACTCACCGGTTTGACACATGCTGTAGACCTATGGACTGAACAAGAAACCACCAAAAATTTTAACCCGTCATCGTTCTAACAAAATTGAGGACGATTCGTTCGAAATGACTTCTCCATGCATTTTATGCATTGGTAAAAGCACTATGGGGAAAAGTGTGATATGTTTTCAGGTATCTCCTATACTAACAGAGCCGCATGCTCACCGGTTTGCCACATGCTGTAGGCCTATGGACTGAACAAGAAACCACCAAAAATTTTAACCCGTCATCGTTCTCACAAAATTGAGGACGATTCGTTCGAAATGACTTCTCCATGCATTTTATGCATTGGTAAAAGCACTATGGGGAAAAGTGTGATATGTTTTCAGGTATCTCCTATACTAATAGAGCCGCATGCTCACCGGTTTGCCACATGCTGTAGGCCTATGGACTGAACAAGAAACCACCAAAAATTTTAACCCGTCATCGTCCGAACAAAATTGAGGACGATTCGTTCGAAATGACTTCTCCATGCATTTTATGCACTGGTAAAAGCACAATGGGGAAAAGTGTGATAAGTTTTCAGGTATCTCCTATACTAATAGAGCCGCATGCTCACCGGTTTGCCACATTCTGTAGGCCTATGGACTGAACAAGAAACCACAAAAAATTTTAACCCGTCATCGTTCTAACAAAATTGAGGACGATTCGTTCGAAATTACTTCTCCATGCATTTTATGCATTGGTAAAAGCAGTATGATGAAAAGTGTGATATGTTTTCGGGTATCTCCTATACTAATAGAACCGCATGCTCACCGGTTTGCCACATGCTGTAGGCCTATGGACTGAACAAGAAACCACCAAAAATTTTAACCCGTCATCGTTCTCACACTGAGGACGATTCATTCGAAATGACTTCTCCATGCATTTTATGCATTGGTAAAAGCACTATGATGAAAAGTGTGATGTGTTTTCAGGTATCTCCTATACTAATAGAGGCGCATGCTCACCGGTTTGCCACATGCTGTAGGCCTATGGACTGAACAAGAAACCACCAAAAATTTTAACCCGTCATCATTCTCACAACACTGAGGACGATTCATTCGAAATGACTTCTCCATGCATTTTATGCATTGGTAAAAGCACTATGATGAAAAGTGTGATATGTTTTCAGGTATCTCCTACACTAATAGAGCCGCATGCTCACCGGTTTGCCACATGCTGTAGGCCTATGGACTGAACAAGAAACCACCAAAAAATTTTAACCCGTCATCGTTCTCACAACACTGAGGACGATTCATTCGAAATGACTTCTCCATGCATTTTATGCATTGGTAAAAGCACTATGATAAAAAGTGTGATGTTTTCAGGTATCTCCTATACTAATTGAGCTGCATGCTCATCGGTTTGCCACATGCTGTAGGCTTTTGGACTGAACAAGAAACCACCAAAAATTTTCACCCATCATCGTTCTAACAAAATTGAGGACGATTCGTTCGAAATGACTTCAACATACATTTTATGCATTGGTAAAAGCACTATGGGGCAAAGTGATTTGTTTTCAGGTATCTACTATACTAATAGAGCTGCATGCTCACCGGTTTGCCACATGCTGTAGGCCTATGGACTGAACAAGAAACCACCAAAAATGTTAACCCGTCATCGTTCTCACAAAATTGAGGATGATTCGTTTGAAATGACTTCTCCATGCATTTTATGCATTGGTAAAAGCACTATGGGGAAAAGTGTGATATGTTTTCAGGTATCTCCTATACTAATAGAGCCGCATGCTCACCGGTTTGCCACATGCTGTAGGCCTATGGACTGAACAATAAACCACCAAAAATTTTAAACCGTCATCGTTCTAACAAAATTGAGGACGATCTGTTCGAAATGACTTCTCCATGCATTTTATGCATTGGTAAAAGCACTATGGGGAAAAGTGTGATATGTTTTCAGGTATCTCCTATACTAATAGAGCCACATGCTCACCAGTTTGCCACATGCTGTAGGCCTATGGACTGAACAAGAATCCACCAAAAATTTTAACCCATCATCGTTCTAACAAAATTGAGGACGATTCATTCAAAATGACTTCAACATGTATTTTATGCATTGGTAAAAGCACTATGGGGAAAAGTGTGATATGTTTTCAGGTATCTCCTATACTAATAGAGCAGCATGCTCACCGGTTTGCCACATGCTGTAGGCCTATGAACTGAACAAGAAACCACCAAAAATTTTAACCCGTAATCATTCTAACAAAATTGAGGATGATATGTTCGAAATGACTTCTCCATGCATTTTATGGATTGGTAAAAGAATTATTGGGAAAAGTGTGATATGTTTTCAGGTATCTCCTATACTAATAGAGCCCCTTACTCACCGGTTTGACACATGCTGTAGACCTATGGACTGAACAAGAAACCACCCAAAATTTTAACCCGTCATCGTTCTAACAAAATTGAGGACGATTCGTTCGAAATGACTTCTCCATGCATTTTATGCATTGGTAAAAGCACTATGGGGAAAAGTGTGATATGTTTTCAGGTATCTCCTATACTAACAGAGCCGCATGCTCACCGGTTTGCCACATGCTGTAGGCCTATGGACTGAACAAGAAACCACCAAAAATTTTAACCCGTCATCGTTTTCACAAAATTGAGGACGATTCGTTCGAAATGACTTCTCCATGCATTTTATGCATTGGTAAAAGCACTATGGGGAAAAGTGTGATATGTTTTCAGGTATCTCCTATACTAATAGAGCCGCATGCTCACCGGTTTGCCACATGCTGTAGGCCTATGGACTGAACAAGAAACCACCAAAAATTTTAACCCGTCATCGTCCTAACAAAATTGAGGACGATTCGTTCGAAATGACTTCTCCATGCATTTTATGCACTGGTAAAAGCACAATGGGGAAAAGTGTGATAAGTTTTCAGGTATCTCCTATACTAATAGAGCCGCATGCTCACCGGTTTGCCACATTCTGTAGGCCTATGGACTGAACAAGAAACCACAAAAAATTTTAACCCGTCATCGTTCTAACAAAATTGAGGACGATTCGTTCGAAATTACTTCTCCATGCATTTTATGCATTGGTAAAAGCAGTATGATGAAAAGTGTGATATGTTTTCGGGTATCTCCTATACTAATAGAACCGCATGCTCACCGGTTTGCCACATGCTGTAGGCCTATGGACTGAACAAGAAACCACCAAAAATTTTAACCCGTCATCGTTCTCACACTGAGGACGATTCATTCGAAATGACTTCTCCATGCATTTTATGCATTGGTAAAAGCACTATGATGAAAAGTGTGATGTGTTTTCAGGTATCTCCTATACTAATAGAGCCGCATGCTCACCGGTTTGCCACATGCTGTAGGCCTATGGACTGAACAAGAAACCACCAAAAATTTTAACCCGTCATCATTCTCACAACACTGAGGACGATTCATTCGAAATGACTTCTCCATGCATTTTATGCATTGGTAAAAGCACTATGATGAAAAGTGTGATATGTTTTCAGGTATCTCCTACACTAATAGAGCCGCATGCTCACCGGTTTGCCACATGCTGTAGGCCTATGGACTGAACAAGAAACCACCAAAAATTTTAACCCGTCATCGTTCTCACAACACTGAGGACGATTCATTCGAAATGACTTCTCATGCATTTTATGCATTGGTAAAAGCACTATGATAAAAAGTGCGAAGTTTTCAGGTATCTCCTATACTAATCGAGCTGCATGCTCACCGGTTTGCCACATGCTGTAGGCTTTTGGACTGAACAAGAAACCACCAAAAATTTTCACCCGTCATCGTTCTAACAAAATTGAGGACGATTCGTTCGAAATGACTTCAACATACATTTTATGCATTGGTAAAAGCACTATGGGGCAAAGTGATTTGTTTTCAGGTATCTACTATACTAATAGAGCTGCATGCTCACCGGTTTGCCACATGCTGTAGGCCTATGGACTGAACAAGAAACCACCAAAAATGTCAACCCGTCATCGTTCTCACAAAATTGAGGATGATTCGTTTGAAATGACTTCTCCATGCATTTTATGCATTGGTAAAAGCACTATGGGGAAAAGTGTGATATGTTTTCAGGTATCTCCTATATTAATAGAGCCGCATGCTCACCGGTTTGCCACATGCTGTAGGCCTATGGACTGAACAATAAACCACCAAAAATTTTAAACCGTCATCGTTCTAACAAAATTGAGGACGATCTGTTTGAAATGACTTCTCCATGCATTTTATGCATTGGTAAAAGCACTATGGGGAAAAGTGTGATATGTTTTCAGGTATCTCCTATACTAATAGAGCCACATGCTCACCAGTTTGCCACATGCTGTAGGCCTATGGACTGAACAAGAATCCACCAAAAATTTTAACCCATCATCGTTCTAACAAAATTGAGGACGATTCGTTCGAAATGACTTCTCCATGCATTTTATGCATTGGTAAAAGCACAATGGGGAAAAGTGTGATATGGTTTCGGGTATCTCCTATACTAATAGAGCCGCATGCTCACCAGTTTGCCACATGCTGTATGCCTATGGACTGAACAAGAAACCACCAAAAATTTTAACCCGTCATCGTTCTCACACTGAGGACGATTCATTCGAAATGACTTCTCCATGCATTTTATGCATTGGTAAAAGCACTATGATGAAAAGTGTGATGTGTTTTCAGGTATCTCCTATACTAATAGAGCCGCATGCTCACCGGTTTGCCACATGCTGTAGGCCTATGGACTGAACAAGAAACCACCAAAAATGTCAACCCGTCATCGTTCTCACAAAATTGAGGATGATTCGTTTGAAATGACTTCTCCATGCATTTTATGCATTGGTAAAAGCACTATGGGGCAAAGTGATTTGTTTTCAGGTATCTACTATACTAATAGAGCTGCATGCTCACCGGTTTGCCACATGCTGTAGGCCTATGGACTGAACAAGAAACCACCAAAAATGTCAACCCGTCATCGTTCTCACAAAATTGAGGATGATTCGTTTGAAATGACTTCTCCATGCATTTTATGCATTGGTAAAAGCACTATGGGGCAAAGTGAGATATGTTTTCAGGTATCTCCTATATTAATAGAGCCGCATGCTCACCGGTTTGCCACATGCTGTAGGCCTATGGACTGAACAATAAACCACCAAAAATTTTAAACCGTCATCGTTCTAACAAAATTGAGGACGATCTGTTTGAAATGACTTCTCCATGCATTTTATGCATTGGTAAAAGCACTATGGGGAAAAGTGTGATATGTTTTCAGGTATCTCCTATACTAATAGAGCCACATGCTCACCAGTTTGCCACATGCTGTAGGCCTATGGACTGAACAAGAATCCACCAAAAATTTTAACCCATCATCGTTCTAACAAAATTGAGGACGATTCGTTCAAAATGACTTCAACATGTATTTTATGCATTGGTAAAAGCACTATGGGGAAAAGTGTGATATGTTTTCAGGTATCTCCTATACTAATAGAGCAGCATGCTCACCGGTTTGCCACATGCTGTAGGCCTATGAACTGAACAAGAAACCACCAAAAATTTTAACCCGTAATCATTCTAACAAAATTGAGGACGATTCGTTCGAAATGACTTCTCCATGCATTTTATGCATTGGTAAAAGAATTATTGGGAAAAGTGTGATATGTTTTCAGGTATCTCCTATACTAATAGAGCCCCTTACTCACCGGTTTGACACATGCTGTAGACCTATGGACTGAACAAGAAACCACCAAAAATTTTAACCCGTCATCGTTCTAACAAAATTGAGGACGATTCGTTCGAAATGACTTCTCCATGCATTTTATGCATTGGTAAAAGCACTATGGGGAAAAGTGTGATATGTTTTCAGGTATCTCCTATACTAACAGAGCCGCATGCTCACCGGTTTGCCACATGCTGTAGGCCTATGGACTGAACAAGAAACCACCAAAAATTTTAACCCGTCATCGTTCTCACAAAATTGAGGACGATTCGTTTGAAAAATGACTTCTCCATGCATTTTATGCATTGGTAAAAGCACTATGGGGAAAAGTGTGATATGTTTTCAGGTATCTCCTATACTAATAGAGCCGCATGCTCACCGGTTTGCCACATGCTGTAGGCCTATGGACTGAACAAGAATCCACCAAAAATTTTAACCCATCATCGTTCTAACAAAATTGAGGACGATTCGTTGGAAATGACTTCAACATGCATTTTATGCATTGGTAAAAGCACTATGGGGAAAAGTGTGATATGTTTTCAGGTATCTCCTATACTAATAGAGCCGCATGCTCACCGGTTTGCCACATGCTGTAGGCCTATGAACTGAACAAGAAACCACCAAAAATTTTAACCCGTAATCATTCTAACAAAATTGAGGACGATTCGTTCGAAATGACTTCTCCATGCATTTTATGCATTGGTAAAAGGATTATGGGGAAAAGTGTGATATGTTTTCAGGTATCTCCTATACTAATAGAGCCCCTTACTCACCGGCTTAACACATGCTGTAGACCTATGGACTGAACAAGAAACCGCCAAAAACTGTAACCCGTCATCGTTCTAACAAAATTGAGGACGATTCGTTAGAAATGACTTCTCCGTGCATTTTATGCATTGGTAAAAGCACTATGGGGAAAAGTGTGATATGTTTTCAGGCATCGCCTATACTAACAGAGCCGCATGCTCACCGGTTTGCCACATGCTGTAGGCCTATGGACTGAACAAGAAACCACCAAAAATTTTAACCCGTCATCGTTCTCACAAAATTGAGGACGATTCATTCGAAATGACTTCTCCATTCATTTTATGCATTGGTAAAAGCACTATGGGGAAAAGTGTGATATGTTTTCAGGTATCTCCTATACTAATAGAGCTGCATGCTCACCCGTTTGCCACATGCTGTAGGCCTATGGACTGAACAAGAATCCACCAAAAATTTTAACCCATCATCGTTCTAACAAAATTGAGGACGATTCGTTCGAAATGACTTCAACATGCATTTTATGCATTGGTAAAAGTACTATGGGGAAAAGTGTGATATGTTTTCAGGTATCTCCTATACTAATAGAGCCGCATGCTCACCGGTTTGCCACATGCTGTAGGCCTATGGACTGAACAAGAAACCACCAAAAATTTTAACCCGTCATCGTTCTAACAAAATTGAGGACGATTCGTTCGAAATGACTGCTCCATGCATTTTATGCATTGGTAAAAGCACTATGGGGAAAAGTGTGATATGTTTTCAGGTATCTCCTATACTAATAGAGCCGCATGCTCACCGGTTTGCCACATGCTATAGGCCTATGGACTGAACAAGAAACCACCAAAAATTTTAACCCGTCATCGTTCTAACAAAATTGAGGACGATTCGTTCAAAATGACTTCTCCATGCATTTTATGCATTCATAAAAGCACTATGGGGAAAAGTGTGATATGTTTTCAGGTATCTCCTATACTAATAGATCCGCATGCTCACCGGTTTGCCACAGGCTGTAGGCCTATGGACTGAACAAGAAACCACCAAAAATTTTAACCCGTGATTCTATCAAAATTGAGGAAGATTCGTTCGAAATGACTTCTCCATGCATTTTATGCATTGGTAAAAGCACTATGGGGAAAAGTGTGATATGTTTTCAGGCATCTCCTATACTAATAGAGCCGCATGCTCACCGGTTTGCCACATGCTGTAGGCCTATGGACTGAACAAGAAACCACCAAAAATTTTAACTTGTCATCGTTCTAGCAAAATTGAGGAAGTTTTGTTCGAAATGACTTCATTATGCATTTTATGCATTGGTAAAAGCACTATGGGGAAAAGTGTGATATGTTTTCAGGTATCTCCTATACTAATAAAGCCGCATGCTCACCGGTTTGCCACATGCTGTAGGCCTATGGACTGAACAAGAAACCACCAAAAATTTTAACCCATCATCGTTCTAACAAAATTGAGGACGATTCGTTCGAAATGACTTCTCCATGCATTTTATTTATTGGTAAAAGCACTATGGGGAAAAGTGTGATATGTTTTCAGGTATCTCCTATACTAATAGAGCCGCATGCTCACCGGTTTGCCACATGCTGTAGACCTATGGACTGAACAAGAAACCACAAAAAATTTTAACCCATCATCGTTCTAACAAAATTGAGGACGATTCATTCGAAATGACTTCTCCATGCATTTTATGCATTGGTGAAAGCACTATGATGAAAAGTGTGATATGTTTTCAGGTATCTCCTACACTAATAGAACCGCATGCTCACCGGTTTGCCACATGCTGTAGGCCTATGGACTGAACAAGAAACCACCAAAAATTTTAACCCATCATCGTTCTCACAACACTGAGGACGATTCATTCAAAATTACTTCTCCATGCATTTTATGCATTAATAAAAGCACTATGATGAAAAGTGTGATATGTTTTCAGGTATCTCCTATACTAATAGAGCCGCATGCTCACCGGTTTGCCACATGCTGTAGGCCTATGGACTGAACAAGAAACCACCAAAAATTTTAATCCGTCATCGCTCTCACAACACTGAGGACGATTCATTCGAAATGACTTCTCCATGCATTTTATGCATTGGTAAAAGCACTATGATGAAAAGTGTGATATGTTTTCAGGTATCTCCTATACTAATAGAGCCGCATGCACACCGGTTTGCCACATGCTGTAGGCCTATGGACTGAACAAGAAACCACCAAAAATTTTAACCCGTCATCGTTCTCACAACACTGAGGACGATTCATTCGAAATGACTTCTCCATGCATTTTATGCATTGGTAAAAGCACTATGATGAAAAGTGTGATGTGTTTTCAGGTATTTCCTATACTAATAGAGCCGCATGCTCACCGGTTTGCCACATGCTGTAGGCCTTTGGACTGAACAAGAAACCACCAAAAATTTTAACCCGTCATCGTTCTCACAACACTGAGGACGATTCATTCAAAATGACTTCTCCATGCATTTTATGCATTGGTAAAAGCACTATGATGAAAAGTGTGATATGTTTTCAGGTACCTCCTACACTAATAGAGCCGCATGCTCTCCGGTTTGCCACATGCTGTAGGCCTATGGACTGAAAAAGAAACCACCAAAAATTGTAACCTGTCATCGTTCTCACAACACTGAGGACGATTCATTCGAAATGACTTCTCCATGCATTTTATGCATTGGTAAAAGCACTATGATGAAAAGTGTGATATGTTTTCAGGTATCTCCTATACTAATAGAGCCGCATGCTCACCGGATTGCCACATGCTGTAGGCGTATGGACTGAACAAGAAACCACAACAAATTTTAACCCGTCATCGTTCTCACAACACTGAGGACGATTCATTCGAAATGACTTCCCCATGCATTTTATGCATTGGTAAAAGCACTATGATGAAAAGTGTGATATGTTTTCAGGTATCTCCTATACTAATAGAGCCGCATGCTCACCGGTTTGCCACATGCTGTAAGCCTATTGACTGAACAAGAAACCACCAAAAATTGTAACCCATCATCGTTCTAACAAAATTGAAGACGATTCGTTCCAAATGACTTCAACATACATTTTATGCATTGGTAAAAGCACTATGGGGCAAAGTGATATGTTTTCAGGTATCTCCTATACTAATAGAGCCGCATGCTCACCGGTTTGCCACATGCTATAGGCCTATGGACTGAACAAGAAACCACCAAAAATTTTAACCCGTCATCGTTCCAACAAAATTGAGGACGATTCGTTCAAAATGACTTCTCCATGCATTTTATGCATTCGTAAAACCACTATGGGGAAAAGTGTGATATGTTTTCAGGTATCTCCTATACTAATAGAGCCGCATGCTCACCGGTTTGCCACAGGCTGTAGGCCTATGGACTGAACAAGAAACCACCAAAAATTTTAACCCGTCATCATTCTATCAAAATTGAGGAAGATTCGTTTGAAATGACTTCTCCATGCATTTTATGCATTGGTAAAAGCACTATGGGGAAAAGTGTGATATGTTTTCAGGTATCTCCTATACTAATAAAGACGCATGCTCACCAGTTTGCCACATGCTGTAGGCCTATGGACTGAACAAGAAACCACCAAAAATATTAACCCGTCATCGTTCTCACAAAATTGAGGACGATTCGTTCGAAATGACTTCTCCATGCATTTTATGCATTGGTAAAAGCACTATGGGGAAAAGTGTGATATGTTTTCAGGTATCTCCTATACTAATAGAGCCACATGCTCACCGGTTTGCCACATGCTGTAGGCCTATGGACTGAACAAGAAACCATGAAAAATTTTAACTCGTCATCGTTCTCACAAAATTGAGGACGATTCGTTCGAAATGACTTCTCCATGCATTTTATGCATTGGTAAAAGCACTATGGGGAAAAGTGTGATATGTTTTCAGGTATCTCCTATACTAATAGAGCCGCATGCTCACCGGTTTGCCACATGCTGTAGGCCTATGGACTGAACAAGAAACCACCAAAAATTTTAACTTGTCATCGTTCTAGCAAAATTGAGGAAGTTTCGTTCGAAATGACTTCATTATGTATTTTATGCATTGGTAAAAGCACTATGGGGAAAAGTGTGATATAATTTCAGGTATCTTCTATACTAATAAAGCCGCATGCTCACCGGTTTGCCACATGCTATAGGCCTATGGACTGAACAAGAAACCACCAAAAATTTTAACCCGTCATCGTTCTAACAAAATTGAGGACGATTCGTTCGAAATGACTTCTCCATGCATTTTAGGCAATGGTAAAAGCACTATGGGGAAAAGTGTGATATGTTTTCAGGTATCTCCTATACTAATAGAGCCGCATGCTCACCGGTTTGCCACATGCTGTAGGCCTATGGACTGAA
Source organism: Ranitomeya imitator (assembly GCF_032444005.1). NCBI lineage: Eukaryota > Metazoa > Chordata > Amphibia > Anura > Dendrobatidae > Ranitomeya > Ranitomeya imitator. Next base: position 589,422,062 of record NC_091282.1, read on the forward strand.
GAAGAAACCACCAAAAATTTTAACCCGTCATCGTCCTAACAAAATTGAGGACGATTTGTTCGAAATGACTTCTCCATGCATTTTATGCATTGGTAAAAGCACTATGGGGAAAAGTGTGATAAGTTTTCAGGTATCTACTATACTAATAGAGCCGCATGCTCACCGGTTTGCCACATGCTGTAGGCCTATGGACTGAACAAGAAACCACAAAAATTTTTTAACCCGTCTTCTTTCTAACAAAATTGAGGACGATTCGTTTGAAATGACTTCTCCATGCATTTTATGCATTGGTGAAAGCACTATGATGAAAAGTGTGATATGTTTTCAGGTATTTCCTATACTAATAGAGCTGCATGCTCACCGGTTTGCCACAAGCTGTAGGCCTATGGACTGAACAAGAAACCACAAAAATGTTTAACCCGTCATCGTTCTCACAACACGGAGGACGATTCATTTGAAATGACTTCTCCATGCATTTTATGCATTGGTAAAAGCACTATGATGAAAAGTGTGATATGTTTTCAGGTATCTCCTACACTAATAGAACCGCATGCTCACCGGTTTGCCACATGCTGTAGGCCTATGGACTGAACAAGAAACCACCAAAAATTTTAACCCATCATCGTTCTCACAACACTGAGGACGATTCATTCAAAATGACTTCTCCATGCATTTTATGCATTAATAAAAGCACTATGATGAAAAGTGTGATATGTTTTCAGGTATCTCCTATACTAATAGAGCCGCATGCTCATCGGTTTGCCACATGCTGTAGGCCTATGGACTTAACAAGAAACCACCAAAAATTTTAACCCGTCATAGCTCTCACAACACTGAGGACGATTCATTCGAAATGACTTCTCCATGCATTTTATGCATTGGTAAAAGCACTATGATGAAAAGTGTGATATGTTTTCAGGTATCTCCTATACTAATAGAGCCGCATGCACACCGGTTTGCCACATGCTGTAGGCCTATGGACTGAACAAGAAACCACCAAAAATTTTAACCCGTCATCGTTCTAACAAAATTGAGGACGATTCGTTCGAAATGACATCTCCATGCATTTTAGGCAATGGTAAAAGCACTATGGGGAAAAGTGTGATATGTTTTCAGGTATCTCCTATACTAATAGAGCCGCATGCTCACCGGTTTGCCACATGCTGTAGGCCTATGGACTGAAGAAGAAACCACCAAAAATTTTAACCCGTCATCGTCCTAACAAAATTGAGGACGATTTGTTCGAAATGACTTCTCCATGCATTTTATGCATTGGTAAAAGCACTATGGGGAAAAGTGTGATAAGTTTTCAGGTATCTACTATACTAATAGAGCCGCATGCTCACCGGTTTGCCACATGCTGTAGGCCTATGGACTGAACAAGAAACCACAAAAATTTTTTAACCCGTCTTCTTTCTAACAAAATTGAGGACGATTCGTTTGAAATGACTTCTCCATGCATTTTATGCATTGGTGAAAGCACTATGATGAAAAGTGTGATATGTTTTCAGGTATTTCCTATACTAATAGAGCTGCATGCTCACCGGTTTGCCACAAGCTGTAGGCCTATGGACTGAACAAGAAACCACAAAAATGTTTAACCCGTCATCGTTCTCACAACACGGAGGACGATTCATTTGAAATGACTTCTCCATGCATTTTATGCATTGGTAAAAGCACTATGATGAAAAGTGTGATATGTTTTCAGGTATCTCCTACACTAATAGAACCGCATGCTCACCGGTTTGCCACATGCTGTAGGCCTATGGACTGAACAAGAAACCACCAAAAATTTTAACCCATCATCGTTCTCACAACACTGAGGACGATTCATTCAAAATGACTTCTCCATGCATTTTATGCATTAATAAAAGCACTATGATGAAAAGTGTGATATGTTTTCAGGTATCTCCTATACTAATAGAGCCGCATGCTCATCGGTTTGCCACATGCTGTAGGCCTATGGACTTAACAAGAAACCACCAAAAATTTTAACCCGTCATAGCTCTCACAACACTGAGGACGATTCATTCGAAATGACTTCTCCATGCATTTTATGCATTGGTAAAAGCACTATGATGAAAAGTGTGATGTTTTCAGGTATCTCCTATACTAATAGAGCCGCATGCACACCGGTTTGCCACATGCTGTAGGCCTATGGACTGAACAAGAAACCACCAAAAATTTTAACCCGTCATCGTTTTCACAACACTGAGGACGATTCATTCGAAATGACTTCTCCATGCATTTTATGCATTCGTAAAAGCACTATGATGAAAAGTGTGATGTGTTTTCAGGTATCTCCTATACTAATAGAGCCGCATGCTCACCGGTTTGCCACATGCTGTAATCCTATGGACTGAACAAGAAACCACCAAAAATTTTAACCCGTCATCGTTCTCACAACACTGAGGACGATTCATTAAAAATGACTTCTCCATGTATTTTAAGCATTGGTAAAAGCCCTATGATGAAAAGAGTGATATGTTTTCAGGTATCTCCTATACTAACAGAGCCGCATGCTCACCGGTTTGCCACATGCTGTAGGCCTATGGACTGAACAAGAAACCACCAAAAATTTTAACCCGTCATCGTTCTCACAAAATTGAGGACGATTCGTTCGAAATGACTTCTCCATGCATTTTATGCATTGGTTAAAGCACTATGGGGAAAAGTGTGATATGTTTTCAGGTATCTCCTATACTAATAGAGCCGCATGCTCACCGGTTTGCCACATGCTGTAGGCCTATGGACTGAACAAGAAACCACCAAAAATTTTAACCCGTAATCATTCTAACAAAATTGAGGACGATTCGTTCGAAATGACTTCTCCATGCATTTTATGCATTGGTAAAAGGATTATGGGGAAAAGTGTGATATGTTTTCAGGTATCTCCTATACTAATAGAGCCCCTTACTCACCGGTTTAACACATGCTGTAGACCTATGGACTGAACAAGAAACCGCCAAAAACTGTAACCCGTCATCGTTCTAACAAAATTGAGGACGATTCGTTAGAAATGACTTCTCCGTGCATTTTATGCATTGGTAAAAGCACTATGGGGAAAAGTGTGATATGTTTTCAGGCATCGCCTATACTAACAGAGCCGCATGCTCACCGGTTTGCCACATGCTGTAGGCCTATGGACTGAACAAGAAACCACCAAAAATTTTAACCCGTCATCGTTCTCACAAAATTGAGGACGATTCATTCGAAATGACTTCTCCATTCATTTTATGCATTGGTAAAAGCACTATGGGGAAAAGTGTGATATGTTTTCAGGTATCTCCTATACTAATAGAGCTGCATGCTCACCCGTTTGCCACATGCTGTAGGCCTATGGACTGGACAAGAATCCACCAAAAATTTTAACCCATCATCGTTCTAACAAAATTGAGGACGATTCGTTCGAAATGACTTCAACATGCATTTTATGCATTGGTAAAAGCACTATGGGGAAAAGTGTGATATGTTTTCAGGTATCTCCTATACTAATAGAGCCGCATGCTCACCGGTTTGCCACATGCTGTAGGCCTATGGACTGAACAAGAAACCACCAAAAATTTTAACCCGTCATCGTTCTAACAAAATTGAGGACGATTCGTTCGAAATGACTGCTCCATGCATTTTATGCATTGGTAAAAGCACTATGGGGAAAAGTGTGATATGTTTTCAGGTATCTCCTATACTAATAGAGCCGCATGCTCACCGGTTTGCCACATGCTATAGGCCTATGGACTGAACAAGAAACCACCAAAAATTTTAACCCGTCATCGTTCTAACAAAATTGAGGACGATTCGTTCAAAATGACTTCTCCATGCATTTTATGCATTCGTAAAAGCACTATGGGGAAAAGTGTGATATGTTTTCAGGTATCTCCTATACTAATAGATCCGCATGCTCACCGGTTTGCCACAGGCTGTAGGCCTATGGACTGAACAAGAAACCACCAAAAATTTTAACCCGTGATTCTATCAAAATTGAGGAAGATTCGTTCGAAATGACTTCTCCATGCATTTTATGCATTGGTAAAAGCACTATGGGGAAAAGTGTGATATGTTTTCAGGTATCTCCTATACTAATAGAGCCGCATGCTCACCGGTTTGCCACATGCTGTAGGCCTATGGACTGAACAAGAAACCACCAACAATTTTAACTTGTCATCGTTCTAGCAAAATTGAGGAAGTTTCGTTCGAAATGACTTCATTATGCATTTTATGCATTGGTAAAAGCACTATGGGGAAAAGTGTGATATGTTTTCAGGTATCTCCTATACTAATAAAGCCGCATGCTCACCGGTTTGCCACATGCTGTAGGCCTATGGACTGAACAAGAAACCACCAAAAATTTTAACCCATCATCGTTCTAACAAAATTGAGGACGATTCGTTCGAAATGACTTCTCCATGCATTTTATTTATTGGTAAAAGCACTATGGGGAAAAGTGTGATATGTTTTCAGGTATCTCCTATACTAATAGAGCCGCATGCTCACCGGTTTGCCACATGCTGTAGGCCTATGGACTGAACAAGAAACCACAAAAAATTTTAACCCATCATCGTTCTAACAAAATTGAGGACGATTCATTCGAAATGACTTCTCCATGCATTTTATGCATTGGTAAAAGCACTATGATGAAAAGTGTGATATGTTTTCAGGTATCTCCTACACTAATAGAACCGCATGCTCACCGGTTTGCCACATGCTGTAGTCCTATGGACTGAACAAGAAACCACCAAAAATTTTAACCCATCATCGTTCTCACAACACTGAGGACGATTCATTCAAAATTACTTCTCCATGCATTTTATGCATTAATAAAAGCACTATGATGAAAAGTGTGATATGTTTTCAGGTATCTCCTATACTAATAGAGCCGCATGCTCACCGGTTTGCCACATGCTGTAGGCCTATGGACTGAACAAGAAACCACCAAAAATTTTAATCCGTCATCGCTCTCACAACACTGAGGACGATTCATTCGAAATGACTTCTCCATGCATTTTATGCATTGGTAAAAGCACTATGATGAAAAGTGTGATATGTTTTCAGGTATCTCCTATACTAATAGAGCCGCATGCACACCAGTTTGCCACATGCTGTAGGCCTATGGACTGAACAAGAAACCACCAGAAATTTTAACCCGTCATCGTTCTCACAACACTGAGGACGATTCATTCGAAATGACTTCTCCATGCATTTTATGCATTGGTAAAAGCACTATGATGAAAAGTGTGATGTGTTTTCAGGTATTTCCTATACTAATAGAGACGCATGCTCACCGGTTTGCCACATGCTGTAGGCCTTTGGACTGAACAAGAAACCACCAAAAATTTTAACCCGTCATCGTTCTCACAACACTGAGGACGATTCATTCAAAATGACTTCTCCATGCATTTTATGCATTGGTAAAAGCACTATGATGAAAAGTGTGATATGTTTTCAGGTACCTCCTACACTAATAGAGCCGCATGCTCTCCGGTTTGCCACATGCTGTAGGCCTATGGACTGAAAAAGAAACCACCAAAAATTTTAACCTATCATCGTTCTCACAACACTGAGGACGATTCATTCGAAATGACTTCTCCATGCATTTTATGCATTGGTAAAAGCACTATGATGAAAAGTGTGATATGTTTTCAGGTATCTCCTTTACTAATAGAGCCGCATGCTCACCGGATTGCCACATGCTGTTGGCGTATGGACTGAACAAGAAACCACAACAAATTTTAACCCGTCATCGTTCTCACAACACTGAGGACGATTCATTCGAAATGACTTCCCCATGCATTTTATGCATTGGTAAAAGCACTATGATGAAAAGTGTGATATGTTTTCAGGTATCTCCTATACTAATAGAGCCGCATGCTCACAGGTTTGCCACATGCTGTAAGCCTATTGACTGAACAAGAAACCACCAAAAATTGAAACCCATCATCGTTCTAACAAAATTGAAGACGATTCGTTCGAAATGACTTCAACATACATTTTATGCATTGGTAAAAGCACTATGGGGCAAAGTGATATGTTTTCAGGTATCTCCTATACTAATAGAGCCGCATGCTCACCGGTTTGCCACATGCTATAGGCCTATGGACTGAACAAGAAACCACCAAAAATTTTAACCCGTCATCGTTCCAACAAAATTGAGGACGATTCGTTCAAAATGACTTCTCCATCCATTTTATGCATTGGTAAAAGCACTATGGGGAAAAGTGTGATATGTTTTCAGGTATCTCCTATACTAATAGAGCCACATGCTCACCGGTTTGCCACATGCTGTAGGCCTATGGACTGAACAAGAAACCATGAAAAATTTTAACTCGTCATCGTTCTCACAAAATTGAGGACGATTCGTTCGAAATGACTTCTCCATGCATTTTATGCATTGGTAAAAGCACTATGGGGAAAAGTGTGATATGTTTTCAGGTATCTCCTATACTAATAGAGCCGCATGCTCACCGGTTTGCCACATGCTGTAGGCCTATGGACTGAACAAGAAACCACCAAAAATTTTAACTTGTCATCGTTCTAGCAAAATTGAGGAAGTTTCGTTCGAAATGACTTCATTATGTATTTTATGCATTGGTAAAAGCACTATGGGGAAAAGTGTGATATAATTTCAGGTATCTTCTATACTAATAAAGCCGCATGCTCACCGGTTTGCCTCATGCTATAGGCCTATGGACTGAACAAGAAACCACCAAAAATTTTAACCCGTCATCGTTCTAACAAAATTGAGGACGATTCGTTCGAAATGACTTCTCCATGCATTTTATGCAATTGTAAAAGCACTATGGGGAAAAGTGTGATATGTTTTCAGGTATCTCCTATACTAATAGAGCCGCATGCTCACCGGTTTGCCACATGCTCTAGGCCTATGGACTGAAGAAGAAACCACCAAAAATTTTAACCCGTCATCGTCCTAACAAAATTGAGGACGATTTGTTCGAAATGACTTCTCCATGCATTTTATGCATTGGTAAAAGCACTATGGGGAAAAGTGTGATAAGTTTTCAGGTATCTCCTATACTAATAGAGCCGCATGCTCACCGGTTTGCCACATGCTGTAGGCCTATGGACTGAACAAGAAACCACAAAAAATTTTAACCCGTCTTCTTTTTAACAAAATTGAGGACGATTCGTTCGAAATGACTTCTCCATGCATTTTATGCATTGGTGAAAGCACTATGATGAAAAGTGTGATATGTTTTCAGGTATCTCCTATACTAATAGAGCTGCATGCTCACCGGTTTGCCACATGCTGTAGGCCTATGGACTGAACAAGAAACCACAAAAATGTTTAACCCGTCATCGTTCTCACAACACGGAGGACGATTCATTTGAAATGACTTCTCCATGCATTTTATGCATTGGTAAAAGCACTATGATGAAAAGTGTGATATGTTTTCAGGTATCTCCTACACTAATAGAACCGCATGCTCACCGGTTTGCCACATGCTGTAGGCCTATGGACTGAACAAGAAACCACCAAAAATTTTAACCCATCATCGTTCTCACAACACTGAGGACGATTCATTCAAAATGACTTCTCCATGCATTTTATGCATTAATAAAAGCACTATGATGAAAAGTGTGATATGTTTTCAGGTATCTCCTATACTAATAGAGCCGCATGCTCACCGGTTTGCCACATGCTGTAGGCCTATGGACTTAACAAGAAACCACCAAAAATTTTAACCCGTCATCGCTCTCACAACACTGAGGACGCTTCATTCGAAATGACTTCTCCATGCATTTTATGCATTGGTAAAAGCACTATGATGAAAAGTGTGATATGTTTTCAGGTATCTCCTATACTAATAGAGCCGCATGCACACCGGTTTGCCACATGCTGTAGGCCTATGGACTGAACAATAAACCACCAAAAATATTAACCCGTCATCGTTCTAACAAAATTGAGGACGATTCGTTCGAAATGACTTCTCCATGCATTTTATGCATTGGTTAAAGCATTATGTGGAAAAGTGTGATATGTATTTAGGTATCTCCTATACTAATAGAGCCCCTTACTCACCCGTTTGCCACATGCTGTAGGCCTATGGACTGAACAAGAAACCACCAAAAATTTTAACCCGTCATCGTTCTAACAAAATTGAGGACGATTCGTTCGAAATGACTTCTCCATGCATTTTATGCATTGGTAAAAGCACTATGAGGAAAAGTGTGATATGTTTTCAGGTATCTCCTATACTAATAGAGCCGCATGCTCACCGGTTTGCCACATGCTGTAGGCCTATGGACTGAACAAGAAACCACCAAAAATTTTAACCCGTCATCATTCTTACAAAATTGAGGACGATTCGTTCGAAATGACTTCTCCATGCATTTCATGCATTGGTAAAAGCACTATGGGGAAAAGTGTGATATTTTCAGGTATCTCCTATACTAATAGAGCCGCATGCTCACCGATTTACCACATGCTGTAGGCCTATGGACTGAACAAGAAACCACCAAAAATTTTAACCCGTCATCGTTCTAACAAAATTGAGGACGATTGGTTCGAAATGACTTCTCCATGCATTTTATGCATTGGTGAAAGCACTATGGGGAAAAGTGTGATATGTTTTCAGGTATCTCCTATACTAATAGAGCCGCATGCTCACCGGTTTGCCACATGCTGTAGGCCTATGGACTGAACAAGAAACCACCAAAAATTTTAACCCGTCATCTTTCTCACAAAATTGAGGACGATTCGTTCGAAATGACTTCTCCATGCATTTTATGCATTGGTAAAAGCACTATGGGGAAAAGTGTGACGTTTTCAGGTATCTCCTATACTAATAGAGCTGCATGCTCACCGGTTTGCAACATGCTGTAGGCCTATGAACTGAACAAGAAACCACCAAAAATTTTAACCTGTCATCGTTCTAACAAAATTGAGGACGATTGGTTCGAAATGACTTCTCCATGCTTTTTATGCATTGGTAAAAGCACTATGGGTAAAAGTGTGATATGTTTTCAGGTATCTCCTATACTAATAGAGCCCCTTACTCACCGGTTTGCCACAAGCTGTAAGCCTATGGACTGAACAAGAAACCACCAAAAATTTTAACCCGTAATCATTCTAACAAAATTGAGGACGATTCGTTCGAAATGACTTCTCCATGCATATTATGCATTTGTTAAAGCATTATGGGGAAAAGTGTGATATGTTTTCAGGTATCTCCTATACTAATAGAGCCCCTTACTCACCAGTTTGCCACATGCTGTAGGCCTATGGACTGAAGAAGAAACCACCAAAAATTTTAACCCGTCATCGTTCTAACAAAATTAAGGACGATTCGTTCGAAATGACTTCAACATACATTTTATGCATTGGTAAAAGCACTATGGGCAAAGTGTGATATGTTTTCAGGTATCTCCTATACTAATAGAGCCTCATGCCCACCGGTTTGCCACATGCTGTAGGCCTATGGACTGAACAATAAACCACCAAAAATTTTAACCCATCATCGTTCTAACAAAATTGAGGACGATTCGTTCGAAATGACTTCCCCATGCATTTTATGCATTGGTTAAAGCATTATGGGGAAAAGTGTGATATGTTTTTAGGTATCTCCTATACTAATAGAGCCCCTTACTCACCGGTTTGCCACATGCTGTAGGCCTATGGACTGAACAAGAAACCACCAAAAATTTTAACCCGTCATCATTCTTACAAAATTGAGGACGATTCGTTCGAAATGACTTCTCCATGCATTTTATGCATTGGTAAAAGCACTATGGGGAAAAGTGTGATGTTTTCAAGTATCTCCTATACTAATAGAGCCGCATGCTCACCGATTTGCCACATGCTGTAGGCCTATGGACTGAACAAGAAATCACCAAAAATTTTAACCCATCATCGTTCTAACAAAATTGAGGACGATTGGTTCGAAATGACTTCTCCATGCATTTTATGCATCGGTAAAAGCACTATGGGGAAAAGTGTGATATGTTTTCAGGTATCGCCTATACTAATAGAGCCGCATGCTCACCGGTTTACCACATGCTGTAGGCCTATGGACTGAACAAGAAACCACCAAAAATTTTAACCCGTCATCTTTCTCACAAAATTGAGAACGATTCGTTCGAAATGACTTCTCCATGCATTTTATGCATTGGTAAAAGCACTATGGGGAAAAGTGTGATGTTTTCAGGTATCTCCTATACTAATAGAGCTGCATGCTCACCGGTTTGCAACATGCTGTAGGCCTATGGACTGAACAAGAAACCACCAAAAATTTTAACCTGTCATCGTTCTAACAAAATTGAGGGCATAGTAACATAGTAACATAGTTAGTAAGGCCGAAAAAAGACATTTGTCCATCCAGTTCAGCCTATATTCCATCATAATAAATACCCAGATCTACGTCCTTCTACAGAACCTAATAATTGTATGATACAATATTGTTCTGCTCCAGGAAGACATCCAGGCCTCTCTTGAACCCCTCGACTGAGTTTGCCATCACCACCTCCTCAGGCAAGCAATTCCAGATTCTCACTGCCCTAACAGTAAAGAATCCTCTTCTATGTTGGTGGAAAAACCTTCTCTCCTCCAGACGCAAAGAATGCCCCCTTGTGCCCGTCACCTTCCTTGGTATAAACAGATCCTCAGCGAGATATTTGTATTGTCCCCTTATATACTTATACATGGTTATTAGATCGCCCCTCAGTCGTCTTTTTTCTAGACTAAATAATCCTAATTTCGCTAATCTATCTGGGTATTGTAGTTCTCCCATCCCCTTTATTAATTTTGTTGCCCTCCTTTGTACTCTCTCTAGTTCCATTATATCCTTCCTGAGCACCGGTGCCCAAAACTGGACACAGTACTCCATGTGCGGTCTAACTAGGGATTTGTACAGAGGCAGTATAATGCTCTCATCATGTGTATCCAGACCTCTTTTAATGCACCCCATGATCCTGTTTGCCTTGGCAGCTGCTGCCTGGCACTGGCTGCTCCAGGTAAGTTTATCATTAACTAGGATCCCCAAGTCCTTCTCCCTGTCAGATTTACCCAGTGGTTTCCCGTTCAGTGTGTAATGGTGATATTGATTCCCTCTTCCCATGTGTATAACCTTACATTTATCATTGTTAAACCTCATCTGCCACCTTTCAGCCCAAGTTTCCAACTTATCCAGATCCATCTGTAGCAGAATACTATCTTCTCTTGTATTAACTGCTTTACATAGTTTTGTATCATCTGCAAATATCGATATTTTACTGTGTAAACCTTCTACCAGATCATTAATGAATATGTTGAAGAGAACAGGTCCCAATACTGACCCCTGCGGTACCCCACTGGTCACAGCGACCCAGTTAGAGGCTATACCATTTATAACCACCCTCTGCTTTCTATCACTTAGCCAGTTACTAACCCATTTACACACATTTTCCCCCAGACCAAGCATTCTCATTTTGTGTACCAACCTCTTGTGCGGCACGGTATCAAACGCTTTGGAAAAATCGAGATATACCACGTCCAATGACTCACCGTGGTCCAGCCTATAGCTTACCTCTTCATAAAAACTGATTAGATTGGTTTGACAGGAGCGATTTCTCATAAACCCATGCTGATATGGAGTTAAACAGTTATTCTCATTGAGATAATCCAGAATAACATCCCTCAGAAACCCTTCAAATATTTTACCAACAATAGAGGTTAGACTTAATGGCCTATAATTTCCAGGTTCACTTTTAGAGCCCTTTTTGAATATTGGCACCACATTTGCTATGCGCCAGTCCTGCGGAACAGACCCTGTCGCTATAGAGTCACTAAAAATAAGAAATAATGGTTTATCTATTACATTACTTAGTTCTCTTAGTACTCGTGGGTGTATGCCATCCGGACCCGGAGATTTATCTATTTTAATCTTATTTAGCCAATTTCGCACCTCTTCTTGGGTTAGATTGGTGACCCTTAATATAGGGTTTTCATTGTTTCTTGGGATTTCACCTAGCATTTCATTTTCCACCGTGAATACCGTGGAGAAGAAGGTGTTTAATATGTTAGCTTTTTCCTCGTCATCTACAACCATTCTTTCCTCACTATTTTTTAAGGGGCCTACATTTTCAGTTTTTATTCTTTTACTATTGATATAGTTGAAGAACAGTTTGGGATTAGTTTTACTCTCCTTAGCAATGTGCTTCTCTGTTTCCTTTTTGGCTGCTTTAATTAGTTTTTTAGATAAAGTATTTTTCTCCCTATAGTTTTTTAGAGCTTCAATGGTGCCATCCTGCTTTAGTAGTGCAAATGCTTTCTTTTTACTGTTAATTGCCTGTCTTACTTCTTTGTTTAGCCACATTGGGTTTTTCCTATTTCTAGTCCTTTTATTCCCACAAGGTATAAACCGCTTACACTGCCTATTTAGGATGTTCTTAAACATTTCCCATTTATTATCTGTATTCTTATTTCTGAGGATATTGTCCTCAGGACGATTGGTTCGAAATGACTTCTCCATGCTTTTTATGCATTGGTAAAAGCACTATGGGTAAAAGTGTGATATGTTTTCAGGTATCTCCTATACTAATAGAGCCCCTTACTCACCGGTTTGCCACAAGCTGTAAGCCTATGGACTGAACAAGAAACCACCAAAAATTTTAACCCGTAATCATTCTAACAAAATTGAGGACGATTCGTTCGAAATGACTTCTCCATGCATTTTATGCATTTGTTAAAGCATTATGGGGAAAAGTGTGATATGTTTTCAGGTATCTCCTATACTAATAGAGCCCCTTACTCACCGGTTTGCCACATGCTGTAGGCCTATGGACTGAACAAGAAACCACCAAAAATTTTAACCCGTCATCGTTCTAACAAAATTGAGGATGATTCGTTCGAAATGACTTCTCCATGCATTTTATGCATTGGTAAAAGCACTATGAGGAAAAGTGTGATATGTTTTCAGGTATCTCCTATACTAATAGAGCCGCATGCTCACCGGTTTGCCACATGCTGTAGGCCTATGAACTGAACAAGAAACCACCAAAAATTTTAACCCGTAATCATTCTAACAAAATTGAGGACGAATCATTCGAAATGACTTCTCCATGCATTTTATGCATTGGTAAAAGCATTATGGGGAAAAGTGTGATATGTTTTCAGGTATCTCCTATACTAATAGAGCCCCTTACTCACCGGTTTGCCACATGCTGTAGGCCTATGGACTGAAAAAGAAACCACCAAAAATTTTAACCCGTCATCGTTCTCACAACACTGAGGACGATTCATTCGAAATGACTTCTCCATGCATTTTATGCATTGGTAAAAGCACTATGATAAAAAGTGTGAAGTTTTCAGGTATCTCCTATACTAATAGAGCCGCATGCTCACCGGTTTGCCACATGCTCTAGGCCTATGGACTGAACAAGAAACCACCAAAAATTTTAACCCGTCATCGTTCTCACAACACTGAGGACGATTCATTCGAAATGACTTCTCCATGCATTTTATGCATTGGTAAAAGCACTATGATGAAAAGTGTGATATGTTTTCAGGTATCTCCTATACTAATAGAGCCGCATGCTCACCGGATTGCCACATGCTGTAGGCTTATGGACTGAACAAGAAACCACCACAAATTTTAACCCGTCATCGTTCTCACAACACTGAGGACGATTCATTCGAAATGACTTCTCCATGCATTTTATGCATTGGTAAAAGCACTATGATGAAAAGTGTGATATGTTTTCAGGTATCTCCTATACTAATAGAGCCGCATGCTCACCGGTTTGCCACATGCTGTAAGCCTATTGACTGAACAAGAAACCACCAAAAATTTTAACCCGTCATCGTTCTAACAAAATTGAGGACGATTCGTTCAAAATGACTTCAACATACATTTTATGCATTGGTAAAAGCACTATGGGGCAAAGTGATATGTTTTCAGGTATCTCCTATACTAATAGAGCCGCATGCTCACCGGTTTACCACATGCTGTAAGCCTATTGACTGAACAAGAAACCACCAAAAATTTTAGCCCGTCATCGTTCTAACAAAATTGAGGACGATTGGTTCGAAATGACTTCTCCATGCATTGTATGCATCGGTAAAAGCACTATGGGGAAAAGTGTGATATGTTTTCAGGTATCTCCTATACTAATAGAGCCGCATGCTCACCGGTTTGCCACATGCTGTAGGCCTATGGACTGAACAAGAAACCACCAAAAATTTTAACCCGTCATCTTTCTCACAAAATTGAGAACGATTCGTTCGAAATGACTTCTCCATGCATTTTATGCATTGGTAAAAGCACTATGGGGAAAAGTGTGATGTTTTCAGGTATCTCCTATACTAATAGAGCTGCATGCTCACCGGTTTGCAACATGCTGTAGGCCTATGGACTGAACAAGAAACCACCAAAAATTTTAACCTGTCATCGTTCTAACAAAATTGAGGACGATTGGTTCGAAATGACTTCTCCATGCTTTTTATGCATTGGTAAAAGCACTATGGGTAAAAGTGTGATATGTTTTCAGGTATCTCCTATACTAATAGAGCCCCTTACTCACCGGTTTGCCACAAGCTGTAAGCCTATGGACTGAACAAGAAACCACCAAAAATTTTAACCCGTAATCATTCTAACAAAATTGAGGACGATTCGTTCGAAATGACTTCTCCATGCATTTTATGCATTTGTTAAAGCATTATGGGGAAAAGTGTGATATGTTTTCAGGTATCTCCTATACTAATAGAGCCCCTTACTCACCGGTTTGCCACATGCTGTAGGCCTATGGACTGAAAAAGAAACCACCAAAAATTTTAACCCGTCATCGTTCTCACAACACTGAGGACGATTCATTCGAAATGACTTCTCCATGCATTTTATGCATTGGTAAAAGCACTATGATAAAAAGTGTGAAGTTTTCAGGTATCTCCTATACTAATAGAGCCGCATGCTCACCGGTTTGCCACATGCTCTAGGCCTATGGACTGAACAAGAAACCACCAAAAATTTTAACCCGTCATCATTCTCACAACACTGAGGACGATTCATTCGAAATGACTTCTCCATGCATTTTATGCATTGGTAAAAGCACTATGATGAAAAGTGTGATATGTTTTCAGGTATCTCCTATACTAATAGAGCCGCATGCTCACCGGATTGCCACATGCTGTAGGCCTATGGACTGAACAAGAAACCACCACAAATTTTAACCCGTCATCGTTCTCACAACACTGAGGACGATTCATTCGAAATGACTTCTCCATGCATTTTATGCATTGGTAAAAGCACTATGATGAAAAGTGTGATATGTTTTCAGGTATCTCCTATACTAATAGAGCCGCATGCTCACCGGTTTGCCACATGCTGTAAGCCTATTGACTGAACAAGAAACCACCAAAAATTTTAACCCGTCATCGTTCTAACAAAATTGAGGACGATTCGTTCAAAATGACTTCAACATACATTTTATGCATTGGTAAAAGCACTATGGGGCAAAGTGATATGTTTTCAGGTATCTCCTATACTAATAGAGCCGCATGCTCACCGGTTTGCCACATGCTGTAGGCCTATGGACTGAACAAGAAACCACCAAAAATTTTAACCCATCATCGTTTTTACAAAATTGAGGACGATTCGTTCGAAATGACTTCTCCATGCATTTTATGCATTGGTAAAAGCACTATGGGGAAAAGTGTGATATGTTTTCAGGTATCTCCTATACTAATAGAGCCTCATGCTCACCGGTTTGCCACATGCTGTAGGCCTATGGACTGAATAATAAACCACCAAAAATTTTAACCCATCATCGTTCTAACAAAATTGAGGACGATCTGTTCGAAATGACTTCTCCATGCATTTTATGCATTGGTAAAAGCACTATGGGGAAAAGTGTGATATGTTTTCAGGTATCTCCTATACTAATAGAGCCACATGCTCACCAGTTTGCCACATGCTGTAGGCCTATGGACTGAACAAGAATCCACCAAAAATTTTAACCCATCATCGTTCTAACAAAATTGAGGACGATTCGTTCGAAATGACTTCTCCATGCATTTTATGCATTGGTAAAAGCACTATGGGGAAAAGTGTGATATGTTTTCAGGTATCTCCTATACTAATAGAGCCGCATGCTCACCGGTTTGCCACATGCTGTAGGCCTATGGACTGAACAAGAAACCACCAAAAATTTTAACCCGTCATCGTTCTAACAAAATTGAGGACGATTCATTCGAAATGACTTCTCCATGCATTTTATGCATTGGTAAAAGCAATATGGGGAAAAGTGTGATATGTTTTCAGGTATCTCCTATACTAATAGAGCCGCATGCTCACCGGTTTGCCACATGCTGTAGGCCTATGAACTGAACAAGAAACCACCAAAAATTTTAACCCGTAATCATTCTAACAAAATTGAGAACGATTCGTTCGAAATGACTTCTCCATGCATTTTATGCATTGGTAAAAGCATTATGGGGAAAAGTGTGATATGTTTTCAGGTATCTCCTATACTAATAGAGCCCCTTACTCACCGGTTTGCCACATGCTGTTGGCCTATGGACTGAACAAGAAACCACCAAAAATTTTAGCCCGTCATCGTTCTAACAAAATTGAGGACGATTCGTTCGTAATGACTTCTCCATGCATTTTATGCATTGGTAAAAGCACTATGAGGAAAAGTGTGATATGTTTTCAGGTATCTCCTATACTAATAGAGCCGCATGCTCACCGGTTTGCCACATGCTGTAGGCCTATGGACTGAACAAGAAACCACCAAAAATTTTAACCCGTCATCATTCTTACAAAATTGAGGACGATTCATTCGAAATGACTTCTCCATGCATTTTATGCATTGGTAAAAGCACTATGGGTAAAAGTGTGATATGTTTTCAGGTATCTCCTGTACTAATAGAGCCGGATGCTCACCGGTTGCCACATGCTGTAGGCCTATGGACTGAACAAGGAACCACCAAAAATGTTAACCTGTCATCGTTCTAACAAAATTGAGGACGATTCGTTTGAAATGACTTCTCCATGCATTTTATGCATTGGTAAAAGCACTATGGGTAAAAGTGTGATATGTTTTCAGGTATCTCCTATACTAATAGAGCCCCTTACTCACCGGTTTGCCACAAGCTGTAAGCCTATGGACTGAACAAGAAACCACCAAAAATTTTAACCCGTAATCATTCTAACAAAATTGAGGACGATTCGTTCGAAATGACTTCTCCATGCATTTTATGCATTTGTTAAAGCATTATGGGGAAAAGTGTGATATGTTTTCAGGTATCTCCTATACTAATAGAGCCCTTTACTCACCGGTTTGCCACATGCTGTAGGCGTATGGACTGAACAAGAAACCACCAAAAATTTTAACCCGTCATCGTTCTAACAAAATTGAGGACGATTCGTTCGAAATGACTTCTCCATGCATTTTATGCATTGGTAAAAGCACTATGAGGAAAAGTGTGATATGTTTTCAGGTATCTCCTATACTAAAAGAGCCGCATGCTCACCGGTTTGCCACATGCTGTAGGCCTATGAACTGAACAAGAAACCACCAAAAATTTTATCCCGTAATCATTCTAACAAAATTGAGGACGAATCGTTCGAAATGACTTCTCCATGCATTTTATGCATTGGTAAAAGCATTATGGGGAAAAGTGTGATATGTTTTCAGGTATCTCGTATACTAATAGAGCCCCTTACTCACCGGTTTGCCACATGCTGTAGGCCTATGGACTGAAAAAGAAACCACCAAAAATTTTAACCCGTCATCGTTCTCACAACACTGAGGACGATTCATTCGAAATGACTTCTCCATGCATTTTATGCATTGGTAAAAGCACTATGATAAAAAGTGTGAAGTTTTCAGGTATCTCCTATACTAATAGAGCCGCATGCTCACCGGTTTGCCACATGCTCTAGGCCTATGGACTGAACAAGAAACCACCAAAAATTTTAACCCGTCATCGTTCTCACAACACTGAGGACGATTCATTCGAAATGACTTCTCCATGCATTTTATGCATTGGTAAAAGCACTATGATGAAAAGTGTGATATGTTTTCAGGTATCTCCTATACTAATAGAGCCGCATGCTCACCGGATTGCCACATGCTGTAGGCCTATGGACTGAACAAGAAACCACCACAAATTTTAACCCGTCATCGTTCTCACAACACTGAGGACGATTCATTCGAAATGACTTCTCCATGCATTTTATGCATTGGTAAAAGCACTATGATGAAAAATGTGATATGTTTTCAGGTATCTCCTATACTAATAGAGCCGCATGCTCACCGGTTTGCCACATGCTGTAAGCCTATTGACTGAACAAGAAACCACCAAAAATTTTAACCCGTCATCGTTCTAACAAAATTGAGGACGATTCGTTCAAAATGACTTCAACATACATTTTATGCATTGGTAAAAGCACTATGGGGCAAAGTGATATGTTTTCAGGTATCTCCTATACTAATAGAGCCGCATGCTCACCGGTTTGCCACATGCTGTAGGCCTATGGACTGAACAAGAAACCACCAAAAATTTTAACCCGTCATTTTTACAAAATTGAGGACGATTCGTTCGAAATGACTTCTCCATGCATTTTATGCATTGGTAAAAGCACTATGGGGAAAAGTGTGATATGTTTTCAGGTATCTCCTATACTAATAGAGCCTCATGCTCACCGGTTTGCCACATGCTGTAGGCCTATGGACTGAATAATAAACCACCAAAAATTTTAACCCATCATCGTTCTAACAAAATTGAGGACGATCTGTTCGAAATGACTTCTCCATGCATTTTATGCATTGGTAAAAGCACTATGGGGAAAAGTGTGATATGTTTTCAGGTATCTCCTATACTAATAGAGCCACATGCTCACCAGTTTGCCACATGCTGTAGGCCTATGGACTGAACAAGAATCCACCAAAAATTTTAACCCATCATCGTTCTAACAAAATTGAGGACGATTCATTCGAAATGACTTCTCCATGCATTTTATGCATTGGTAAAAGCACTATGATGAAAAGTGTGATATGTTTTCAGGTATCTCCTATACTAATAGAGCCGCATGCTCACCGGATTGCCACATGCTGTAGGCCTATGGACTGAACAAGAAACCACCACAAATTTTAACCCGTCATCGTTCTCACAACACTGAGGACGATTCATTCGAAATGACTTCTCCATGCATTTTATGCATTGGTAAAAGCACTATGATGAAAAGTGTGATATGTTTTCAGGTATCTCCTATACTAATAGAGCCGCATGCTCACCGGTTTGCCACATGCTGTAAGCCTATTGACTGAACAAGAAACCACCAAAAATTTTAACCCGTCATCGTTCTAACAAAATTGAGGACGATTCGTTCAAAATGACTTCAACATACATTTTATGCATTGGTAAAAGCACTATGGGGAAAAGTGATATGTTTTCAGGTATCTCCTATACTAATAGAGCCGCATGCTCACCGGTTTGCCACATGCTGTAGGCCTATGGACTGAACAAGAAACCACCAAAAAATTTAACCCGTCATCGTTTTTACAAAATTGAGGACGATTCGTTCGAAATGACTTCTCCATGCATTTTATGCATTGGTAAAAGCACTATGGGGAAAAGTGTGATATGTTTTCAGGTATCTCCTATACTAATAGAGCCTCATGCTCACCGGTTTGCCACATGCTGTAGGCCTATGGACTGAATAATAAACCACCAAATATTTTAACCCATCATCGTTCTAACAAAATTGAGGACGATCTGTTCGAAATGACTTCTCCATGCATTTTATGCATTGGTAAAAGCACTATGGGGAAAAGTGTGATATGTTTTCAGGTATCTCCTATACTAATAGAGCCACATGCTCACCAGTTTGCCACATGCTGTAGGCCTATGGACTGAACAAGAATCCACCAAAAATTTTAACCCATCATCGTTCTAACAAAATTGAGGACGATTCGTTCGAAATGACTTTAACATGCATTTTATGCATTGGTAAAAGCACTATGGGGAAAAGTGTGATATGTTTTCAGGTATCTCCTATACTAATAGAGCCGCATGCTCACCGGTTTGCCACATGCTGTAGGCCTATGAACTGAACAAGAAACCACCAAAAATTTTAACCCGTCATCGTTCTAACAAAATTGAGGACGATTCGTTCGAAATGACTTCTCCATGCATTTTATGCATTGGTAAAAGCAATATGGGGAAAAGTGTGATATGTTTTCAGGTATCTCCTATACTAATAGAGCCGCATGCTCACCGGTTTGCCACATGCTGTAGGCCTATGAACTGAACAAGAAACCACCAAAAATTTTAACCCGTAATCATTCTAACAAAATTGAGGACGATTCGTTCGAAATGACTTCTCCATGCATTTTATGCATTGGTAAAAGCATTATGGGGAAAAGTGTGATATGTTTTCAGGTATCTCCTATACTAATAGAGCCCCTTACTCACCGGTTTGCCACATGCTGTTGGCCTATGGACTGAACAAGAAACCACCAAAAATTTTAGCCCGTCATCGTTCTAACAAAATTGAGGACGATTCGTTCGAAATGACTTCTCCATGCATTTTATGCATTGGTAAAAGCACTATGAGGAAAAGTGTGATATGTTTTCAGGTATCTCCTATACTAATAGAGCCGCATGCTCACCGGTTTGCCACATGCTGTAGGCCTATGGACTGAACAAGAAACCACCAAAAATTTTAACCCGTCATCATTCTTACAAAATTGAGGACGATTCATTCGAAATGACTTCTCCATGCATTTTATGCATTGGTAAAAGCACTATGGGTAAAAGTGTGATATGTTTTCAGGTATCTCCTGTACTAATAGAGCCGGATGCTCACCGGTTGCCACATGCTGTAGGCCTATGGACTGAACAAGAAACCACCAAAAATGTTAACCTGTCATCGTTCTAACAAAATTGAGGACGATTCGTTTGAAATGACTTCTCCATGCATTTTATGCATTGGTAAAAGCACTATGGGTAAAAGTGTGATATGTTTTCAGGTATCTCCTATACTAATAGAGCCCCTTACTCACCGGTTTGCCACAAGCTGTAAGCCTATGGACTGAACAAGAAACCACCAAAAATTTTAACCCGTAATCATTCTAACAAAATTGAGGACGATTCGTTCGAAATGACTTCTCCATGCATTTTATGCATTTGTTAAAGCATTATGGGGAAAAGTGTGATATGTTTTCAGGTATCTCCTATACTAATAGAGCCCTTTACTCACTGGTTTGCCACATGCTGTAGGCCTATGGACTGAACAAGAAACCACCAAAAATTTTAACCCGTCATCGTTCTAACAAAATTGAGGACGATTCGTTCGAAATGACTTCTCCATGCATTTTATGCATTGGTAAAAGCACTATGAGGAAAAGTGTGATATGTTTTCAGGTATCTCCTATACTAATAGAGCCGCATGCTCACCGGTTTGCCACATGCTGTAGGCCTATGAACTGAACAAGAAACCACCAAAAATTTTAACCCGTAATCATTCTAACAAAATTGAGGACGAATCGTTCGAAATGACTTCTCCATGCATTTTATGCATTGGTAAAAGCATTATGGGGAAAAGTGTGATATGTTTTCAGGTATCTCCTATACTAATAGAGCCCCTTACTCACCGGTTTGCCACATGCTGTAGGCCTATGGACTGAAAAAGAAACCACCAAAAATTTTAACCCGTCATCGTTCTCACAACACTGAGGACGATTCATTCGAAATGACTTCTCCATGCATTTTATGCATTGGTAAAAGCACTATGATAAAAAGTGTGAAGTTTTCAGGTATCTCCTATACTAATAGAGCCGCATGCTCACCGGTTTGCCACATGCTCTAGGCCTATGGACTGAACAAGAAACCACCAAAAATTTTAACCCGTCATCGTTCTCACAACACTGAGGACGATTCATTCGAAATGACTTCTCCATGCATTTTATGCATTGGTAAAAGCACTATGATGAAAAGTGTGATATGTTTTCAGGTATCTCCTATACTAATAGAGCCGCATGCTCACCGGATTGCCACATGCTGTAGGCCTATGGACTGAACAAGAAACCACCACAAATTTTAACCCGTCATCGTTCTCACAACACTGAGGACGATTCATTCGAAATGACTTCTCCATGCATTTTATGCATTGGTAAAAGCACTATGATGAAAAGTGTGATATGTTTTCAGGTATCTCCTATACTAATAGAGCCGCATGCTCACCGGTTTGCCACATGCTGTAAGCCTATTGACTGAACAAGAAACCACCAAAAATTTTAACCCGTCATCGTTCTAACAAAATTGAGGACGATTCGTTCAAAATGACTTCAACATACATTTTATGCATTGGTAAAAGCACTATGGGGCAAAGTGATATGTTTTCAGGTATCTCCTATACTAATAGAGCCGCATGCTCACCGGTTTGCCACATGCTGTAGGCCTATGGACTGAACAAGAAACCACCAAAAATTTTAACCCGTCATCGTTTTTACAAAATTGAGGACGATTCGTTCGAAATGACTTCTCCATGCATTTTATGCATTGGTAAAAGCACTATGGGGAAAAGTGTGATATGTTTTCAGGTATCTCCTATACTAATAGAGCCTCATGCTCACCGGTTTGCCACATGCTGTAAGCCTATGGACTGAATAATAAACCACCAAAAATTTTAACCCATCATCGTTCTAACAAAATTGAGGACGATCTGTTCGAAATGACTTCTCCATGCATTTTATGCATTGGTAAAAGCACTATGGGGAAAAGTGTGATATGTTTTCAGGTATCTCCTATACTAATAGAGCCACATGCTCACCAGTTTGCCACATGCTGTAGGCCTATGGACTGAACAAGATTCCACCAAAAATTTTAACCCATCATCGTTCTAACAAAATTGAGGACGATTCGTTCGAAATGACTTTAACATGCATTTTATGCATTGGTAAAAGCACTATGAGGAAAAGTGTGATATGTTTTCAGGTATCTCCTATACTAATAGAGCCGCATGCTCACCGGTTTGCCACATGCTGTAGGCCTATGGACTGAACAAGAAACCACCAAAAATTTTAACCCGTCATCGTTCTAACAAAATTGAGGACGATTCGTTCGAAATGACTTCTCCATGCATTTTATGCATTGGTAAAAGCAATATGGGGAAAAGTGTGATATGTTTTCAGGTATCTCCTATACTAATAGAGCCGCATGCTCACCGGTTTGCCACATGCTGTAGGCCTATGAACTGAACAAGAAACCACCAAAAATTTTAACCCGTAATCATTCTAACAAAATTGAGGACGATTCGTTCGAAATGACTTCTCCATGCATTTTATGCATTGGTAAAAGCACTATGAGGAAAAGTGTGATATGTTTTCAGGTATCTCCTATACTAATAGAGCCGCATGCTCACCGGTTTGCCACATGCTGTAGGCCTATGGACTGAACAAGAAACCACCAAAAATTTTAACCCGTCATCATTCTTACAAAATTGAGGACGATTCATTCGAAATGACTTCTCCATGCATTTTATGCATTGGTAAAAGCACTATGGGTAAAAGTGTGATATGTTTTCAGGTATCTCCTGTACTAATAGAGCCGGATGCTCACCGGTTGCCACATGCTGTAGGCCTATGGACTGAACAAGAAACCACCAAAAATGTTAACCTGTCATCGTTCTAACAAAATTGAGGACGATTCGTTTGAAATGACTTCTCCATGCATTTTATGCATTGGTAAAAGCACTATGGGGAAAAGTGTGATATGTTTTCAGGTATCTCCTATACTAAAAGAGCCGGATGCACACCTGTTTGCCACATGCTGTAGGCCTATGGACTGAACAAGAAACCACCAAAAATTTTAACCTGTCATCGTTCTAACAAAAGTTTGGTTAGCGCTGGGCAGGCCCGCCTGATCTAATAGAAGGGTGTCACTACTAGGCTTTCCTGGATACTGTGCATCTCCATTGTGTGAACAGCGCCACATGCAAGTCTTTTATGTGCAGCAATGTACCAAGCAGCCACCCCCTCCATTTGTTTGGTAGGTTGAGAGTGGCTGCCTCATCGGTTATGCTGCACCTGTGTAGTCTCCATCTTAACCACATGGGTCCACCGCATCCTGATAGTGCATTTGTTTAGAGGCCTAGGCAGGTAAGCATCTCTGCCTCATTTTGCTGTTTTTTCTAATTTTTGGAGGATCTCCATATCCTTTTCTTGTGCTCTTGCTATTTGGAATTAGGACTCGTAAGCGTGGGGACCCTTGACGCGGGTTACGAGCTTGCGTATTTTGGCCAAAATATAAACTAATACCTCACAAAAACATTTTTTTTTTGTTTTTTGCACTTTTTTTCGGGGTGCAGTTGGGCCCATTTTTGTCTTGTAAACTGTGGTGTCTGTTCACATGGGGTGCATTTGGTTTGCGCTGGGCAGGCCTGCCTGATCTAATAGAAGGGTGTCACTACTAGGCTTGCCTGGATGCTGTGCATCTCCATTGTGTGAACAGCGCCACATACAAGTCTTCTATGTGCAGCAATGTGCCAAGCAGCCACCCGCTCCATTAGTTTGATAGGTTGAGAGCGGCTGCCTCATCGGTTATGCTGCACCTGTACAGTGTCCATCTTAACCACATGGGTCCACCGCACCCTAATAGTGCATTTGTTTAGAGGCCTAGGCAGGTAAGCATCTCTGCCTCGTTTTGCTGTTTTTTCTAATTTTTGGAGGATCTCCGAATCCTCTTATTGTGCTCTTGCTACAGGAGAAAACGTTCTCAGAATCACTGGAATCACTGGGTAGCGTTCCAGAGGTATAACCTCATAAAGGGACTCTGTCACTAAGGCTTCTTTCACTCTTCCGTCAGCAGGCGTCCGTCATAATGCGTCGGCGCGATGTATCGACGGATGTGTCAAAAATAATGAAAAGTGGATACAACGCATACAGTATTTCGACGCATCCGCTAGACGGTTCCATCGAAAAACTGGATCCGTTGCATCCATCATGTCCGTTTTTACCATTCGTTTCATCCGTATTTTTGACGGATCCGTTTGCCATGCCAAAAAATGGGAGTCTCCCAAAAGTGATTGGCTACTGGAAAATAAGGGAAACCTATATATTGTTTTTACAACCCATCTTTGACAGGGTTTAGAGAAAGTGGCAGAGATGGAAGGAGTTCTAGTGAAGATTGCGACCATATGTTGATGTTATTTTTGAGACCAATCGGCTGGATATAATAGTTCGGGAGAAGGAGGCAGCAGCAAGAGAGAGGATTCTTCGACAGTGACGTCGCCGCCTCTGGATACATCCCATAAACGCACAGCGAATGACCCGGGGCGTGTATTCAACACTCTACATGGAGTTGCGGCAGAACCCGGATAAATTATTTAATTATGTGCGAATGAGTCAGGAACACTTCGATGTTTTGTTGGAACTTGTTGGGGATGTAATCCGAGGGAAGGACACATATTTGAGTTTTTCCATCTCCCCGGCAGAGCGGCTAATGGTAACACTGCGGTAAGCCTTTTTTATGTATTTTTTTTATTATTGTTCATAGTTAATACCATGTGCACATAACCTATGGAAAACCACATCAGCAGTGAACATGGTGCAGAAAATACTGTGCTGAAAACTGCACTGCATTTTCTGCAGCATGTCAATTATTTTATTGTTTAGGCCCATTCCACAGTGTTTAACACCTGCTCCATAATAGGAATGCACAGATGTAAAAATGCTGGCTTAAATGTGCAATAAAGCAGAAAAAAAACTTCTGCAGTGCCGTTCGTTTAAAAAAAAAAAAATTAAAAAATCAAAGATATTATTATATGTGTGAAAGTTGCCTTAAAATATAGTGTATTTTTTCATATTCCTTGCTACCAAAGAATCACTAACATCACTGCATTATCAGTTTCATCTGGGAATCTCCACAATTTCTGGAATTGTTAATAAAGTGACATGCCGCGTACTATGGGATACTTTGCACCAGGACTTTATTCCGAATCCGACTATGGACATCTGGCTGCAGAGTGCAGAAAATTTTGAAAAACTGTGCCATTTCCCTAATTGCTTGGATGCCGTAGATGGCAAGCATATCCGGATTACAAAACCTGCAGGATCTGGCTCCGAGTACTATAATTATAAAAAGTACTTTTCGATAGTATTTATGGCCATAGCGGATGCCAATTGTAAGTTTATTGCTGTGGACATTGGAGCCTGTGGCCGCTCAAACGACTCACAGATCTCCTATGGGTCGTTGTCTATATGGAGACATCTATGATTTGCCACCACCAAGACCACTCCCGGGAACATCTGGCCCCCTATGCCATTTGTCTGTGTTGGTGATGAGGCATTCCAGCTGTCACCACACCTAATGAAACCTTATTCAAGCAGTGGATTGACCAGAACCAAATGAGTGTTTAACTACTGTTTAACTAGAGCCAGACGAGTGGTGGAGTGCACGTTTAGCATTTTAACAGCAAAGTGGCGAGTGCTGCTAACCGCCATAAAACTACAGAGACTGTGGATGAGGTTGTCAAGGCCTGTGTGGTGCTGCATAATTATGTGATATCCCAGGAGCCAGTTTCCATTGATGAAGAGGACTGTCAGTGTAAGGATTCCGGACTTCCCTTGTTCCTGTTCGCCCTGATCCAAGATGGAGTCTTGGATCTCACCCTGTCATGGAACTTCCTGTCAGTCTTGATTATTTAAGTCTGAGTCATGTGGTATTCTGTCTTCAGTATTATGTGCTGCTGGCTCCTGAGCCTTCTGCCTGTGGTCTGGGGAACTCCCTGCTTCAGCTGCCTCGTCTCTTTGAGCTGCGTCTCACTTCTGTAACTGCTGCGATTGGCAGCACACCTTTGGAAGGATTTCCCTTGTTTGCTAAGCCTTTCCCAGTGTTGTGCCTCTTTGCACAACTACACCAGGTGAGCAAGATTCCAGTGTTGCTTATCTCACCAAGAGAGTGTTACTCATCTACTACACTTAAGGTACTGTCACACATAACGATATCGTTAACGATATCGTTGCTTTTTGTGATGTAGCAACGATATCGTTAAGGAAATCGTTATGTGTGACAGCGACCAACGATCAGGCCCCTGCTGGGAGATTGTTGGTCGCTGAGGAAAGTCCAGAACTTTATTTCGTTGCTGGATCGGCGTGTGTGACGCTGATCCAGCGATGTCTTCACTGGTAACCAGGGTAAACATCGGATTACTAAGCGCAGGGCCGCGCTTAGTAACCCGATGTTTACCCTGGTTACCAGCGTAAATGTTAAAAAAACAAACACTACATACTTACCTTCTGCTGTCTGTCTAGGAGGCTGTGCTTTTCTCTACACTTCTCCTGCATCCTGTGTCAGCGCCGGCCAGCTGGAAAGCAGAGCGGTAACGTTACCGCTCTCCTTTCCGGCTCACCGACGCTGACAGTGCAGAGGAAAGCAGAGCGCCGGAGGACAGACAGCTGAAGGTAAGTATGTAGTGTTTGTTTTTTTAACGTTTACGCTGGTAACCATAGTAAACATTGGGTTACTAAGCGCGGCCCTGTGCTTAGTAACCCGATGTTTACCCTGGTTACCGGGGATCGTTGGTCGCTGGAGAGCTGTCTGTGTG
Organism: Ranitomeya imitator; assembly: GCF_032444005.1. NCBI lineage: Eukaryota > Metazoa > Chordata > Amphibia > Anura > Dendrobatidae > Ranitomeya > Ranitomeya imitator. The sequence continues at coordinate 589,449,604 of NC_091282.1, forward strand.
ACAGCTCTCCAGCGACCAAACAGCGACGCTGCAGCGATCGACATCGTTGTCGGTATCGCTGCAGCGTCGCTCAGTGTGACGGTACCTTTAGATAGCGTTCTCCCTCTTTTTCCCTTCATCCTCTTCCACCAGGACTTCATGCTCAATGCACCACCTGCTTATTATTGAACTTCCACAAACAAGTGCTGTGTGCACGTGGGATCAAGTTTTGCTGGATTTCCTCGTTAAGTACTGTGTGCATTTCTACTTCACTTCTGCTGGATCCTCAAGTTTAAGTACTGTGTGCATTTCCACTAATAATCTACTGGACTTCCTTGTCAAGTCTCTTGTTTGCCCCTTCGTCACATCTTTGCTGGACTGGTTCATATAAGCGGTCGCGTCCCGCTATTCACTGTGCTGTGATTACCATATTGTGCTGAGCACCTCGTTTCAATTGCAGGAATATTTGTGTTAGTTTTGTTTGCTTTTCTGTTTTGTTTAAATACATCTTTTACTGCAGCTTTGCTCTCAGACTGGTTTTATCCCACGCTATCAGATTCCTTAGTACCTATATATTGTTACAGTCAGACAACCTTGTGTGACTATCAAAGCAACTCTGTTCGTACCGCAGTTGCGGTTTCCAGAATGAGGGACAACTTCGCTAATTATTTCATGTCACCTGTTTGAGATGTTTCTTTGATGTCTATGTCAATATGTTACGAATTTCTTGACACCAAGTTTTACTTAGTTCCCTAAAGTTTGGTCTGTTTTATAATAAACCAAACATGTTTTATACCTTGTCAACGTGTGTTATGTTTTTGTACCTTTTTTTTTTTCTTACCATACTTAAATGAAGACACTTAACAATAAAGTAGTTTTTAAACAAAAACAAATTTTATTTTACATATTATAAAACTTTTTTTTAACCTTTTTGGGGTAAAATATATATATATATATTTTTTTTTTGTGTGTTAAACCCATTTTGTTAAAAAAACATTTCTTTAAGGGTTTTAAAAAGTTTTAATACACAAAATTGCCAAACATAAGTTTACAGATCAGTAAATTGTGGGGTAGAGATACTAACGGAGAGGCTGGAAGGTTGGACCACGTCGATAGTGGGGGAAAGCCTACTGGTTTGGGGTTGATCTGTAGTGGAAGGGGGGAAAAAACATGAGGCTGAGCAGGGAGGTCAGGTTGGACAGGGGGTGGTGTTGGGGTAGGTGTAAAACTAAACGGGGAAGGAAAATTTGACAGGGAAGGAAACAGTGGGGAGGATGTTGGGAATTGGGCCTGGGCTGGGAATTGGGCCTGGGTTGGGAAACGACAAGTGGTTTGGAAAGGGTTGTTAGGAGAGACAGTGGCTGTGTGGGGAGGTGTGGGAGTTGGAAGGGCTTGGGTGATGGCCTGCACTAGAGCAGCATGGCAGCCTTGCATCTGCTGGTCAAGAGTCAGCTTTTCCATGCTCCTGAGCATTGATTGAAAAAAAAGGTTATTTCGAGATTCCCTTGCATCCAAATGCAGCCTATTCAAGCGACTGCTGAGTTCACTGATGCTTTTATTCACCATGCTGAACCCAACAGTCACTTGCTGACCCGAACCTAATGGTGTTCTAGAGGTGGCGGGATCAGAGGAGTGGGGTAAAGGGATGCTAACTCGTCACCAGCAGCTTCAAGTAACGAAGTCTGCGATGATGCTCCAGCACTGGCGGATGTTGATGTGGATGGGGCAGAGGTACCGGAAGTGAGGGAAGGGCCAGACGAGGGGTCAGAGGGGTGGGGTCTACCGACGTGGCCCATGGTGGCGGACTCCTGTGGGATCGCTCCAGAGGGGTCCAAGGTAGAAGCAGGCTCCCGAGTGCTACAGAAGGTGCTGTGAAATAATAGAAAAAAAATAATATATTGATAGGAAAAAGCCATGCCTGAAACAAAAAAAAAGTTAGACAGGTAATCATGGTGAATTATTAAAAGGGCTGTTGAATATTTACCTTCTTCTCAACATTGTTTCCCGGAGGAATGACAGGGCACAGCTATATTTGTACTGTGGCCTGCGTCCTCTCAATGCACTCGGGGCTTGCATCTCCTTGTTAAACTCCCTTTTGAAGAGATCCTTGAGTGACTGCCACCGCTTCATAACCCTTTCAACTGTAAAGAGAAGAATGAAATAAAAAAATGGGTTAATTACAACACATTCCGTCCTGCTACAGAAATTACTGAAATGTGACTACTTACGTTCTCGAGTATGCTGCCTTGGATAAAGGTCCTCCCAGTTGGCCACAATGTTCACGCATATTTGCTCCCAGAGCTGACGTGTTACAAACTGATCGGCATGGCTGCGGTCAGCCATGTTCCACAGCGGCTCCCGCTCGCGGACCGCCTCGATGAGGCGGTCCACATCTAGTCCCATTTCCCCAACATCTGAGTCGGGAACACACTGTGAATACTGTGAAAAGAGCAAAAAAACTAGTACACTGAAACACAAAACTACCAAGAGAAAAAAGAAAAAACTTACTGCTGGCTGACCGCTGCGGCGACTACGACGCAGACTCTGGGAGCGGCTGGGAGGACCTTCATGGTGTTGGCCAGAATGCGCAGCAGACTAAAAAAAAAGCAACATGAATTATGTTGGATGTAGGCATATGTTGTATGTGTACTGTGATGTATGATGATCTGTTTTGTATGTGTTGGGTGCACTGTGATGTGTGAAGCAACAGTTTCGACACAACTTACACTCTGTGCGCCTGCTCCTAGCGTTTCTCCTCCCATCCAGTCTCCTTCTGAGAGGCCCTCGGCTGCTTCAGTTTCCTGTGAAAACATAATTAATGCATATAGTGTTTAACGGAAATTTTAACAAGAACACCAAAAAAAAAGTTTTTTTACTTACCGGTAATAGGATTTTACATAGTCCACGACAGCACCCCTACGAGAGAGGGGATCTGCCCAACATCTGGACAGGAACCTACAAGTTAAAAAAGGGGCGGTCCCCCTCACCCTCCAGTTTGTGTTCCAGAGTATCAAGGGATACCGCCATTGAATCAGTACATGATAAAAACACCTTAAACAAAACTAATACCATCACCTCTATAGAGTGATCTCTAAAGGCACACCTTCCAATAGAGTGCAAGAATAAGTAATTAAATACAATGGGGGGGCATGTACGGGTGCTGTCGTGGACTCTGTAAAATCCTATTACCGGTAAGTAAAAACTGGTTTTCCTATCGCCACGAAAGCACCCCTACGAGAGACTTTCAAAGACTATTTAACTGGGAGGGACCACAGCACTAAGTACTGAACGGCCAAAGTGTAAGCTGGAATTAGCAGATAGATCAAGGCGATAGTGCTTATAAAAGGTGGAAGGTGATGACCAAGTTGCCGCCTTACATATCATATCAATGGGGAAATATGCCTTCTCCGCTCAAGATGGCACCATAGCCCGAGTGGAGTGCGCCTTGATGCCCTCTGGTGGTGTCTCCCCTTTGGCAGAATAAGCAAGACATATCTCATCCCTAATCCATCTAGCGATAGAACTCTTCGTGACACTTGAACCTTTCCTTTGATTCTGAAAAGAAACAAACAAAGCCCTACTCTGTCTCCAGCTTTGTGTCCTATTCAAATACTCTAATACTGCTCTCTTAACATCTAGAGTAAGACATTTTTGCTCCTGTTCTGACTCTGGATTCTCATAAAAGGATGGTAGGTATATCTCCTGGCTTCTATGAAATCTAGATGCTACCTTTTGCAAGTATGCGGGATCTGGTTTTAAGACAATTTTGTCCTGGACGATTACTAGATAGGGAGGATCAACTGATAACGCTTGGATATCACTAACCCTCCTGGCAGATGTTAATGCTAACAGTAGAGCTGTCTTTAGGGTCAAACTTTTTATTGGAATAGACTCCAACAGTTCGAAAGGAGGTTCAGTTAATGCTTCTAGCACTAAATTTAGATCCCAAGGGGGCAATCTTGCAATATGAACCGTGTTACAACGCTGACGCTTATACTAGATTCCTTGATAGGGCGTTGATCCATGGAACTAGTCTGATTGCCGTATGTGGAGTCGGGAAGGAATTTTTTCCACAAAGTGGATCTTACTATTTGCCACATGGTTTTTTTTGCCTTCCTCTGGATCAACATGTTAGGGTATGTTAGGTTAGGCTATGGGTTGAACTAGATGGACTTAAAGTCTTCCTTCAACCTTAGTAGTAACTATGACATGCTTTAAAAAATCTAGCAACCCATCTATTCCCAGCTACGTCACTGTTATATAAGGCCCCTAAGGCTGAAATGTGGACTTTCAGCGTGTTAACTGCCAAACCCAATTCCCAGCCCTTCTGTAAGAATTCCAAAATGGCCGGAATTTGAACTTTGTCTGTTAGGGGTTGTTGATGGAACGTAAGGAATTTCTTCCAAATTCTAGAATAGATCCTTGTAGTGACCTCCTTCCAGCTTTTTAACAAGGTGGATATCAAAGCTTTGGAAAAACCTCTTTCCCTGAGAAGCTCCCTTTCCAGTTCCATGCCATCAAATGAAGAGTCTTTAAATTGGGATGATGAAATGGACCTTGAGAAAGGAGCCCCGGACAACTGGCAACACCCAAGGATTGGTCACTGACATTGCTCTGAGGAGAGAGAACCAAGGCCTCCTGAGCCAAAAGGGGGCAATTAGAATTATTCTCGCTCTCTCCTCCCTGATCTTCCTGAGAACTATCGGGATCAAGCACATTGGGGGAAATGCATACGCTAGCGGAAAGTCCCAACGGACCCGAAGGGAATCTACTACGCACGGTTGGTCTGCTACCTGGAGAGATGCAAACTCCCTGACCTTCCTGTTTTCTTTAGTGGCAAACAGATCTATTACGGGTAATCCCCAGAGCCTGACTATCTGTTTGAATATCCGTTTGTCTAGAGACCATTCTCCCTGCCAAAGGGAATGACGACTGAGATAGTCCGCCTCTATATTGAGGTCTCCTTTTATGTGAATTGCCAACAGGGAAGGAAAGTGACTCTCGGCCAAGGACCGTATCTCTGCTGTAGTAGACATCAGGGATTGCGATCTTGTCCCTCCTTGATGATTGAGGTAGGCTACTACCGTCATATTGTCGGTCTGTACTCTTACATGCGAATCCTTCAGGGATGGTAGCAAGTGAAGGAGAGCATGTTTGACTGCTGAGAGTTCTTTTAAATTTGACCAGCTTTGGGATTCTAGACCCGACCACCGCCCTTGGGTCAGAATCTCCCCCAAGTGGGCTCTCCAACCAAATGGACTGGCATCGGTTGTAACTATCCTGTCTGGTATGATACTCCACTGAACTCCCCTTGACAGATGACGCAAGCTGAGCCACCATTTTAGATCATGAAGGGTGGCTGGTGATAATCTGAGTTTCCCATCTAGGAAACCTTGAAGCTCTTTTTCTGCCTGGAGGATCTCAAACTGTAGCATACGAGTATGAGCTTGAGCCCACCTCACAGCTGGTATACATGCTGTCAGTGACCCTAGTAGGGACATTGCATCTCTCAATTTTAAATTCGGCTCCTTTCTTACAGCCGTGACTTTGCGAACAATCTTCTGCTTTTTGTCCTCGGGTAGAAAAGATGACTGATCTTCTGAACTTAGAAGAATCCCTAGACAAATCTGACACCTGGCAGGTTCTAGTCTTGATTTTTCTACGTTGATTGTCCAACCGAGTTCCTGTAGGGACGATATCATGGCATTTACACGGGCCTTACACTGACAAATCAAATTTCCAACCATCAAAAAATCGTCTAAATAGGGTATCACAAGGGTGTCCTTTTCCTTAACATGGGCCATTACTTCTGAAATAATTTTAGTAAATATCCTAGGTGCCATTGACAGGCCAAAAGGCATTGCTTGAAATTGAAAATGCCTAACCTGATGGTTTACCCACACTGCCATCCTGAGGAACTGTTGGTGAGCTTTGTGAACTGGCAGATGATACTATGCATCTTTTAGATCTAGTACCGACATGTAGCACCTAGTAACCAAAAGTTTAGTTGTTGATTTAATTGTTTCCATCTTAAAAGCGCGATATTGAAGAAATCTATTTAATTTACGCAAATTTATGATAGTCCTAAAGGGCCCGTCAGGTTTAGAAATAAAAAATAGCGGAGAATAAAATCCTGTCTTCTCCTGGTGTTTTGGAACTTTTTCAATAACCCGCTTCTTAAGTAACTGTTGAATCTCTATTTTTAGGGCTTGTTGTTGTGCTAGAGAAGCAAGCGAAGAAGTCAATACAAAATGATCTGGGGGAATCTTCAAAAATTCCAACCTCACTCCCGACGCAACTACCCCCAATATCCAGGCACTAGAAGTTATTTCAGTCCATTTATTGAGGAAGAATTTCAATCTACCCCCCATTGGTAGACTTGATCTATCTATAATTGCGTCTGCGTCTTGAAGAAGATGAGGGGTTTCCATAGTATCCACCTTTTTTCTTTTGTTCCGCTGGTTCCAAATCACGACTGTATCCTTGCTGGTCTGATTGAAATCTTCTGAAAGGTCCGCGTTTTCTTAAGGCATTCCTAAAGGTGGGATTAAACACTTTAGGAAATCCCTTCTTCCTATCCTCTGCCTTCGCAGGGATATCATCCAGTACCGAGCCAAATAGGTACTCTCCCCTACATGGAATGGTGCACAACTTGGCTCTAACCTCAGCATCCCCTTTCCAGGTCTTAAGCCAAAGTGCCCGCCAGGCTGCATTTGAAACACCAGCTGATCTTGCCGCTGGTTTCAAAGAGTCTATTGAAGCATCCGCTAAATAAGCTACTCCCTCTGATCTGGGTCAGGGAATCCAACAACTTTTCTCTAGGAACCTTCGCCTTAAGTTGTTCTTCTAGCTGACTCACCCAGACCATAACAGATCTGGCAGTACAGGTACCAGCGATCGCGGGTTTAAAGGCTCCCGAAGATGATTCCCACACTTTCTTCAGGAACATGTCCGCCTTTCTGTCTGATGGATCCTTAAGGAGTCCCACATCCTCTGGTGGTAGCGAAGCTGATTTTGAGGTAGAGGCCACTGCCGCGTCCACTTTAGGGATCTTTATCCACTGAGATAAGAGGTCATCATCAAAGGGGTATCTTCTTTTTGCAGCAGATGGTAAGAACCCTTTATCCTGCATATCCCACTCACGTCTGACCAGATCCTTAATCGTGTCCACCACCGGGAAAGTTTTACGATTCCTCTGGCACAGCCCCGCAAACATAATCTCCTGGGTAGATTTTGCTTCTTTATTTTCTGCGACACCCTTAGTTGCTCGATCTGCTTTGACTAGGGTTTCCATATTCTCCATAGAAAAACAAGGCATTCCCTCCTCCATCAGGAGGATGGCGAGGAGCTCTCTGAACATTCGCCTTGCTGTAAGGAAAGGCTTGAATCAGACATCATATCCATCCTGCTTTTTTCATGCCGTCTTGATTTAAGGGAACATCTTATTTCTTCCCTAATAACTTCCCTCAAATTTGATGTACGTACAGTTGTAGCTAAAAGCATTGACACCCCTGCAATTCTGTCAGATAATACTCAGCTTCTTCCTGAAAATGATTGCAAACACAAATTTTTTGTTATTATTATCTTCATTTAATTTGTCTTAAATGAAAAAACACAAAAATATTTGTCCTTAAGCCAAATAGGATATAATTCCACACCAAACATAAAAAAGGGGGTCGACAAAAGTATTGGCACACTTGCAGCCAGTTGACATGGATTAAAGTTGACTCAACCTCTGTCCTGTGTCCTTGTGTGTACCACATTGAGCATGGAGAAAAGAAAGAAGACCAAAGAACTGTCTGAGGACTTTGGAAACCAAATTGTGAGGAAGCATGAGCAATCTCAAGGCTACAAGTCCATCTCCAAAGACCTGAATGTTCCTGTGTCTACCATGTGCAGTGTCATCAAGAAGTTTAAAGCCCATGGCACTGTGGCTAACCTCCCTAGATGTGGACGGAAGAGAAAAATTGACAAGAGATTTCAACGCAAGATTGTGCGGATGTTGGATAAAGAACCTCGACTAACAACCAAACAAGTTCAAGCTGCCCTGCAGTCCGAGGGTACAACAGTGTCAACCCGTACTATCCATCGGCGTCTGATTGAAAAGGGACTGTATGGTAGGAGACCCAGGAAGACCCCACTTCTTACCCTCAGACATAAAAAAGCCAGGCTGGAGTTTGCCAAAACTTACCTGAAAAAGCCTAAAACGTTTTGGAAGAATGTTCTCTGGTCAGATGATACAAAAGTAGAGCTTTTTGGGCAAAGGCATCAACATAGAGTTTACAGGAGAAAAAAAGAGGCATTCAAAGAAAAGAACACGGTCCCTACAATCAAACATGGCGGAGATTCCCTGATGTTTTGGGGTTGCTTTGCTGCCTCAGGCACTGGACTGCTTGACCGTGTGCATGGCTTCATGAAGTCTGAAGACTACCAACAAATTTTGCAGCATAATGTAGGGCCCAGTGTGAGAAAGCTGGGTCTCCCTCAGAGGTTATGGGTCTTCCAGCAGGACAATGACCCAAAACACACTTCAAAAAGCACTAGAAAATGGTTTGAGAGAAAGCACTGGAGACGTCTGAGGTGGCCAGCAATGAGTCCAGACCTGAATCCAATAGAACACCTGTGGAGAGATCTAAAAATGGCAGTCTGGAGAAGGCACCCTTCAAATATCAGGGACCTGAAGCATTTTGCCAAAGAAGAATGGTCTAAAATTCCAGCAGAGCATTGTAAGAAACTCATTGATGGTTACCGGAAGAGGTTGGTCGCAGTTATTTTGGCTAAAGGTTGTGCAAGCAAGTATTAGGCTGAGGGTGCCAATACTTTTGTCTAGCCCATTTTGGGAGTTTTGTGTGAAATGATCAATGTTTTGCTTTTTGCTTCATTCTCTTTTGTGTTTTTTCATTTAAGACAAATTAAATGAAGATAATAATACCAAAGAATTTGTGATTGCAATCATTTTCAGGAAGAAACTGAGTATTATCTGACAGAATTGCAGGGGAGTCAATACTTTTGGCCACAACTGTAGAAGGGCTTCTTCTTCCAAAGTACGGCAGATACAAGCCTGACACAGTTTCTTTATATAACTGTCCGGCAATGGTTCCTTGCACAAAGCACACTGTTTATGCTTTGACTTTGTAACCTTTTTACCCTATAACAAAGCATAGCACAAAACAGCACAATCAGCTACTGGGCTGGAATTCAACACTCACCCCAGCTGAAGAAAATGGAGTACCGGTCTCTGAGGAGGTGAGGTGCCACATGACGTCGGGTTGCCAGACTCCTGCTGCCCGCGTACCATGTCACTGCTGCTTGACTGACTGCTGCTCTTCCTTTGCTGCTCTGTCAGCTGCAAGTGTTCGGCGTCCCCAATTGAGGACATGTTGCCGCACACATTCACCCTCCAGCGGCTCTGCTTTTTGTATTTGCCGTGCGCCTTCTCCCGGCCTACCCCGGAAGTAGACTAAGCACTTCCGGGTCACAAGCGCCGACATCCTCTTCAGAAGTGTCGCGCTTCACGAGCCTGTGACCCAGGGCGGCATTCCCCGACCCCTGGGAACGCATCTCCGCTCCGACCAGACGAGGGGGTTCTACAAGCAGTACACCCCCGACGCTGCTTCCGGTGCCCCAGATTCTGTCGTTCTCTCTGGAGGGCAAGGAGGACCGCCCCTTTTTTAACCTGTAGGTTCCTGTCCGGATGGTGGGCGGATCCCCTCTCTCGTAGGGGTGCTGTCGTGGCGATAGGAAAATAAAAAAATTGTCAATTACCTCACTACGCAGACGCTGTGGAGGAGGGCTCCTAGAAGAAGACATTTTCTGCTGACTCTGTGGTCTCTGGTGTATCTGCAAGTATAAAGACACTTGTAAGCTACTATACAAATTAAATTACAAGCTTTGTGGTTTTTAATACTTACATCAGGAAACTGTCTGACTGGCACGGTGGTCCCTGCTGTCCTGGTGGTACCTGATGGATCTGTAAGTATAAAGAATGTATACTTAGACCCACAAACCCCCCAAACTAGCTAATGTAAAAGATTTAAAAATCACCCTGCTCAAATGATCAGAGCAATGTTCAAGCAGGCAAACAAAGTTTAGTGAAACAACCCCAAAAAATAGACCCAAGGAAAACCAGTCTGAGCTGGATAACCTAGTTCAATAATATGCGCAAGCTGTAAAACCATTTCCCCCACCCAAAAAAACAAAACAAAAAAACCCTCATGTAAAATTGAAATGGCTAAACACCAGTTGAAAATGTATTGAAAAGATCCCTTTAAAAAATTACTAAAAATAAAATAAACCTCTTAAAAAATTTCATTAACCTTTTAGATTAAAAATTAAATCCTCAACCAACTCTGTATTGCATGTGTGTATATTTGAGGGATCGTGCTCATAACATAGTAAGGCCAAAAACAATCACGACAGAGAATATTAGTATATAATTATTTATTTATTAAGTAACGGTTATCAGGTCATAAAATTACAATAATTAAAAACCAAAAAAATTTAATATATATGTATATACTAGTGCCCATATCTATATGGCTGCCATCATATATATACCCGTAAAGACTTTTTATATATCTAAAAAACACCCATTGTAGTTTATCAGAGAAATGTTTTTTAGATACAGTGCCTACAAGTAGTATTCAACCCCCTGCAGATTTAGGTTTACACATTTGGAATTAACTTGGCATTGTGACATTTGGACTGTAGATCAGCCTGGAAGTGTGAAATGCACTGCAGCAAAAAAGAATGTTATTTCTTTTTTTTTACATTGTGAAAAGTCTTTTCAGAGGGTCATTTATTATTGAACCCCTCAACCCACCAGAATTCTGTTTGGTTCCCCTAAAGTATTAAGAAGTAGTTCAGGCACAAAGAACAATGAGCTTCACATATTTGGATTAATTATCTCTTTTTCCAGCCTTTTCTGACTATTTAAGACCCTCCCCAAACTTGTGAACAGCACTCATACATGGTCAACATGGGAAAGACAAAAGAGCATTCCAAGGCCATCAGAGACAAGATCGTGGAGGGTCACAAGGCTGGCAAGGGGTACAAAACCCATTTTAAGGAGTTGGGCCTACCTGTCTCCACTGTTGGGAGCATCATCCGGAAGTGGAAGGCTTATGGAACTACTGTTAGCCTTCCACGGCTTGGACAGCCTTTGAAAGTTTCCTCCCATGCCGAGGCCAGGCTTGTCCGAAGAGTCAAGGCTAACCCAAGGACAACAAAAAAGGAGCTCCGGGGAGATCTCATGGCAGTGGGGACATTGGTTTCAGTCATTACCATAAGTAACATACTCTACTGCAATGGTCTCCGTTCCAGACGGGCCCGTAAGGTACCTTTACTTTCAAAGCGTCATGTCAAGGCTCGTCTACAGTTTGCTCATGATCACTTGGAGGACTCTGAGACTGACTGGTTCAAGGTTCTCTGGTCTGATGAGACCAAGATCTTTGGTGCCAACCACACACGTGACGTTTGGAGACTGGATGGCACTGCATACGACCCCAAGAATACCATCCCTACAGTCAAGCATGGTGGTGGCAGCATCATGCTGTGGGGCTGTTTCTCAGCCAAGGGGCCTGGCCATCTGGTCCGCATCCATGGGAAGATGGATAGCACGGCCTACCTGGAGATTTTGGCCAAGAACCTCCATCAAGGATCTTAAGATGGGTCGTCATTTCATCTTCCAACAAGACAATGACCCAAAGCACACAGCCAAGAAAATCAAGGCCTGGTTCAAGAGGCAAAAAATCAAGGTGTTGCAGTGGCCTAGTCTCCTGACCTTAACCCAATTGAAAACTTGTGGAAGGAGCTCAAGATTAAAGTCCACATGAGACACCCAAAGAACCTAGATAACTTGGAGAAGATCTGCATGGAGGAGTGGGCCAAGATAATTCCAGAGACCTGTGCCGGCCTGATCAGGTCTTATAAAAGACGATTATTAGCTGTAATTGCAAACAGAGGTTATTGCACAAAATATTAAACCTAGGGGTTGAATAATAATTGACCCACACTTTTATGTTTAAGATTTATGCATCTGTTAATAAATCCTGCTCTTGTTTGAAGTTTGAAGGCTCTAACTTTTTTGCATCTTATTAAACCTGCTAAATCTGCAGGGGGTTGAATACTACTTGTAGGTACTGTATATAAAAAGTCTTTACGTATATATATAAAAAAATGCTTATGATGGCAGCCATATAGATATGGGCACTAGTATATTATATACATATATATTAAATTATTCTTGTTTTTAATTATTGTAATTTTATGATCTGATAACCATTACTTAATAAATAAATAAATAATTATATACCGTATATACTCGAGTATAAGCCGAGATTTTCAGCCCAGCAGGGGAGGGGGAGCGGGGGCTGTGTAATTATACTTACCTACTCCCGGCGCGGTCCCTGCAGTCCCTGCTTCTTTCAGCGCTGCATCTTCTTCCTGTACTGAGGTCACATGGTACCGCTCATTAAAGTAATGAATATGCGGCTCCACCTCCCATAGAGGTGGAGCCGCATATTCATTACTGTAATGATCGGTAACTGTGACCGCTCAATACAGGAAGATGCAGCGCTGGAAGAAGCAGGGACTGCAGTGGACCGCGCCAGGAGCAGGTAAGTATACGGGGAGGCGAGTGCTGCGCGATATTTACCGCTCCTCGTTCCGGTGCGGCTCCGTCTCCAGCGTCCTCTGGCAGTGACGCTTAGGTCAGAGGGCGCGGTGACTTAGTCAGTGCGCGCCCTCTGCTGAGCGTAAGTGCAGGAGACGGAGCCGCACGAGGAGGCGGTAAATATTGAAAGCGCCGGCGTCCTGAGCGAAGAGAGGTGAGTGTGTTATTTTTTTTATTGCAGCAGCAGCATTATATATGGCACAGCTTTATATGGAGCATCTATGGGGCAATAATCAACGGTGCAGAGCATTCTATATGGCACAACTTTATATGGAGCATCTATGGGGCCATAATGAACGGTGTAGAGCATTCTATATGGGGCACAGCTTTCTATGGAGCATCTATGGGGCCATAATGAACAGTGCAGAGCATTCTATATGGGGCACAGCTTTCTATGGAGCATCTATGGGGCCATAATGAACAATGCAGAGCATTATATATGGCACAGCTTTATATGGAGTATCTATGGGGCCATAATGAACGGTGCAGAGCATTATATATGGGACACAGCTTTCTATGGAGTATCTATGGGGCCATAATGAACGGTGCAGAGCATTATATATGGGGCACAGCTTTCTATGGGGCCATAATGAATGATGCAGAGCATTATATATGGCACAGCTTTATATGGAGCATCTATGGGGCCATAAAGAACGGTGCAGAGCAATATATATGGGACACAGCTTTCTATGGAGCATCTATGGGGCCATAATGAACGGTGCAGAGCATTCTATATGGCACAGCTTTATATAGAGCATCTATGGGGCCATAATGAACGGTGCAGAGCATTCTATATGGCACAGCTTTATAAGGAGCATCTATGGGGCCATAATGAACGGTGCAGAGAATTATATATGGCACAGCTTTATATTGGGCCATAATGAACGGTGCAGAGCATTATATATGGCACAGCTTTATATGGAGCATCTATGGGGCCATAATGAACGGTGCAGAGAATTATATATGGCACAGCTTTCTATGGAGCCATAATGAACGGTGCAGAGAATTATATATGGCACAGCTTTATATTGGGCCATAAAGAACGGTGCAGAGCATTATATGTGGCACAGCTTTATATGGCACATCTATGGGGCAATAATGAACAATATGGAGCATTATATGGGGCACAGCTTTATATGGAGCATCTATGGGGCAATAATGAATGGTATGGAGCATCTATTTTTATTTTTTAAATTCACCGGTAGCTGCTGCATTTTCCTCCCTAGGCTTATACTCGAGTCAATAAGTTTTCCCAGTTTTTTGTGGCAAAATTAGGGGGGTCGGCTTATACTCGAGTAACTACGGTACTTATATTCTCTGTTGTGATTGTTTATGGCCTTACTATGTTATGAGCACGATCCCTCTAGTCCTCTGTAGTGCTACACTACATTATTGACACACTTGGTGATTTCTGGGTATCTCTCTATATTCATATAGTCTGTTTTAATTAATTATACCCTACAAGGTACCTTGGTATCACTAGTGTGTTTTATTAATTACTAATGTGTGTACATTTGTACATACACCACACTTCAAAATTAACCTTTATGAAATGATACTACGGACATTTTGAATTAAAAATTTTTAATATTTTTTTTTTTTATTTTAATTTTTTTACCATCACAATAGGAGCTACAATGCTCTTTATTTTAAATACAAGTAAATTAACTGTAAATGTTTTCAACAATAAAATAAAAAAAATTAAATAAAAAAACAAACACACATGCAAGACACACGCTCACACCACCATTACACACACACTGAAACCACATGCTGCACACACAACACTACTTGTTAAATACATCACAGTAAAAAAAACATGCACGCGCACGCACCCAGACGCAAGCACACATGCACACGCACAAAAGCACACAGGCGCACGCACAATGCATGCACACGCACAGAAGCGCACAAATGCACGCACAATGCATGCACACGCACGAAAGCACACAGGCACACGCAAACACACACAGATGCACACACATGCACGAAAGCACACACAAACACACAGATGCACACACAGACACACGTACGCACATACAGACGCACGCAAAAATAGCAGGACTCACACTGGCTGGCAGGCCTCTGGCTGGACGCTGACTGGCTTCTGGCTGGACGCTGACTGGACTGCTTCTGGCTGGACGCTGACTGGACAACTTCTGGCTGGACGCTGACTGGACGGCTTCTGGCTGGACGCTGACTGGACAGCTTCTGGCTGGACGCTGACTGGACAGCTTCTGGCTGGACGCTAACTGGACGGCTTCTGGCTGGACGCTGGCTGGCTTCTGGCTGGACGCTGACTGGACGGCTTCTGGCTGGACGCTAACTGGACGGCTTCTGGCTGGACGCTGAATGGATGGCTTCTGGCTGGACGCTGACTGGACGGCTTCTGGCTGGACGCTGACTGGATGGCTTCTGGCTGGACGCTGACTGGATGGCTTCTGGCTGGATGGCCTCAGGCTGGATGCTGGCTTCTGGCTGGACGCTGGCTGGATGGCTTCTGGCTGGACGCTGACTGGATGGCTTCTGGCTGGATGGCCTCAGGCTGGATGCTGGCTTCTGGCTGGACGCTGACTGGATGGCTTCTGGCTGGACGCTGACTGGATGGCTTCTGGCTGGATGGCCTCAGGCTGGATGTTGGCTTCTGGCTGGACGCTGGCTGGATGGCTTCTGGCTGGACGCTGACTGGATGGCTTCTGGCTGGATGGCCTCAGGCTGGATGCTGGCTTCTGGCTGGACGCTGACTGGATGGCTTCTGGCTGGACGCTGACTGGATGGCTTCTGGCTGGATGCTGGCTTCTGGCTGGACGCTGGCTGGATGGCTTCTGGCTGGACGCTGACTGGATGGCTTCTGGCTGGATGGCGGCTTCTGGCTGGATGCTGACTGGATGGCTTCTGGCTGGATGGCCTCAGGCTTGGGCCTGTCTGGTGAATTGGCTACAAAATCCTGATTCTGAGCATGCTCAGTGTAAAAAGACGTATTTCAGCGCTGGTACTCTCTTCCTGATTGCTGTGAGGTCGCGCTGGGTTACTCCCTTCTCCACTACACTTCCGTTGTCTGCCGGCCGTCACAATGCGTTTTGTGAAAAAAAACGCATCCTGCAAATTTGTCAACAGGATGCGTTTTTTTACCCCATAGACTTGAATTAGCAACGGATCGCAATGTATGGCCACACGTTTCGTCCGTCGTGCACTGGATCCGTCGGAATTTGGCGACACGTCGTCTGGAAAAAACGTTCAATGTAACATTTTTTGTCTGCATCGGTAAAACGTGCCACAACGGATCCTGCGTCCATAGGCTTCCATTCTAGCCAACGACGTGTGCCGCAGGATCCATCGTGGCACGACGGAAGTGTAGTGGAGAAGGGAGTAACCCAGCGCGACCTCACAGCAATCAGGAAGAGAGTAGCAGAGCGGCTGCGCAGGGGCCTACTCTATGCACAACGCCTGGACACTCAGATCTACCTCCCCAGCAGCAGGTAGGCAGCTGCGCACGCCCACAACCTAGGTGGTGCCAGCTAGAAGCTGTGGCCAAAGCATCATCCTCCCGCCTGCACAGCTGAAGGCGACATGACCCGATCGCACAAGCGTGAGCTGTTAGTACCGGTCGCTGCCCAGTTATGTGATAGCAGACATACGCCACTACGGGCCGGGCACTAGTGACAGCTACGGAGTATCTGGGACTTTTAGTCCCCGCACTGTTGCAGCGCTGCGTGCATATGACAGGTCCCTTCTGGACTGCATATCCCAAGGTGCAGTGCAAATGACAAGCAAAGCTAATGCTATACTTGATAAGCGGGGCCGATGACAACCCTGTACCTCGTCCAATAGGAACGCACGAGGGGCGGGGCTATGAGAGCAGGCTCCTGTTTCTTGTGCGGCTTATTAACCCTTCCCTCGCTACTACTGCTCGGTTGCTTGCCTTCAATCACTTTCTAGGCAGTTGTCAGCGCAGATGGCGGCCTTCAGCTAAGCATAAGCAGACACAGGGCTCGCGCTATGACACGCTTGTTTGCGTTGGTTTGGTACGTATACATATCCCGTGTAAGCAGACGGAGCTTTTTAAGGCGTCTCCATGCCGGAGTAGGGGTCCTGTCAGCCCCTCACCGTACAGCTGGAGAGCTGGAAGCCCCTGTGTCCAGCCATGTAGGCTGCTGGGCAGGCCAGGACTGGCCCAGTAGGGGCACAGGTCCTGCTTGGCTTCAGTAATCATCTGCTATTATGAGATGATCAAATGGCACAAAGGCCTGGGCTTGGAAAGGTTATACCAAGCTAACCCTGCGCCAGTAGGAGAGGCCTCATGGGCACATTGCGCCCTGTGCCAGTTACAGGGTGGGGCAGCTGGTGTCAGGGTGAGTATCCTGCTTGCTGCAGTGTATCGGGGGCATCCAGAGGCCTGGTACAGTACAAGGGGAACAGCTGACTCTTGGGGGCAGTATAAATGACCACAAGGCTGGTTGAAGATAATGCGTTATTGTAGAATTCATTGTATCCTTTTGCAGCCTCCCAAATGATTGACAAACCTGATCACTGCTTTATCATCAAGTCAGCATTAAGGACAGTCAATCAGCCAGTGTGAAAGAACCCTATGGGCACATTCACACTCCTGTGATCCAGTTCTTATGTTGACAAACATCAGGTTCAAGTGTTTCCATTGTCCCATTCTCATCCATTTTTTGTGGATCACCCATGCCAAGCTTGAGGCTGCTTTAAAAGTGGATGTAGCACTGAAGCCATCCATTTTTTTGCATCCACAAAAACAGACGTGCGAATTATCATTAGTTAAATGTCTAGCTAGCTAGTGTGGATAATAATGAGGATGCTTCCAAACATGATTAAAGCTAATTACTACAAAGTATCTTATTTATTTAAAAGGAATTTCTCACCAGATTATTGCTATGCAATGTATGTGAGAGCAGCATGACATATTGACAGAGACCCTGACTCCAGTGATGTGACACTTAATGGTCTACATGTTGTCATTTTGATAAATCTGTTTTATCTGCTGCAAATCTACCCGTTTTCTGAATGTTGAGGGTTTATAACTGTCCCCACCACTGATTCACAGCATTCTGTGTACATTGTTGGAAAACTGCTACTCAGTGTGTTGAAACACATAACCAAGTAACTGACACATCCCTGTAATCACGCACTCTGCCCTTTCATCATGGTGCACTCAGATTGCGTAGCAAAAACCCTGCTGACAGATTCCCATTAAAGGGAACCTGTCACCCCGTTTTTTCAATATGACATAAAAATAGCGTTCAATAGGGCCTGAGCTCTGCCTTACATTAGTGCCTTTATTATCCCTTGATTCCCCACCTTTGCTGCCAAAATACCTTAGTAAACTCGCCGTTTTCGGCTGTCAATCACCTTGGTCCGGTCCGATGGGCTGTGCCTAATCTCCGATTCTCCCCACGTCCGGCTTTTCACTGAGAATCTTCTTCCCAGCGTTGTATTTAGCACCTGCGCATTAAAGTGTCATCTCGCGCCTGCGCAGTATGCTTTGCCCAACTGTGGGCAAAGCATACAACACATCATTGCACATGCACGGGTTTTTCACTGTAACCTCTGTGCCCCGGAAGTCTCGATATGCAAATTTGCATACTGAGACTTCAGGAGCACAGAGGTTACAGTAAAAAACCGGCGCATGCGCAATGATGTATTGTATGCTTTGCCCACAGTTGAGCAATACATACTGCACATGCGGTAGCGGCAAATGCACTGCGCAAACACAAAACATGAGCGCGATCTGTGTTATTCACAGATCGAGTTACGTCTGACAAGCCGAGGAGCGGGGGAGAGACAGCGATTAGGCACAGCCCATCAGACCGTACCAAGGTGATTGACAGCAGAAAACGGCGAGTTTACTAGGGTATTTTGGCAGCAAAGGTGGGGAATCAAGGGACAATAAAGGGGCACTATTGTAAAGCACAGCTCAGGCCCTATTAAACGCTATTTTTATCTCATTGAAAAAACGGGGTGACTGGTTCCCTTTAAAAGCTACAGTGGCATGTAAGTTTGTGCACCGCTGGTCAAAATTACTCTTAGGCCGGCGTCACACGCAGCGTATGAAAATACGGTCCGTATATTACGGCCGTAATACGCTGAAAAGTCCCGAAAATAGTGGTCCGTAGCTCCTCCATAGGCAGGGTGTTTCACCGTTTATTGCGCATGGCATCCTCCGTATGTAATCCGTATGTCATCCGTACTGCGTGTTTTTATCGCAGGCTTGCAAAACCGACATACGGCTACACAAGGGATCCATGTGTAAAAAAACAACAACAAAAAACAAACAAAAAACATGTACTGTGTATATATATATATATATATATATATATATATATATATATATATATATATATATATATATATATATATATATATATATATATATATATATATATATATATATAATCAGTAGACACATATATGTATATATATTAATATTTCATCCAGCGCGATATAGCAGAAATCTCCTTCCTAAATCCGACATAATATGAGACATGGTTTACATACAGTAAACCATCTCATATCCCCATTTTTCTTGCATATTCCACACTACTAATGTTAGTAGTGTAGAAAACATACGAAAAAGACAAGAGTCTAAATTCCCAAATATGACTGGAACATATATAAATAATCACTGATGCCATGTGGTTCGTTTTTTGAAAAAGTATAAATACAATTTTATTCATATAACATCATAACAAAACAACACAGGCCATGACTTCGTGCAAGGATAAAAACAAAATCACTGGACAAGTATGACAGAGATGACGCATGCTAGTGGTGACCGATTATCCATATAACTCAGGCTATGTTAAGTGGTACCAGAAAATGAACTCACTGACAGAAGTGGAAAGCCCGAGTAACCACATAAAAAAATGGGCAAGCAAACCATAAAATGCCCCCTCCCACAGGATGTACTATATTAGCAAAAATAGCATAAGTGTAGCATAACTAAGTATGGACACCCATGGGGGGAAAGGAAAAAAAAAAAAAAAAGGGCTAAAGTACTATGCATATGTGGCCAAAGTATTGCTTACCCATAGGATAATGCCAGTCACCACAAGTTACCCCAACGCGCGTTTCGCTGCTTCTTCTTCAGGGGGCAGTGTGGAAATGTGCATAATCTGGACCTTAAATACCCCTCCAAGCACTCAGGACCATCTTCCCCTGACGAAGCCGTACGGGTTACGGCGATACGCGTTGGGTCGCGCCCCGCTCCCATTTTCATCTGGGACCCCCTCCTGGTTGGTATTTCCCTCCTTTGTTGGCCTGCGAGCCTTACCGTTACCATGGCCTGTATACTGGCGTTGTGCTACTTTGGGTGCACACGGGACTAGGGCCGTGTTATACATTTTTCTATCTGTGCCGGCCTGGTTACTGGCCTTCTATGGGCTATGGTGGCTTGCCCCTTGGGTATATTTCAGAGCATAACCAATTTCCCATTATAGGTTTATATTGGTCTGAGTAGGATATATGTTAGCCACTAAATTATTTGTGGCTGTGTCTCTGCTCTGTTATATGGTCATTTTTAGGAGGTTGTATATATCTGCCATTTCATATGCATTTGCATTTGTCTACATGTTTTTGATAACTATTATATATTTATATCCATATTTTCTGTTATTTTGCATTTATTTTGTAATTAATCATGTATTTGTAGGGGGTCCATGAGTGGGGTGCTCTTGTGCTGTTTTTACTTATGTTTTATATGTGTTTTTTGCTGTTTTTGGAGTACCCAATAAAATTTCTTATATTATTTGGTGTAGTGTGCGGGCTTTTCGGTAGTCTTCTTTCTCCGTTTTTTTCTCAGGACCAGGTGCAACACATATCAGGAAGTTGCCAGTGACTGTGTTACTGGAGCGCATGTGGGCGTGGCCGCCCACTTCCCCAGCATCACACTCGGCGTCAGGATGCAAAGCAGTATGGGAATGAAGTGTTCCCATAGCAACAGTACAAGCATTGCTCACAGAGACGCCTTGTGCGACGAGGGGCGGGGGCGGCCTCCGCGCACATCCGCAGTCCACACCGGAACCGGCAAGTCCGCCATATTATTGAAGGGCACAGACCATGCCACATAGCCGCCCATAAAACACAGCGCCTATTACATAGTAACATAGTAACATAGTTAGTAAGGCCGAAAAAAGACATTTGTCCATCCAGTTCAGCCTATATTCCATCATAATAAATCCCCAGATCTACGTCCTTCTACAGAACCTAATTGTATGATACAATATTGTTCTGCTCCAGGAAGACATCCAGGCCTCTCTTGAACCCCTCGACTGAGTTCGCCATCACCACCTCCTCAGGCAAGCAATTCCAGATTCTCACTGCCCTAACAGTAAAGAATCCTCTTCTATGTTGGTGGAAAAACCTTCTCTCCTCCAGACGCAAAGAATGCCCCCTTGTGCCCGTCACCTTCCTTGGTATAAACAGATCCTCAGCAAGATATTTGTATTGTCCCCTTATATACTTATACATGGTTATTAGATCGCCCCTCAGTCGTCTTTTTTCTAGACTAAATAATCCTAATTTCGCTAATCTATCTGGGTATTGTAGTTCTCCCATCCCCTTTATTAATTTTGTTGCCCTCCTTTGTACTCTCTCTAGTTCCATTATATCCTTCCTGAGCACCGGTGACCAAAACTGGACACAGTACTCCATGTGCGGTCTAACTAGGGATTTGTACAGAGGCAGTATAATGCTCTCATCATGTGTATCCAGACCTCTTTTAATGCACCCCATGATCCTGTTTGCCTTGGCAGCTGCTGCCTGGCACTGGCTGCTCCAGGTAAGTTTATCATTAACTAGGATCCCCAAGTCCTTCTCCCTGTCAGATTTACCCAGTGGTTTCCCATTCAGTGTGTAATGGTGACATTGATTCCTTCTTCCCATGTGTATAACCTTACATTTATCATTGTTAAACCTCATCTGCCACCTTTCAGCCCAAGTTTCCAACTTATCCAGATCCATCTGTAGCAGAATACTATCTTCTCTTGTATTAACTGCTTTACATAGTTTTGTATCATCTGCAAATATCGATATTTTACTGTGTAAACCTTCTACCAGATCATTAATGAATATGTTGAAGAGAACAGGTCCCAATACTATTAGGACAGAATGTAAAGGCGGTCGCCACACACAGGTATAGCCCATGAACAAAACCTAGCAACAGCACCATTTAACTAAAGGGAAAGAGCCCACTAAGCCACTAATGGCAAATTAACATGCAAATGCTGTAATAGCAAATTAGCAACATAGTACATTCAATTAAATACAGCAAAAAACAGTTAAACACATAATGCATTATGCAACAGTTTTTAAAAGGTGACATGACATGAACAAACAAATATGGCGATGATGTCATAGATGCGTGACTGGTCCGTAAAATGCTGAGTATAGATAGGGAACAGGATTTTTCCAAGGTCCAAAAAACTTCGTCCAAGATATCACACTAAATAAAAAAAGTGAAAAAACACAAACACACACACATAAGACAATAGTAATAAAAACAACGGCTCCAGATAAAAGCACGACATGAGACCACCGCAAAAGGCAAACAGGATCCCCCACAGACGCACCGGATTATAGAAAAGGGGAGAAACTAATATTTTCATTAAGCCCAGCAGGGGCAATAGTATCTAACATAACGATCCAGCGACACTCAAGCTGCGCCAGCCTGCGTTTAAGATCCCCTCCTCTGATGCCACAATGTAGGCGATCAATTCCACGGACTTTCAATAGATCCGGGTTGCAGGCATGGCACAGCCTGAAATGCCGAGGGATCGTTTTAAGGGAAGCCACGTCGATAGAGGATTGTGCTGCTCTGATGTCCCTCACATGCTCTCTTGTGCGAATACGCAATGCCCTAGAGGTGAGGCCCACATACACCAAGCCACAAGGGCATGTGGCATAGTATATGACATAGTCACTACTGCAGGATATATAGTCCCTAATTTTAAACGTTCTTTTGCCATCAGATGATGTAAAATCGGTGGCCCTTACAATGTTCCGACATGCCACGCATGAACCACACGGGTAACACCCCAGCCGCGGTGTACCCGTGAAAAAGGAGGGAACAGGCGGGGTTGCCACATAGTGTCTTTTAACCAAAAGGTCCCTCAAGTTGCTACTCCGTCTAGCTGTCATTAACGGTCTCTCGGGGAGTAGATCACCAATCACCGGTTCAGTCTTTAAGATCGGCCAATGTTTATTTAGGATACCGCGAATGGCATCCCATCTATTGTTATACGTAGTTATGAACCTAATCTGTTCAGAACCATTCTTAGCCCTCCCGGAGCCCGTCAGCAGCCGGCCACGGACAGACGTCTTAGCCCGTCAATATCCCTTTTTGATGCACCTGTTGCTATATCCACGTGAACGGAACCGGTCCCTAAGGTCCAGCGCCTGCGCCTCAAAGCGATCTGGGGTGGAACATAACTGCCTGATTCGCAGGAACTGCCCTATCGGAACCGCCCGTACCGTGGATGGGGTGTGGGCTGATGAAGCGTGTAAGAGTGAATTTACTGAGGTCTTCTTCCTAAACACATCCGTTTGCACCGTGCAGTCATCGTCAACACAAATCTGGATGTCCAAAAAATCAATAATACGGTCATGGTGTTGGAACGTTAATTTGATGTTGTACTCATTACTATTAAGAAAAGAAAAAAATGTTGACAGGTCCAAAACCGACCCTTGTCAAATAATCAATTAATCATCAATATAGCGGTACCACCCAACCACTTGGGAGGCGGCGCATGCGCCATCCCCGAAAACCTCCCTCTCCCAAAAGCCAAGAAAGAGGTTAGCGTAGGATGGCGCACACACCGCGCCCATTGCGGTACCGCGTTGCTGTAAATAAAACCGGTCTTTAAACGTAAAAAAATTGTGAGTGAGTACAAACCTCAAAAGCTCAAGAATTAAAGACTGCAACATAACATCCAAATTACTAGTGTTCAGGAAGAATTCCACAGCCCTCACCCCATGTTGATGCGCTATACATGTATACAGGGTTGGGTGGTACCGCTATATTGATGATTTATTGATTATTTGGCAAGGGTCGGTTTTGGACCTGTCAACATTTTTTTTTCTTTTCTTAATAGTAATGAGTACAACATCAAATTAACGTTCCAACACCATGACCGTAATATTGATTTTTTTGGACATCCAGATTTGTGTTGACGATGACTGCATGGTGCAAACGGATGTGTTTAGGAAGAAGACCTCAGTAAATTCACTCTTACACGCTTCATCAGCCCACACCCCATCCACGGTACGGGCGGTTCCGATAGGGCAGTTCCTGCGAATCAAGCGGTTATGTTCCACCCCAGATCGCTTTGAGGCGCAGGCGCTGGACCTTAGGGACCGGTTCCATTCACGTGGATATAGCAACAGGTGCATCAAAAAGGGATATTCACGGGCTAAGACGTCTGTCCGTGGCCGGCTGCTGACGGGCTCCGGGAGGGCTAAGAATGGTTCTGAACAGATTAGGTTCATAACTACGTATAACAATAGATGGGATGCCATTCGCGGTATCCTAAATAAACATTGGCCGATCTTAAAGACTGAACCGGTGATTGGTGATCTACTCCCCGAGAGACCGTTAATGACAGCTAAACGGAGTAGCAACTTGAGGGACCTTTTGGTTAAAAGCCACTATGTGGCAACCCCGCCTGTTCCCTCCTTTTTCACGGGTACACCGCGGCTGGGGTGTTACCCGTGTGGTTCATGCGTGGCATGTCGGAACATTGTAAGGGCCACCGATTTTACATCATCTGATGGCAAAAGAACATTTAAAATTAGGGACTATATATCCTGCAGTAGTGACTATGTCATATACTATGCCACATGCCCTTGTGGCTTGGTGTATGTGGGCCTCACCTCTAGGGCATTGCGTATTCGCACAAGAGAGCATGTGAGGGACATCAGAGCAGCACAATCCTCTATCGACGTGGCTTCCCTTAAAACGATCCCTCGGCATTTCAGGCTGTGCCATGCCTGCAACCCGGATCTATTGAAAGTCCGTGGAATTGACCGCCTACATTGTGGCATCAGAGGAGGGGATCTTAAACGCAGGCTGGCGCAGCTTGAGTGTCGCTGGATCGTTATGTTAGATACTATTGCCCCTGCTGGGCTTAATGAAAATATTAGTTTCTCCCCTTTTCTATAATCCGGTGCGTCTGTGGGGGATCCTGTTTGCCTTTTGCGGTGGTCTCATGTCGTGCTTTTATCTGGAGCCGTTGTTTTTATTACTATTGTCTTATGTGTGTGTTTGTGTTTTTTCACTTTTTTTATTTAGTGTGATATCTTGGACGAAGTTTTTTGGACCTTGGAAAAATCCTGTTCCCTATCTATACTCAGCATTTTACGGACCAGTCACGCATCTATGACATCATCGCCATATTTGTTTGTTCATGTCATGTCACCTTTTAAAAACTGTTGCATAATGCATTATGTGTTTAACTGTTTTTTGCTGTATTTAATTGAATGTACTATGTTGCTAATTTGTTATTACAGCATTTGCATGTTAATTTGCCATTAGTGGCTTAGTGAGATCTTTCCCTTTAGTTAAATGGTGCTGTTGCTAGGTTTTGTTCATGGGCTATACCTGTGTGTGGCGACCGCCTTTACATTCCGTCCTAATAGGCGCTGTGTTTTATGGGCGGCTATGTGGCATGGTCTGTGCCCTTCAATAATATGGCGGACTTGCCGGTTCCGGTGTGGACTGCGCATGTGCGCGGCGGCCGCCCCTCGTCGCACAAGGCGTCTCTGTGAGCAATGCTTGTACTGTTGCTATGGGAACACTTCATTCCCATACTGCTTTGCATCCTGACGCCGAGTGTGATGCTGGGGAAGTGGGCGGCCACGCCCACATGCGCTCCAGTAACACAGTCACTGGCAACTTCCTGATATGCGTTGCACCTGGTCCTGAGTGCTTGGAGGGGTATTTAAGGTCCAGATTATGCACATTTCCACACTGCCCCCTGAAGAAGAAGCAGCGAAACGCGCGTTGGGGTAACTTGTGGTGACTGGCATTATCCTATGGGTAAACAATACTTTGGCCACATATGCATAGTACTTTAGCCCTTTTTTTTTTTTTTTCCTTTCCCCCATGGGTGTCCATACTTAGTTATGCTACACTTATGCTATTTTTGCTATTATAGTACATCCTGTGGGAGGGGGCATTTTATGGTTTGCTTGTCCATTTTTTATGTGGTTACTCGGGCTTTCCACTTCTGTCAGTGAGTTCATTTTCTGGTACCACTTAACATAGCCTGAGTTATATGGATAATCGGTCACCACTAGCATGCGTCATCTCTGTCATACTTGTCCAGTGATTTTGTTTTTATCCTTGCACGAAGTCATGGCCTGTGTTGTTTTGTTATGATGTTATATGAATAAAATTGTATTTATACTTTTTCAAAAAACGAACCACATGGCATCAGTGATTATTTACATATGTTCCAGTCATATTTGGGAATTTAGACTCTTGTCTTTTTCGTATGTTTTCTATATGGTTCTATGAAGAGTATTCCCCATAAATATGGTCCTTTTATATTTTGGGTTCCGATATGCTTATCTAATGTTAGTAGTGTGTCTATGCAAAATTTGGCCGTTCTAGCTAGTAAATTAAAGGGTTAAATGGCGGGAAAAATTGGCGTGGGCTCCCGCGCAATTTTCTCCGCCAGAGTAGTAAAGCCAGTGACTGAGGGCAGATATTAATAGCCTGGAGAGGGTCCATGGTTATTGGCCCCCCCCTGGCTAAAAACACCTGCCCCCAGCCACCCCAGAAAAGGCACATCTGGAAGATGCGCCTATTCTGGCACTTGGCCACTCTCTTCCCATTCCCGTGTAGCGGTGGGATATGGGGTAATGAAGGGTTAATGCCACCTTGCTATTGTAAGGTGACATTAAGCCAAATTAATAATGGAGAGGCGTCAATTATGACTATCGCAGCTGACATCTGGCACTATGTGCCAGGAGCGGTCACGGACCGCCCCCGGCACATTAACCCCCGGCACACCGCGATCAAAGATGATCGCGATGTGCCGGTGGTGCATGGAAGCACCGCGCAGGGAGGGGTGTTATGATAGGCAATTCAGTAACACAATGTACATAGCGATCAGAGCACATACAGTGATCTGACAATAACCCAAAATAATAGAACGAGCTCTGAGACGTGGGAACTCTGTAGACCGCAATTCCTGATACTCTCCAAACACAACTAGAGGCAGCCGTGGATTGCGCCTAACGCTACCTATGCAACTCGGCACAGCCTGAGAAACTAACTAGCCTGAAGATAGAAAAATAAGCCTACCTTGCCTCAGAGAAATACCCCAAAGGAAAAGGCAGCCCCCCACATATAATGACTGTGAGCAAGATGAAAAGACAAACGTAGGGATGAAATAGATTCAGCAAAGTGAGGCCCGATATTCTAGACAGAACGAGGATAGGAAAGATAACTTTGCGGTCTACACAAAACCCTAAAGAAAACCACGCAAAGGGGGCAAAAAGACCCTCCGCACCGAACTAACGGCACGGAGGTACACCCTCTGCGTCCCAGAGCTTCCAGCAAAACAAATAGACAGCTGGACAGAAAAAATAGCAACAAATAGCAAAGAAGCACTTAGCTATGCAGAGCAGCAGGCCACAGGAATGATCCAGAGAAACCCAAGTCCAACACTGGAACATTGACAGGAAGCATGGATCAAAGCATTAGGTGGAGTTAAGTAGAGAAGCAGCTAACGACCTCACCAGATCACCTGAGGGAGGAAACTCAGAAGCTGCAGTACCACTTTCCTCCACAAACGGAAGCTCCCAGAGAGAATCAGCCGAAGTACCACTTGTGACCACAGGAGTGAACTCTGCCACAGAATTCACAACAGTACCCCCACCTTGAGGAGGGGTCACCAAACCCTCACCAGAGCCCCCAGGCCGACCAGGATGAGCCACATGAAAGGCACGAACAAGATCGGGAGCATGGACATCAGAGGCAAAAACCCAGGAATTATCTTCCTGAGCATAACCCTTCCATTTAACCAGATACTGGAGTTTCCGTCTTGAAACACGAGAATCCAAAATCTTCTCCACAATATACTCCAATTCCCCCTCCACCAAAACTGGGGCAGGAGGCTCAACAGATGGAACCATAGGTGCCACGTATCTCCGCAACAATGACCTATGGAATACGTTATGTATGGAAAAAGAATCTGGGAGGGTCAGACGAAAAGACACAGGATTAAGAACCTCAGAAATCCTATACGGACCAATAAAACGAGGTTTAAACTTAGGAGAGGAAACCTTCATAGGAATATGACGAGAAGATAACCAAACCAGATCCCCAACACGAAGTCGGGGACCCACACGGCGTCTGCGATTAGCGAAAAGTTGAGCCTTCTCCTGGGACAAGGTCAAATTGTCCACTACCTGAGTCCAAATCTGCTGCAACCTGTCCACCACAGTATCCACACCAGGACAGTCCGAAGACTCAACCTGTCCTGAAGAGAAACGAGGATGGAACCCAGAATTGCAGAAAAACGGCGAAACCAAGGTAGCCGAGCTGGCCCGATTATTAAGGGCGAACTCAGCCAAAGGCAAAAAGGACACCCAGTCATCCTGATCAGCAGAAACAAACATCTCAGATATGTTTCCAAGGTCTGATTGGTTCGTTCGGTCTGGCCATTAGTCTGTGGATGGAAAGCCGAGGAAAAAGACAAATCAATGCCCATCCTACCACAAAAGGCTCGCCAAAACCTCGAAACAAACTGGGAACCTCTGTCAGAAACAATATTCTCTGGAATGCCATGCAAACGAACCACATGCTGGAAGAACAAAGGCACCAAATCAGAGGAGGAAGGCAATTTAGACAAGGGTACCAGATGGACCATCTTAGAAAAGCGATCACAGACCACCCAAATGACTGACATCTTTTGAGAAACGGGAAGGTCAGAAATAAAATCCATAGAGATATGTGTCCAAGGCCTCTTCGGGACCGGCAAGGGCAAAAGCAACCCACTGGCACGAGAACAGCAGGGCTTAGCCCGAGCACAAATCCCACAGGACTGCACAAAAGTACGCACATCCCGCGACAGAGACGGCCACCAAAAGGATCTAGCCACTAACTCTCTGGTACCAAAGATTCCAGGATGACCAGCCAACACCGAACAATGAAGTTCAGAGATAACTCTATTCGTCCACCTATCAGGGACAAACAGTTTCTCCGCTGGGCAACGATCAGGTTTATTAGCCTGAAATTTTTGCAGCACCCGCCGCAAATCAGGGGAGATGGCAGACACAATTACTCCTTCCTTGAGGATACCCGCCGGCTCAGATAAACCCGGAGAGTCGGGCACAAAACTCCTAGACAGAGCATCCGCCTTCACATTTTTAGAGCCCGGAAGGTACGAAATCACAAAGTCAAAACGGGCAAAAAATAACGACCAACGGGCCTGTCTAGGATTCAAGCGCTTGGCAGACTCGAGATAAGTCAAGTTCTTATGATCAGTCAATACCACCACGCGATGCTTAGCTCCTTCAAGCCAATGATGCCACTCCTCGAATGCCCACTTCATGGCCAGCAACTCTCGGTTGCCCACATCATAATTTCGCTCAGCAGGCGAAAACTTCCTGGAAAAGAAAGCGCTTGGTTTCATCACTGAGCAACCAGAACCTCTCTGTGACAAAACAGCCCCTGCTCCAATCTCAGAAGCATCAACCTCGACCTGGAACGGAAGAGAAACATCTGGTTGACACAACACAGGGGCAGAAGAAAAACGACGCTTCAACTCTTGAAAAGCTTCCACAGCAGCAGAAGACCAATTGACCAAATCAGCACCCTTCTTGGTCAAATCGGTCAATGGTTTGGCAACACTAGAAAAATTGCAGATGAAGCGACGATAAAAATTAGCAAAGCCCAGGAACTTTTGCAGACTTTTCAGAGATGTCGGCTGAGTCCAATCATGGATGGCTTGGACCTTAACCGGATCCATCTCGATAGTAGAAGGGGAAAAGATGAACCCCAAAAATGAAACCTTCTGCACACCAAAGAGACACTTTGATCCCTTCACAAACAAAGAATTAGCACGCAGGACCTGAAAAACTGTTCTGACCTGCTTCACATGAGACTCCCAATCATCCGAGAAGATCAAAATGTCATCCAAGTACACAATCAGGAATTTATCCAGGTACTCACGGAAGATGTCATGCATAAAGGATTGAAACACTGATGGAGCATTGGCAAGTCCGAACGGCATCACTAGATACTCAAAATGACCCTCGGGCGTATTAAATGCAGTTTTCCATTCATCGCCTTGCCTGATTCTCACCAGATTATATGCACCACGAAGATCTATCTTAGTGAACCAACTAGCCCCCTTAATCCGAGCAAACAAATCATATAACAATGGCAAGGGGTACTGAAATTTAACAGTGATCTTATTAAGAAGGCGGTAATCTATACACGGTCTCAGCGAACCATCCTTCTTGGCTACAAAAAAGAACCCTGCTCCTAATGGCGACGATGACGGGCGAATATGCCCCTTCTCCAGGGATTCCTTCACATAACTGCGCATAGCGGTATGCTCAGGCATGGATAAATTAAACAGTCGACCTTTTGGAAATTTACTACCAGGAATCAAATTGATAGCACAATCACAATCCCTATGCGGAGGTAGGGCATCGGACTTGGGCTCATCAAATACATCCCGGTAATCAGACAAGAACTCTGGAACCTCAGAAGGGGTGGATGACGAAATTGACAGAAATGGAACATCACCATGTACCCCCTGACAACCCCAGCTGGACACCAACATGGAATTCCAATCCAATACTGGATTATGGGCTTGTAGCCATGGCAACCCCAACACGACCACATCATGCAGATTATGCAACACCAGAAAGCGAATAACCTCCTGATGTGCAGGAGCCATGCACATGGTTAGCTGGGTCCAGTATTGTGGCTTATTCTTGGCCAAAGGTGTATCATCAATTCCTCTCAATGGAATAGGACACTGCAAGGGCTCCAAGAAAAACCCACAACGTTTAGCATAATCCAAGTCCATCAAATTCAGGGCAGCGCCTGAATCCACAAACGCCATGACAGAATACGACGACAAGGAGCATATCAAGGTAACGGACAGAAGAAATTTTGACTGTACAGTACCAATGGCGGCAGACCTAGCGAACCGCTTAGTGCGCTTAGGACAATCAGAGATAGCATGAGTGGAATCACCACAGTAGAAACACAGCCCATTCAGACGTCTGTGTTCTTGCCGTTCAACTCTGGTCATAGTCCTATCGCACTGCATAGGCTCAGGTTTAATCTCAGGTAATACCGCCAAATGGTGCACAGATTTACGCTCACGCAAGCGTCGACCGATTCATAGGAAATCCCAGCATGACATCCTTAATGGCTTCAGAGAGACCCTTTCTGAAAATGGCTGCAAGCGCAGATTCATTCCATTGAGTGAGCACGGACCATTTTCTAAATTTCTGGCAATATAGCTCTATCTCATCCTGAGCCTGACAAAGAGCCAGCAAATTTTTTTCTGCCTGATCCACTGAATTAGGCTCATCGTACAGCAATCCAAGCGCCAGGAAAAACGCATCGATATTACTTAATGCAGGATCTCCTGACGCAAGAGAAAATGCCCAGTCCTGAGGGTCGCCACGCAAAAAAGAAATGACGATCCTAACCTGTTGCGCCGGGTCACCAGAGGAGCGAGGTTTCAAAGCCAGAAACAGTTTACAATTATTCTTGAAACTCAGAAATTTAGTTCTATCTCCAAAAAACAAATCTGGAATAGGAATTCTCGGTTCTAACAAAGAATTCTGAACCACAAAATTTTGAATATCTTGAACTCTTTCCGTGAGCTGATCTACACATGAAGACAGACCTTTAATGTCCATTGTAACACCTGTGTCCTGAACCACCCAAATATCTATGGGAAAAAAAAGACAAATCACAGTGCAAAGGAAAAAAAATGGTCTCAGAACTTCTTTTTTCCCTCTATTGAGAATCATTAGTACTTAGGCTTCCTGTACTGTCATGATAGGCAATTCAGTAACACAATGTACATAGCGATCAGAGCACATACAGTGATCTGACAATAACCCAAAATAATAGAACGAGCTCTGAGACGTGGGAACTCTGTAGACCGCAATTCCTGATCCTCTCCAAACACAACTAGAGGCAGCCGTGGATTGCGCCTAACGCTACCTATGCAACTCGGCACAGCCTGAGAAACTAACTAGCCTGAAGATAGAAAAATAAGCCTACCTTGCCTCAGAGAAATACCCCAAAGGAAAAGGCAGCCCCCCACATATGACTGTGAGCAAGATGAAAAGACAAACGTAGGGATGAAATAGATTCAGCAAAGTGAGGCCCGATATTCTAGACAGAACGAGGATAGGAAAGATAACTTTGTGGTCTACACAAAACCCTAAAGAAAACCACGCAAAGGGGGCAAAAAAGACCCTCCGCACCGAACTAACGGCACGGAGGTACACCCTCTGCGTCCCAGAGCTTCCAGCAAAACAAATAGACAGCTGGACAGAAAAAATAGCAACAAATAGCAAAGAAGCACTTAGCTATGCAGAGCAGCAGGCCACAGGAATGATCCAGAGAAACCCAAGTCCAACACTGGAACATTGACAGGAAGCATGGATCAAAGCATTAGGTGGAGTTAAGTAGAGAAGCAGCTAACGACCTCACCAGATCACCTGAGGGAGGAAACTCAGAAGCTGCAGTACCACTTTCCTCCACAAACGGAAGCTCCCAGAGAGAATCAGCCGAAGTACCACTTGTGACCACAGGAGTGAACTCTGCCACAGAATTCACAACAGAGGGGGCTCCCTGCGTGCTTCCCTGAGCCCCCCACAGCAACGCGATGTGATCGCGTTGCTGCGAGGGTCTTACCTCCCTCCCTCCCTGCTCCAGGCCCGGATCCAAGATGGCCGCGGATCCGGTTCCTGCAGGGAGGGAGGTGGCTTCACAGAGCCTGCTCAGAGCAGGCACTGTGAAGCAGCCTGCACTGCTCTCAGATCGGTGATCTGACAGAGTGCTGTGCAAACTGTCAGATCACCGATCTGTGATGTTCCGTCCCCCCCTGGGACAAAGTAAAAATGTAAAAAAAATTTTTTTCAAATGTGTAAAAAAATAAATAAAAAAAAATATTCCAAAATAATGAAAAAAAAAAATATTATTCCCATAAATACATTTCTTTATCTAAATAAAAAAAACAAAACAATAAAAGTACACACATTTAGTATCGCCGCCTCCGTAACGGCCCGACCTATAAAACAGGCCCACTAGTTAACCCCTTCAGTAAACACCGTAAGAAAAAAAAAAACGAGGCAAAAAACAACGCTTTATTATCATACCGCCGAACAAAAAGTGGAATAACACGCGATGAAAAAGACAGATATAAATAACCATGGTACCGCTGAAAACGTCATCTTGTCCCACAAAAAACGAGCCGCAGCATCATCAGCAAAAAAATAAAAAAGTTATAGTCCTGAGAATAAAGCAATGCAAAAATAATTATTTTTTCTATAAAATAGTTTTTATCGTATAAAAGCGCCAAAACATAAAAAAATGATATAAATGAGGTGTCGCTGTAATCGTACTGACCCGAAGAATAAAATTGATTTATCAATTTTACCAAACGCGGAACGGTATAAACGCCTTCCTCAAAAGAAATTCATGAATAGCTGGTTTTTGGTCATTCTGCCTCACAAAAATCTGAATAAAAAGCGATCAAAAAATGTCACGTGCCCGAAAATGTTACCAATAAAAACGTCAACTCGTCCCGCAAAAAACAAAACCTCACATGACTCTGTTGACCAAAATATGGAAAAATTATAGCTCTCAAAATGTGGTAACGCAAAAAATATTTTTTGCAATAAAAAGCGTCTTTCAGTGTGTGACGGCTGCCAATCATAAAAATCCGCTAAATAACCCGCTATAAAAGTAAATCAAACCCCCCTTCATCACCCCCTTAGTTAGGGAAAAATTAAAAAAATGTATTTATTTCCATTTTCTCATTAGGACTAGGGTTAGGGCTAGGGTTAGGGCTAGGGTTATGGTTAGGGCTAGGGTTAGGGCTAGGGTTAGGGCTACAGTTTGGGTTGTGGCTAAAGTTAGGGTTCGGGTTGGGGCTAGGGTTAGGGTTAGGGCTAGGGTTAGGGCTACAGTTTGGGTTGGGGCTAAAGTTAGGGTTCGGGTTGGGGCTAAAGTTACAGTTAGGGTTTAGATTACATTTACAGTTGGGAATAGGGTTGGGGTTAGAGGTGTGGTTAGGGTTACTGTTGGGATTAGGGTTAGGGGTGTGTTTGGATTAGGGTTTCAGTTATAATTGGGGGGTTTCCACTGTTTAGGCACATCAGGGGCTCTCCAATCGCGACATGGCGTCTGATCTCAATTCCAGCCAATTCTGCGTTGAAAAAGTAAAACAGTGCTTCTTCCCTTCCGAGCTCTCCCGTGTGCCCAAACGGGTTTACCCCAACATATGGGGTATCGGCGTACTCCGGACAAATAGAATAACAACTTTTGGGGTCCAATTTCTCCTGTTACCCTTGGGAAAATACAAAACTGGGGGCTAAAAAATAATTTTTGTGGGAAAAAAAAAGATTTTTTATTTTCCCGGCTCTGCGTTACAAACTGTAGTGAAACACTTGGGGGTTTAAAGCTATCACAACACATCTAGATGAGTTCCTTAGGGGGTCTATATTCCAAAATGGTGTCACTTGTGGGGGTTTCTACTGTTTAGGTACATTAGGGGCTCTGCAAACGCAATGTGACACCTGCAGACCAATCCATCTAAGTCCTCATTCCAAATTGAGCTCCTTCCCTTCCGAGCCCTCCCATGCGCCCAAACAGTGGTTCCCCCCCACATATGGGGTATCAGGGCACTCAGGACAAATTGGACAACAAATTGTGGGGTCCAATTTCTCCTGTTACCCTCGGGAAAATACAAAACTGGGGGCTAAAAAATAATTTTTGTGGGAAAAAATTTTTGTTTTATTTTTACAGCTCTCCATTATAAACTTCTGTGAAGCCCTTGGTGGGTGAAGGCGCTCAGCACACATCTAGATAAGTTCCTAAGGGGGTCTACTTTCCAAAATGGTGTCACTTGTGGGGGGTTTCAATGTTTAGGCACATCAGTGGCTCTTCAAACGCAACATGACGTCCCATCTCAATTCCTGTCAATTTTGCATTGAAAAGTCAAACGGCGCTCCTTCCCTTCCGAGCTCTCCCATCCGCCCAAACAGTGGTTTACCCCCACATATGGGCCATCAGCGTACTCAGGACAAATTGTACAACAACTTTTGGGGTCCAATTTCTTCTCTTACCCTTGGGAAAATAAAAAATTGGGGGCGAAAATTAATTTTTGTGAAAAAATATGATTTTTTATTTTTACGGTTCTACATTATAAACTTCTGTGAAGCACTTGGTGCGTCAAAGTGCTCACCACACCTCTAGATAAGTTCCTTAGGGGGTCTACTTTCCAAAATGTTGTCACTTGTGGGGGGTTTCAATGTTTAGGCACATCAGGAGCTCTCCAAACGAAACATGGCGTCCCATCTCAATTCCAGTCAATTTTGCATCGAAAAGTCAAATGGCGCTCCTTCGCTTCCGAGCTCTGCCATGCGCCCAAACAGTGGTTTACCCCCACATGTGGGGTATTGGCGTACTCAGGACAAATTGTACAACAATGTTTGGGGTCCATTTTCTCCTGTTACCCTTGGTAAAATAAAACAAGTTGGAGCTGAATTAAATTTTTTGTGAAAAAAAGTTAAATGTTCATTTTTATTTAAACATTCAAAAAATTCCTGTGAAGCACCAGAAGGGTTAATAAACTTCTTGAATATGGTTTTGAGCACCTTGAGGGGTGTAGTTTTTAGAATGGTGTCACACTTGGGTATTTTCTATCATATAGACCCCTCAAAATGACTTCAAATGAGATGTGGTCCCTAAAAAAAAAAAAAATGGTGTTGTAGAAATAAGAAATTGCTGGTCAACTTTTCGAGTCCATATGAGGACAACCAGCAGAGGGCGCCCTCTTATGATCTCAAGCCTGGGAGCTTTCTAGGAAAGTTCCCACGATCTAGGAACAGCCAGCAGAGGGCGCCTCACCGCAAATGCAGGTAAATATAGGTCAATGACCTACTTTACCTACATTCTCCGGGGTTTTGCAGACATGAGCAGCTGCATTAGCGGAGCTCATGGCTGCAAAATATTTTAACCCCTTCAGATGGATTTACATCGTTGGACGTGACAGATCCTCGGAAGGTATGTATTTTCAGATCGAGGGTCTTCAGTGAGTGGATTGAGAGTAGAATAAATTAATACAACAACCTTTGTGTTTTTTTCATTAAATTAATTTTTAATAATGTGTGTGTGTTTTTTTTTTTTTTAACCCTTTACTAGTATTGGATTAATAATGGATAGGTGTCATAATTGACGCCTCTCCATTATTAATTTGGCTTAATGTCACCTTATAATAGCAAGGTGGCATTAACCCTTCATTACCCCATATCCCACCGCTACACGGGAGTGGGAAGAGAGTGGCCAAGTGCCAGAATAGGCGCATCTTCCAGATGTGCCTTTTCTGGGGTGGCTGGGGGCAGGTGTTTTTAGCCGGGGGGGAATAACCATGGACCCTCTCCAGGCTATTAATATCTGCCCTCAGTCACTGGCTTTACTACTCTGGCGGAGAAAATTGCGCGGGAGCCCACGCCAATTTTTCCCGCCATTTAACCCTTTAATTTACTAGCTAGAACGGCCAAATTTTGCATAGACACACCACTAACATTAGTAGTGTGGAATATGCAAAAAAAAAATGGGGATATGAGATGGTTTACTGTATGTAAACCAGGTCTCATATCATGTCGGGTTTAGGAAGGAGAAGGCAAAAGCCGGTAATTGAATTACCGGCTTTCTGCTATAGCGCGCTGGATGAAATAATAATATATATATATACATATGTGTTATATATATATATATATATATATATACCTATTCTATGTGTACACATTTATTCTACCTATTCTACTGTAAGCTGTCAGTGTGATTTTACTGTACACCGCGCTGAATTGCCGGCTTTTCTCTCTAACAGCGCTGCGTATTCCTCGCAAGTCACACTGCTGGTCCGTGTGTAATCCGTATTTTTGGGGCTTCCATAGACTTTCATTGATGTTTTATTTGCGCAATACGGTGACAAACGCAGCATGCTGCGATTTTCTACGGCCGTAGAAAGCCGTATAATACTAATCAGTTTAATACGGCAGATAGGAGCATAGAGAATAATTGTGCCGTATGTTTTGCGAGTTTTACGGACGTAGTTTCTGCGCTCTTACGTCCGTAAAACTCACAAGTGTGATGCCGGCTTTAGGTTATGTGTCCATGTGCAGTAAACGCTGCGTGATTGACGCTGCATAGAGACGCAGCATCAAACACGCAGCGTCCAGATGTTAGAGCATAGTGGAGGGGATTTATTGAAATCCCGTCTCCACTATGCGTGGTAACACGCACGCGGCGGCCCTGCGACTCCGGACATGCTGCACGTCTTTTCAGATCGCAGCATGTCTGTATATCTTGCGGCGACGCTGCGGCACCGCAAGATATAGCACAGGACCCTATGCGATGGGTGCGATGATCCCGGATGTGTGCTATGAACCCATCCGGCATCATCGCGTCCCAGAAGGGGGCGGGGCTTAGCACAGAGCGGCAAAGCCGCTCCGACGATACCGCCGGCCATCCTGAAGGTGGACACATACCCTTAGGCTGTGTGACTGCGTTGCATTTTTTTCCGCAGAGGAAAGACTTAAAAAACGCTTACAAAGTGCATTCCCTTATTTTTAATGGAATTCCGCATTGTTGTGCCCATGCTGCATTTTTTTCCGTGAAAAAAAATGCAGCATGTTCATTAATTTTGCGGAATTTCGGCGATTTTGACGCTATATTATTGTATTGGGACGCTCTGGAAAAAAAACGCTAGAAATCGCATGCAGATTTCCTGCGCAGGGAGTCCAGTTTTGATCAGGAAAATTCTGCATACATTCTGCAACGTGGGCACATAGCCTTATTGGGAACCGTTAAGTTGAAGATGATCTCTAAAAGGCCGAAAGTTACGGATGACACATTTCCTTTGTATTTTAAAGGAGAGAAAAATTACATCTTTTACATTTTTTTTTTTTTTTTATGAAAATGGGTCAATGCATAAGTTTGGGCACCCTCCATGGTTAATACATAGTGGCACCCCCTTTTGTGAGTATTGTTCTGTCTTCATACACGTTGATACGGTGTGTGTGATCCGACATACGGCATAAACCACTTCTGTCTCCCAAATAAGCAGACTGTTCTCTGTAGTCTAACTTGTTTATTGGTAAACATGAGCGCGGTAAAACTATAAGAATACAAATGATTTGTATAAGTATTGGGCAAATAATAACATGACTGCAACTAACAGGGAAAGCATACAGGATGATGCAACTTCTATAATAACTACATACAGCAGGTAACCAAAAATCACATTTCCTGTGTACTAGCTGCTATACAGTTAATCATACTCTGTATAACATTACATAGCAAGAACAGGGATAATGGTCTTACCGGATAATCTTAACTGGAATGGCAAGTAAGTGAGGTAGTTCAACACAGCAGATTAACACGTGTGTCCAGGGAAATACACAGAGAGAAAATGGAGTTTTCCCTTCCCATGATACCTTGGTGAATCCCAGAATGCAACACTCTAATAGTTACTGAAAAACACAGGTAATAAATTTAACCACCACTGGGTGGTGCTATAACACAGCAAAACCAAAACTATGGTATTAAACCTTTTTAAAGCTAGATACGAAACCTGACCTTCGCTAGAATGGGCAGAACACTCCCCGCTTGGCATCAACCGATGCCACCCACAGGTTCTTTTGGCGAAAACAGTAAGACAAGTTCCGCAACTGGTCTGAGGAATAGTTTACTCTCCCCGGACTTGCCTACTTTGACCTCGACCTTACGCACCTTCCCATCTTTGCTTGGGAGTATCTTAGTGATGAGGCCTAGTGGCCACTCATTACGGTGAGACTGGCTGTCTTTCATGAGAACGACA
Organism: Ranitomeya imitator; assembly: GCF_032444005.1. Lineage (NCBI taxonomy): Eukaryota > Metazoa > Chordata > Amphibia > Anura > Dendrobatidae > Ranitomeya > Ranitomeya imitator. Next base: position 589,488,373 of record NC_091282.1, read on the forward strand.
TCACCGGTTTTGATGTTTGGTTTGTCGGTCTGACACTTCTTCCTGGGTTGTAAGGTAGAGAGGTACTGCTTCCTCCATCTGTCCCAGAAGGTATTGGAGAGACTTTGGACTTGTCTCCATTGTCGTCTGTAGAGGTCCTTGTTGCTAAATTCTCCAGGTGGAGCGCTGAGAACGCTGGCTTTCTGAGTAAGTAACATGGCAGGAGTGAGAATGGTCGGATCCTCAGAGTCACTAGAAAGTGAAGTCAATGGTCTAGCATTAATAATGGCCAAAACTTCTGCCAGGAATGTGGTCAAACTTTCATGTGTGAGTCTTGCGCTACCTGCTTGCAAGAAGATGGAGTCAAGGATTCTGCGTGCCATTCCTATCATCCTCTCCCAAGCGCCTCCCATGTGAGAAGAGTGTGGAAGATTGAAAGTCCAGGTGCATCCCTGCTCATTCAAGTACCTTTCCACACTGGTGGTGTCTAGGTTGGAAGGAATTTGAAGTTCTTTCACTGCTCCTACAAAGTTGGTACCTCTATCGGAGCGTATGTGCTTCACGGGCCCTCTGATGGCGATGAAACGTCGGAGTGCATTTATAAACCCTGAAGTGTCCATGGACTCAATTACTTCGATGTGGACTGCTCTGATGGACATACAGGTGAACATAACCGCCCAGCGTTTGGCGTTGGCTTGGGCTCTTCTAGTGTGCCGTGCAACCACAGACCATGGCCCGAATACGTCCAGTCCGACGTTGGTAAAAGGAGGTTCTGTACTAAGTCTGGTGGGAGATTGGCCATCTTTGGCTTTTGAGTCCCGCCACGGAGTTTGCGACAAATCACGCAGTTGTAAATGAGTTTACTCACGCACAGCTTTGCTCCAACTATCCATAGTCCAGCAGTTCGTAGATTTCCTTCGGTAAACAGTCGGCCCTGATGTTTCACCAAGACGTGGTGGTGTTGCACAAGCAGGGTCGTGACATGATGATGTCCAGGAATTATTATAGGGTGTTTCTCCCCGAATTCCACTTCAGCTTCTTGAAGACGACCTCCAATTCTTAACAGCCCATCTTGGTCGATGATTGGATCAAGCTTCTTCAAGACACAGGTTGGTTTTTATTGAGGTTATCTATTTCTTTGGCGTAACATTCACGTTGTATGGTACGAATTATAACGTTCTTGGCATTTTCCATGTTTGGAACGGTAAAGGCAAGCTTGCAGTGGTGCCAACCTTTGCAAGGTTCCTGGATGGCGGGTGACGTTGACTTGTAGGATCGAGCCGCATGAATTAAACAAGCGAGGGCACGAACAAGCGAGTTCCAAGTTGGGAACCTATTGAAACGGTGGGATTTGAGGTGATTGTCTTTAGTCACCGTACGTAGGACGGATACCTGAGGGCGGATTTCTTCATCTGCCTCCGGATCTACCAGCTCAAAGATGTTTGACTCGTCCGTGTATGGCGTCGAACGGTATAAGAATGTTGGGCCAGTAAACCAGGTTGTGTCCTTAAGGTGTCTTGCTTCAATGGATCTGGTTGCTTGGTCCGCAGGGTTGTGGTTTGTGGACACATAATGCCACTGTTTAGGGTCGGTGGATCTCCTGATCCTTAGCACCCGATTGCTGACGTAGACATAGAAACGACGAGTTTCATTGCAAATGTACCCCAACACTACCTTGCTGTCAGTGTAGAACTCGATTTCTTTGACCTCCAGGTCCATTTCTGTTGAGATAAGCTCAGCTAACTCTACTGCTAACACAGCTGCACAGAGTTCCAGTCTGGGTACTGTATGTTCACGGAGCGGGGCCAGTTTTGTCCGGCTCATAACAAGCCTCACGTGGCATTGTTCGTTGATGTCAATAGTTTTCAAATACGCCACTGCTGCAATTGCTTTGGTTGAGGCATCGCAGAAGATACAAAGCCTTTGCATCTTGATTTCTGTTGATGGCACAGAAGCATATGGTCGTGCAACGTAGAGACTTGACAGGGCTTCTAACGAGTTCTTCCATCTTACCCACAAGTCTCTTTTCTCACTGGGAAGCGGATCATCCCAATCGGACGTCTCTTGGGTGAAGTCTCTCAACATCATTTTACCTTGGATAGTTACAGGAGTTACAAATCCCAGAGGATCGTACAAGCTGTTCACAACGGACAGGACGCCTCTACGCGTGAAAGGTTTCTCTTCTTCGCTGATCTGGAAGGTGAATGCATCCCTTTTCAAATCCCAAAGTAAACCCAGGCTCCGCTGCATAGGGAGGGAGTCCGTGCTTAAATCCAAGTCTTTTAAATCGGTTGAGTAATCTTGAGAGGGAAAGGCTGCCATTAGTTTTTGGCTGTTGGAAGCAATTTTGTGCAACCTCAAATTGGATGAAGCGAGCATTTCTTGCGCCCTTTTCAGGAGACTGACTGCCGACTCATCTGTGGTTGTGGATTTCAGGCAGTCATCTACGTAGAAATCCTTTTCCACAAAAGATCTTACATCCGATCCTTACTTTGCTTCACCCTCTCTGGCTGAATGTCTAAACCCATAGATAGCGACAGCAGGGGAAGGGCTGTTCCCGAAGATGTGTACCTTCATACGATATTCCACGATGTCCTTGTAGGGGTCATTATCGCGGTACCAGAAAAACCTCAAGTAGTTTCTGTGTTCTTCTTTAACAAGGAAGCAGTGAAACATCTGTTGTATGTCGGCCATAAATGCTACTGCATCTTTGCGGAAACGAAGAAGTACTCCCAGAAGTCTGTTGTTGAGGTCTGGACAAGATAGAAAGACGTTGTTTAAAGAAACACCTTCGTATCTGGCACTTGAGTCAAATACCACTCTTATCTGACCAGGTTTCTTCGGATGATACACGCCGAAAATAGGTAAGTACCAACATTCCTCGGAATCTTGAAGTACAGGTGCAATTTCCGCGTGGCCACTCTGGAATATTCTCTCCATGAAGGTAAAGAAGTGTTCTTTTGTCTCTGGTGACTTCTGCAGTTTGAGTGTAAGGGAAACAAATCGACTGTACACAAGTTCTCTGTTGTTGGGTAAGCGTTGCCTCTGTGGTTTGAATGGTAAAAGTGTGACCCAACTCTTTGATTCATCTCTTACTATCTCCCGCTCCATGATGTCCAAGAACAGTCTGTCCTCTATGGATGTTGCTACCTGGTTGTCTTCTCTTGTCCTGTGGAAAACTGTGCACCCTATATGATCTTGCTCACCGTCGCATGCATGGTCTTCACAGGAGGGATCAGCTAACGGACAAGATGGAGGGGTGTTGTGTGGCAATTCTTTAATCAGGAAACTGCTCTCGCATGGCTGGAAGAGAGACGGGCGTCCATTCTCGAGGGTATTGGTGAGCATGCTGTTGACTGATGTCGGCCTGTGTGCTCCACCCAAACAGACGTCTCCCACAATGACCCATCCTAGGTCAAGTCTCTGAGCATATGGGGCATTTTGTGGGCCGTTGATCTGTCCTCTAGCCTTGTGGACCCGTAGAATGTCTCTTCCGAGGAGTAAGACGATAGGGGCTCCTTGGTCAAGCTCCGGTATCAGGCGAGCTATACGTCTCAAGTGGGTATGATGAGCTGCTACCTCTGGTGTAGGTATCTCCGACCTGTTGTCGGGAATTTGATTGCACTCCAGTATCGATGGCAAGGATAAGCAGGTTTGAACGTCCATAGACTCTACTTTGAATCCGGTCGCTTTTCTCCCCGCCGTCTCGACAGTACCTGCACATGTCTTCAAGGAGTACGGAGAGCCGGGACCAGCAATGTTGAAGGTGTTGAAGAAAAAGGACTTAGCTAGAGACCTGTTACTCTGATCGTCCAAGATTGCATATACCTTGATTGCCTTATCCCGTTGGCTCGCTGGGAATACTCTGACAAGACAGATCTTCGAGCAGGATCTTCCTGCTACAAGTTCCTTGCAGATCTCTGTACACTGAGAAGTGACCACTGGGGTGTCAATGTCAGTGTCCATCTGTTTTTCGGCAGACTCTTCTACTCGCGACGATACCCCTGAGGGTGGTCCAGGGTGTAGAGCCGTGTTGTGCTCCGCACTACTGCATTCTGCGCATTTCACACTGGTTTCACAGTTCTTGGCGAAGTGTGAGGTAGTCGCGCAGCATCTGAAGCATATCTTGTTTTCCTTTAGGAAGCTCTTACGGTCTTCTAGAGGCTTCTCCCTGAAGGCTCTACATTTTAGTAGAGGATGAGGTTTCTTGTGTAGGGGGCAGTGTTTGCTGAGATCCTGAGGTTTGTCCTCCTCTGGAGAGGACTTACTTGCCCTGTAAGGATAACCTGTGGAGGTAACATTAGTTTTGTGTACTGCCACTGGTGTTTTACTGGGTTTTACACCGGAGGCAGTGGTACATGACATAGTGAAATCGAAACTGGGGTCATTTCTAACTTTAGCCTGCTGAGCAACAAAGTCTACAAACACCCTGAAAGGAGGAAATGGCACCTTATGAGCCTGTTTGTAACGGGACCCGTGACTGACCCACTTTTCTTGTAAATTGTAAGGGAGCTTTTGGACAATCGGGTTGACACCTCTGGCAGTGTCCAGGAATGCCAACCCTGGTAGGTCACCTGCCTGAGCAGCATGTACCTCCATTAACAAGTCGCTCAGTTCCCTGAGCTTTTGATAACCCTTATTTGCTATCTTGGGGAAATCATCAATTCTTTTATACACAGCATTTTCTATAGCTTCTATTGACCCATAACATTCTTCTAGTTTCTCCCACACCATGCGAAGTCCTGTGTGTGGGTACTTTATGTTAATGTTCCTGATTCTTTTGGCGTGTTCAGCTGACTCATTCCCAAGCCACTTAACCAGCAGATCTAACTCTTCACTACTGGAAAGATGCAAGTCTCTGATGGCGTTCTGGAAGGAGGCTCGCCAAGCTCTGTAGCTTTCAGCTCGATCGGTGAACTTTAAAAGTCCCTTGGTCACCAGCTCCCGGCGGGAAAAGAACCTTGCAAAGTTCATAGTGGCTGAGTCAGTGTCAACATGAGCTGGTGTGCTGTTGTCATGCAGTGTGTGTGGTGCATCCTCATACCTGGTAGGAGCTTCTGGCTTAGGAAAGTCTGTATAAAACCGTTCTGAAGCGAAGGGTGTCCCTGTCAGTCTGGGAGGAGGCCGTACCTTCTGTTCTGTAAGACGATAGTGGTGGTCGACGTCGTTTCGCAGTATACCTTCCTGCTTCCAGTACAGTGTTTGGGTGAAGGATCTCTGGTAATCTGTATAGGCTGGTTGGTGTAACGGATCAGAGTTGTCTTCAATTCCGGGATGTTGGTGGACATATTCTGAGACGCGTCGAGCAGGGTCCTGACGATCAAGGTCTGGTCCACGTACGTCGCTGTCACGCTCAGATTCGGGAAACTCCACGGCTTCTAAGAACTCAGCTTTGGCTATTGCGGCTGCTGCTTCTTTTTCGGCGGAAAGCCTTTCTAAGGTCGCTCGCAGGTGTGCTGTACCTGCGTCTCTATCGGCTTGCAGGCGGGCTCTTTCTGCTTCTTGCTCGGCTTGCAGGCGGGCTCTTTCTGCTTCTTGGCAGGCTCTTTCTGCTTCTCTATCTGCTTGCAGGCGGGCTCTTTCTGCTTCTTGCTCTGCTTGCAGGCGGGCTCTTTCTGCTTCTTGCTCTGCTTGTCTTAACTTTAACTGCATCTCTTGTGCAGCGAAGGAGGATCTTACCTTCGCCACCTCAGCTTCTGCTCGGGCGAGGGTGACAGACCTTTTCGAGGAAGACTTGCTAGAGCGGCTTGTTTGAGACCTCGTCCTGACTGAGGATGCTCGACTTGCAGACATCGTGTGTCCGTTTGCAGGCTGTAGGACGTCTCAGAGCGGGTAGGAATGACTTCAGCGTAGACTGAGACGTGTAGCGCTTGGCGGGCAAAATTGCGGCCGCTGCGGTATCTGCAGGCTGTGCGGTGAGGTACAAGCGGCTATGTAAGTGGTCTTGTTATTGCTGGCGTCTAGCCTGGTTTTGCTAGCCTCCGCTGGTATTTAGCTTCTGTTTTACTGCTTGCTGGTATCTAGCCTGCATTTTACTGGCCTCCGCTGGTATCTAGAATGTGTTTTACTGGCCAAGCTGGCGTCAAGAATCCGTTTTACTGTTCTGTCTTCATACACGTTGATACGGTGTGTGTGTGATCCGACATACGGCATAAACCACTTCTGTCTCCCAAATAAGCAGACTGTTCTCTGTAGTCTAACTTGTTTATTGGTAAACATGAGCGCGGTAAAACTATAAGAATACAAATGATTTGTATAAGTATTGGGCAAATAATAACATGACTGCAACTAACAGGGAAAGCATACAGGATGATGCAACTTCTATAATAACTACATACAGCAGGTAACCAAAAATCACATTTCCTGTGTACTAGCTGCTATACAGTTAATCATACTCTGTACAACATTACATAGCAAGAACAGGGATAATGGTCTTACCGGATAATCTTAACCGGAATGGCAAGTAAGTGAGGTAGTTCAACACAGCAGATTAACACGTGTGTCCAGGGAAATACACAGAGAGAAAATGGAGTTTTCCCTTCCCATGATACCTTGGTGAATCCCAGAATGCAACACTCTAATAGTTACTGAAAAACACAGGTAATAAATTTAACCACCACTAGGTGGTGCTATAACACAGCAAAACCAAAACTATGGTATTAAACCTTTTTAAAGCTAGATACGAAACCTGACCTTCGCTAGAATGGGCAGAACAAGTATCACAGCGGGTAAACACTTTTTATAGCCAGCCAAGAGTCTTTCAATTCTTGTTTGATGAATTTTCATCCTTCTTCCTTAGAAAATTATTCCAGTTCTGTGAAATTCTTGGGTCACCTTGCATACACTGTTATTTTGCGGTCTAGCCACGGATTTTCAGTGCTGTTCAGATCAGGGAACTGAGGCCATTGTTTAACCTACAGCTTGAACCTTTTCAGGTCGACTATTGTGGATTTTGACTTATCCATTTATAGACGCCATCTTCTTCTCAAATTCAGCTTTTTTACGCATGGTGTTATGTTTGCATCAAGATTTTTGTTGAAATTTCATTGAATCCATTCTTCCCTCTAACCGTGAAATGTTACCTATGCCATTGGCTGAAACACAACCCCAAAGCATGACTGATCCACACCCATGCTTAATGGTTGGCCAGATATTCTTTTCCTGAAATTCTGTGCCCCCCTTTTTTTTCCCTCTTCCACACATACCTTTTGATTATTGGGGCCAAAGAGTTCTTTTTTAACCTCGTTGGTTCAAAGGACTTGTTTCCAAAATGTATCAGTCTTGTTTAGATGATCTTTTGCATACTTTTGACACTGGATTTTATGGTGAGAATGCAGGAGAGATTTTCTCCTGATGATTCATCCATGAATGTCATATTTGTGCATGTGTCTCTGAACTCCAGAGTCTGGAGTCTGCTCCTATGAGCAGCTCTCATTGAAATTTTGCTTAGTTTTACTGAACTTATCTTGACCTCTACTGTTCCTGTTCACTGCCATTTCTTAATTACATTTCAAACTGAGGAAAGGGCAACTTGAAAACTCTTATCTTCTTGTAGCCTTCTCCTGGCTTGTTGGCATCCTCCATTTGCAGAATTCTAGGTAGCTGTTTTAGAAGAACCCATTGTTGCTGTTATTTGGCACAAGGTTAGAGGAGGCTATGTATTTTACAAAGCTGTGAAATTTGCGTCACCTGTCCTTTCCTAACGATGGTGGTCAACAAATCATAACCCTAACAGGCTAATGAAGGTCTGAAACCTTGGCCAAAGTTGGAAAAAAGTATAAAGGAAATGTGACTTTACTTTTATTGTGAACAGTTAGGCTATGTGCACACGTAGGAAATGTGGTGCAGAATTTTCTGCACAGAATCTGCATTTCCTGGCAGAATCCGCAGCTGCATATTTGCCGCAGATTTTGTGTGGATTTTCTACAGTTTTTGCCACTGCAGATTTCTATCATGGAAGGGTGCAGAAACGCTGCAGATCCGCACAAAAGAAGTGACATGCACTTCTTTTAAATCCGCAGCAATTCCGCACTGATTTTTTCCACACCATCTGCACAACTTTTTTTTTTTTTTTTTTACCCATTGGTTTACATTGTACTGTAAATCACAGTCACAGATCCGCACTAAATCCGCATCGTGTGCACACAGCCTAAAGGCACCGTTACACTAAACGACTTACCAACGATCATGACCAGCGATACGACCTGGCCGTGATCATTGGTAAGTCGTTGTGTGGTTGCTGGGGAGCTGTCCCACAGACAGCTCTCTCCAGCGACCAACGATCCGTCTTCAACGATGCCGAAGTCCCCGGGTAACCAGGGTAAACATCGGGTTACTAAGTGCAGGGCCGTGCTTAGTAACACAATATTTACCCTGGTTACCATTGTAAAAGTTTAAAAAAAAAAAAAAACTCTACATACTTACATTCTGATGTGTCACGTCCCCTGGCGTCAGCTTCCCTGCACTGACTGTGTCAGTGCCGGCCGTAAAGCACGCAGAGCACAGCGGTGACATCACCACTGTGCTCTGCTTTCCGGCCGGCGTTCACAGTCAGTGCAGGAAAGCTGACGCCGGGCGACATGACAGACATCAGAATGTAAGTATGTAGTGTTTTTTTTTTTTTTTTTTTTAACTTTTACAATGGTAACCAGGGTAAATATCGGGTTACTAAGCGCGGCCCTGCGCTTAGTAACCCAATGTTTACCCTGGTTACAAGTGAACACATCGCTGGATCGGCGTCACACACGCTGATCCAGCGATGACAGCGGGTGATCAGCGACCAAAAAAAGGTCCTGATTATTCCCCACGACCAACGATCTCCCAGCAGGGGCCTGATCGTTGGTCGCTGTCAAACATAACAAGATCGTTAACGGGATCGTTGCTACGTCACAAAAAAACGTGACGTTGCAACGATATCGTTAAGGAAATCATTATGTGTGAAGGTACCTTTAAGCAAGTTGAAAAGTTATTTTGACCAGGAATGCCCGATCTTTTACATGCTACCGTATATACACTTTCATTACCAACTTAATGGTCAGTGAATAGTGTTGAGCGATACCTTCCGATATCAGAAAGTATCGGATTGGATCGGCCGATATTCAAAAAATATCGGATATCGCCGATACCGATACCCGATCCCAATGCAAGTCAATGGGACCAAAATATCGGAATTAAAATAAACCCTTTCTTTCCTTGTAGGTTCATTCTACATGAAGGAAAACAACAAAGAATAATGCAGGATGTATTTGGGGAGGTGGCGGAGACATTAAAGTCATAGAGGTTTAGCGCATTCAAATAGAATAGCCTTTTTTTTTTTTTTTTTTTAAAGACGTTCGTAGTGACAAAGATATTGACTATGTAATTTTTTTTTTTATTTTGTCAGATATTGATGTTTCACTATTCCACGCCCTTCCCCTTATTTTTTTTTTACTTTTCCCACACTTTCATCTTCATCATCATCAGCATCTTTGACATAGACTTTCTTCACCTTATTCATCTTCTTCTTCATCTTCTACCTATTTTTTTTTTATTACATTCTTCATATTCATTTTATTCAACTATTATTATTCTTCCTATTCTACATATTCATTTTCTTCAACTATTATTATTCTTCCTATTCTACTTCTTCATCATATTCTCATTTGTGACAGGCATTCCCGTAGTTGTTATCTATAAAAGTTTGAAGATTACACCTTCCGTTCTGCCAGTCACAAAAGTTACATTTGTCCGCGTTCAGTTTGGCCTGCAGCATCAGGCTTTATCCAGGGGCACCACGAGGAGGAACGGACTCACCCCCATACACTGCTTAGTCTTCTTCTGCATATAATTTAGATAATATCTTTTGCTCTGATATTAAGTGTTATGCTTAATGTTCTTCTGCTCTTTGTTCTGCAGCCTCTTGTTCTTCTGCTTCTCGGTCTTCCATGTCGTCGTCTCCAGGGTCGTCGTCTACGCCGTCGTCGTCTCCGCCGTCGTCGTCTCCGCCGTCGTCGTCGTCATCGGGGTGGTCTTCCGGGTCGTCGACTTTAGGGTCTTCAACTTGGAAATGTAGCAGAAGGTACAAGAAGGCTGAGAAAATGCCAAGAACCAGCTGATGGAACTGGAACTCGGATGGCTACCCGAAGGTTCAAGAGCCTATGGAACTACCGAGGACCAGCTGACGTTACTGGAACCCGGTTACTAAGCAGGAGGTACCTGTGCTAAAAAGCACTACCAAGGACCGCCTGACGTTGGCGGAACTCGGATACCCAGAAGGAGGCACCTAAGCCAAAGGCTCTGCCCGGAATCAGCTGACGTTACTGGAACCAGGATGGGGAGCAGAAGGTACAAGAGCAAAAGACACTGCCGAGAACCAGCTGACGGTACTGGAACCCGGATGGGTAGCCGAAGGTCCAAGAGCCAATGGAACTACCGAGGACCAGCTGACGTTACTGGAACCCGGTTACTAAGCATGAGGTACCCGTGCTAAAAAGCACTACCAAGGACCACCTGACGTTGGTGGAACTTGGATACCCAGAAGGAGGCACCTAAGCCAAAGGCTCTGCCCGGAACCAGCTGACGGTACTGGAACCAGGATGGGGAGCAGAAGGTACAAGAGCAAAAGACACTGCCGAGAACCAGCTGACGGTGCTGGAACCAGGATGTGGACCAGAAGGTCCACAGGAGAGGAGAGAACAGCTAGGCCGCGAGGCAGCCGCAGTTACCGAACCCCAACAGTCCTACAGGGGGAGCTTGGCCTACTGGCACTACAGAACCAGCCTTGACTACCAATTCACGCAGCCCACATAGGAAGCTCCTAAACTGGAGGCACCCTGGAGTTGGCTAACCCGACCGCAACACGACGGGGCAAGCATAGGCGTCTCAGTGAGTTTGACAGTCCCCGGAAACAGCTGACGGTGCTGGAACCAGGCTGGGCACGAGGGAGTACCCGTGACAAAAACACTGCCGAGAACTAGCTGGCAGTGCTGGAACCCGGATGCGTTGCCCCAGTGTGCTAGAGCCAATGGCACGACTGAGGACCAGCTGACGGTGCTGGAACCCGGTTACTAAGCTGTAGGTGCCCGCGCTTAAAAGCACTACCAAGGACCGCCTGACGTTGGCGGAACTCGGATACCCAGGAGGAGGCACCTAAGCCAAAGGCTCGGCCCGGAACCAGCTGACGGTGCTGGAACCAGGTGGTGGACCACAAGGTCCACAGGAGAGGAGAGAACAGCTAGGCCGCGAGGCAGCCGCAGTTACCGAACCCCAACAGTCCTACAGGGGGAGCTTGGCCTACTGGCACTACAGAACCAGCCTTGACTACCAATTCATGCAGCCCACATAGGAAGCTCCAAAACTGGAGGCACCCTGGAGTTGGCTAACTCGACCGCAACACGACGGGGCAAGCATGGGCGTCTCAGTGAGTTTGACAGTCCCCGGAAACAGCTGACGGTGCTGGAACCAGGCTGGGCACGAGGGAGTGTGTTGTGAATTCTGTGGCAGAGCTCCCTCCTGTGTTCACAAGTGGTACTTCGGCTGGTTCTCTCTGTGAGCTTCCGTTGGTGGAGGAAAGTGGTACTGCGGCTTCTGAGTTTCCTTCCTCAGGTGATGTGGTGAAGTCGTTAGGTGCTGCTCTATTTAACTCCACCTAGTGCTTTGATCCTGGCCTCCAGTCAATGTTCTAGTATTGGACCTGTTTCCTCCTGGATCGTTCCTGTGGCCTGCTGCTCTGCATAGCTAAGTTCCTCTTTGCTATTTGTTTGCTGTTTTTTTTTCTGTCCAGCTTGTCAATTTGTTTTTACTGCTTGCTGGAAGCTCTGGGACGCAGAGGGTGTACCTCCGTGCCGTTAGTTCGGTACGGAGGGTCTTTTTGCCCCCTTTGCGTGGTTTTTGTAGGGTTTTGTGTTGACCGCAAAGTTACCTTTCCTATCCTCGCTCTGTTCAGAAAGTTGGGCCTCACTTTGCTAAATCTATTTCATCTCTACGTTTGTCTTTTCATCTTAACTCAGTCATTATATGTGGGGGCTGCCTTTTCCTTTGGGGTATTTCTCTGAGGCAAGGTAGGCTTATTTTCTATCTTCAGGCTAGCTAGTTTCTCAGGCCGTGCCGAGTTGCATAGGGAGCGTTAGGCGCAATCCACGGCTGCCTTTAGTGTGGTTTGGAGAGGATTAGGGATTGCGGTCAACAGAGTTCCCACGTCTCAGAGCTCGTTCTTGTTTTTTGGGTTATTACCAGGTCACTGTATGTGCGCTGACCTCTATGTTCATTGTGGTACTGAATTACCTTTCATAACAGGAGTAGCCGTGACAAAAACACTGCCGAGAACCAGCTGGCGGTGCTGGAACCCGGATGCGTTGCCCCAGTGTGCTAGAGCCAATGGCACGACCGAGGACCAGCTGACGGTGCTGGAACCCGGTTACTAAGCTGTAGGTGCCCACGCTTAAAAGCACTACCAAGGACCGCCTGACGTTGGCGGAACTCGGATACCCAGGAGGAGGCACCTAAGCCAAAGGCTCGGCCCGGAACCAGCTGACGGTGCTGGAACCAGGTGGTGGACCACAAGGTCCACAGGAGAGGAGAGAACAGCTAGGCCGCGAGGCAGCCGCAGTTACCGAACCCCAACAGTCCTACAGGGGGAGCTTGGCCTACTGGCACTACAGAACCAGCCTTGACTACCAATTCACGCAGCCCACATAGGAAGCTCCAAAATTGGAGGCACCCTGGAGTTGGCTAACTCGACCGCAACACGACGGGGCAAGCATAGGTGTCTCAGTGAGTTTGACAGTCCCCGGAAACAGCTGACGGTGCTGGAACCAGGCTGGGCACGAGGGAGTATCCGTGACAAAAACACTACCGAGAACCAGCTGGCGGTGCTGGAACCCGGATGCGTTGCCCCAGTGTGCTAGAGCCAATGGCACGACCGAGGACCAGCTGACGGTGCTGGAACCCGGTTACTAAGCTGTAGGTGCCCGCGCTTAAAAGCACTACCAAGGACCGCCTGACGTTGGCGGAACTCGGATACCCAGGAGGAGGCACCTAAGCCAAAGGCTCGGCCCGGAACCAGCTGACGGTGCTGGAACCAGGTGGTGGACCACAAGGTCCACAGGAGAGGAGAGAACAGCTAGGCCGCGAGGCAGCCGCAGTTACCGAACCCCAACAGTCCTACAGGGGGAGCTTGGCCTACTGGCACTACAGAATCAGCCTTGACTACCAATTCACGCAGCCCACATAGGAAGCTCCTAAACTGGAGGCACCCTGGAGTTGGCTAACTCGACCGCAACACGACGGGGCAACGCATAGGCGTCTCAGTGAGTTTGACAGTCCCCGGAAACAGCTGACGGTGCTGGAACCAGGCTGGACACGAGGGAGTACCCGTGACAAAAACACTGGTGAGAACCAGCTGGCGGTGCTGGAACCCGGATGTGTTGCCTATTAAAGATTGTCTTCCTAGAGCCCCAACTAGCGGTGTTGGAGCAAAGGGTAAGCAGGGGCAGCAGAGTGTAGGCCGAAGCCTGCACTGGAGGCAGCTTTGTGTCTGCGTTGCGTTTGCAGGACACTTTGCCAGGCTACACAGTGGGGGAACAGCTGGCGTTGCTGAACCCCACTGACACAATGGCGGGTGTTTTTCTCTGTGCAGCTAGCACTTCCGGGCAAAAACTTGCGGTGTTAGAGCCCAGGGTCAGCAGGAGGAGAAGAGGAGCAGAGTGTAGGCCGAAGCCTAGTTGAACCAATTTCAAAGGAAACCTTTAACCCCCCCCTCAGGTGTTACAAAGTACAGGAGCCACACCTTGTGCAGCATTAATGCTGCACAAGTCAAAGGTTGCTCTATTAATTTGTCTACTTGCACATGCTGAATGAAAGACGTACACAATTTAGCCCATTCTGCAGTCAAACTGTAGTGGAGGCGTGACTTGTCTTTTTAAGGAGACGCAGCACAGGTGTCCCAAATAACGCCTTGGTGCTTGGCGCAGCTTCCTGAGCGTTGTTATTTGCTCTACAGGAGTCTGCGCTCTTGTGTTATCCCTCGGCAATGCCCTGTTAGCGCTGCCTGTCTTATGACCTCATTTCATGTTGGCCGGTGCGGTTAACGATGGCCATAAATCCCATACCCACAGTGCCTTTTCATAAAGTCACACTGTGGTGCTGGGATTCGTGGCCTTGAGCAGTAAATATTTTCGCCGCTCACACACGTCCTTACACCTGCTTCAGACTGGGCGGCCTCTGCTGATCCCTTCTCGCATGCTGCGGCCATGAGGCTGCACAGTCTGAAGAAGGCGGAAGGAGATGAGTGACGACAGGCGAACATATGCACTGCTCGTGCCCATAAACCACACCCTCGCTGACAAAATAAATAAGAAACCGAGGGGCGTTGTTTCGAGCAGGGCGCAGCCAGCTAACCAATGATGTCAAAAGACGGGAAGCGCTACCAAGGGTGGTGCTGCGTATCATTAGAAAGGAAAGTCACAAGTCAGGGACAGTGGAATGGTCTCAATGAGACACATTTTCTCCGTGTTGAGTTCAACGTGGGCAAGTAGAAAAAGTCAGCCACCTTGTACAAATGCAGCAGTACTGCTGTACAAGGTGGCTGTTATACATAGAAACACCTGGGGGTGGGGGGCAGGCTTCCTTCAATTTCAGTTCATGTGCCTGCGTGGCGTTTGCAGGTCACGTTGCCGGCTACACAGCAGGGGAACAGCTGGCGGTGCTGAACCCCACTAACACATTGGCTGGTGTTTTTCTCTGTGCAGCTAGCACTTCTGGGCAAAAACTAGCGGTGTTTGAGCCCAGGGTCAGCAGGAGGAGGAGAGGAGCAGAGTGTAGGCCGAAGCCTCCACTGGTGGCAGCTTTTGGTCAGTTGTGCCAGCGTGGCTTGTGCTGGACACGATGCCAGCTACACAGCAGGGGAACAGCTGGCGGTGCTGAACCCCACTAACACATTGGCTGGTGTTGTTCTCTGTGCAGCTAGCACTTCTGGGCAAAAACTAGCGGTGTTAGAGCCCAGGGGCAGCGGGAGGAGGAGAGGAGCAGAGTGTAGGCCGAAGCCTACTTGAACCAATTTCAATGGTAACCTTTAACCCCCCCTCAGGTGTTGCAAGGTACAAGAGCCACACCTTGTGCAGCATTAATGCTGCACAAGTAAAAGGTTGCTCTATTAATTTTTCTCCTTGCACACGCTGAATAAAACACGTACACTATTTAGCCCATTATACTGTCAAACAGTAGTGGAGGCGTGACTTGTCTTTTTAAGGAGACGCAGCACAGGTGTCAAAATTTACACCTAGGTGCTGGGCGCAGATTCATGAGCGTTGTTATTTGCAGTACAGTACTCTGCGCTCTTGTGTTATCCCTTGGCAATACCCTGTTAGTGCAGCCCGTCTTATGACCTCATTTCATGTTGGCCGGTGCGGTTAACGATGGCCATAAATCCCAGACCCACAGTGCCTTTTCATAAAGTCACACTGCATGGCTGGGATTCGTGGCCTTGTGCAGTAAATATGTTCGCCGCTCACACATGTCCTTACACCTGCTTCAGACTGGGCGGCCTCAGCTGATTCCTTATCGCCTGCCACGGCCATGAGGCCGCACAGTCTGAAGAAGGCGGAAGGAGATGAGTGAAGACAGGTGAACATATGCACTGCACATGCCCATCAATAACACCCTCGCAGCCAAAATATATGAGACAATGAGGGGGGTTGTGTCGGGCAGGGCGGACGCACAGGCACAGGCAGCCAACCAATGATGTCAGAAGACGGGCAGCGCTACCAAGGGTGGTGCTGCGTACCATTAGAAAGGAAAGTCACACCTCAGGGACAGTGGAATGGTCTCAATGAGACACATTTTGTATGTGTTGAGTTCCACGTTGGCAAGGAGAAAAAGTCAGCCACCTTGTACAAATGCAGCATTACTGCTGTACAAGGTAGCTGTTATACATAGAAACACCTTGGGGTGGGTGGCAGGGTCCCTTTAATTTCAGTTCATGTGCCTGCGTGGCGTTTGCAGGTCACATTGCCGGCTACACAGCAGGGAAACAGCTGGCGGTGCTGAACCCCACTAACACGTTGGCTGATGATTTTCTCTGTGCAGCTAGCACTTCCGGGCAAAAACTAGCGGTGTTTGAGCCCAGGGGCAGCAGGAGGAGAGGAGCAGAGTGTAGGCCGAAGCCTGCACTGGTGGCAGCTTTTGGTTGGTTGTGCCAGCGTGGCTTGTGCTGGACACGTTGCCGACTACACAGCAGGGGAACAGCTGGCGGTGCTGAACCCCACTGACACATCAGCTAGTGTTTTTTCTGTGTAGACAACACTTCCGGGTGGCAACTGACAGTGTTGAAACCCAGGGAATCAAAGAGGAGCAGAGTGTAGGCCGAAGCCTGCAGTGGAGCAAGTTGAAAGGGAACCTTTAACCCCCCCCCCCCAGGCATTGTTGCTGAAAGAGCCATCTTGTACAGCAGTAATACTGCACATGGAAAATGGTGGCTCCTAAAATTATGCTCCTTGCAAACGCTGAAGTACACACTCATATAATGTGTCCCCTCACACCGTCCAACCGTCCCGGAAGTGGGACTTTCCTTTGTAATGTGACACAGCACAGCCGTCATTCCAACCCCCTTGGTGCCGTGCGCCACCTCCTCAACGTTGTTTGGTTCTGTCACGGAGCCCGCGCTGTAATGTTATCCCTTGGCCATGCACAGTTAGCGGTGCCCGTCTTCTGACATCATTTAGGTGTCAGGCTGGCAGTGCCTGTGCGTCCAAGCTGCCCGAGATCCAACCTCGCAGTGTCATCTAATGTAATCCCACTGCGGGCCAGGGATCCATGGGCATGCGCAGTGCATATCATCGCCTCTCACTCACCTCCTTCCTGCTTCTTCAGACTGTGCGGCGTCACGGCCGTGGCATGCTATTAGGGATCAGCTGACGCCGCCTAATCTGAAGAAGCGTGAAGAAGGGGAGTGAGAGGCTAGTATATGCACTGCGCATGGCCATGGATACCAGGTCCACTGTGGGATCACATTAGACGACACTGCGAGGTGGGATTTCGGGCAGCGTGGACGCACAGGCGCAGCCAGGATGACAACAAATGATGTCAGAGGACGGGCAGAGCAAACTGTGCATGGCCAAGGGATAACATAACAGCGCAGGGTCCATGACGGAATCAAACAACGCTAAGGAGGCAGCGCACGGTGCCAAGGGGGTAGCAATGACGGCTGTGCTGCGTCACATTACAAAGGAAAGTCCCACCTCCGGGACGGTTGGACGGTGTGAGGGGACACATTACATGAGTGTGTAGTTCAGCGTTTGCAAGGAGCATAATTTCAAGAGCGACCTTTTCCTTGTGCAGTATTAGTGCTGCACAAGGTGGCTCTTTCAGTAACAAACGCCTAGGGGGGGGGGGGGACGGGTCCCCTTACATTTTAGTTGTGCCAGCGTGGCGGTCGCATGACACGTTGCCGGATACACAGCTGGGGATCAGCTGACGTTACTGAACCGCAATAACAGAGGAGCGACTGTTGACTGTGCAGACATCACTTCCAGGCACCAACTGGCGGTGTTAGAGCCCAAGGACAGCAGGAGGAGCAGATTGGAGGTATTGCCGCACAAACAGCTGGGGATCAGCTGACGTTACTGAACCCCAATAACAGAGGAGCGACTGTTGACTGTGCAGACAGCACTTCCAGGCACCAACTGGCGGTGTTAGAGCCCAGGGACAGCAGGAGGAGCAGATTGGAGGTATTGCCGCACACACAGCTGGGGATCAGCTGACGTTACTGAACCCCAATAACAGAGGAGCGACTATTGACTGTGCAGACAGCACTTCCAGGCACCAACTGGCGGTGTTAGAGCCCAGGGACAGCAGGAGGAGCAGATTGGAGGTATTGCCGCACACACAGCTGGGGATCAGCTGACGTTACTGAACCCCAATAACAGAGGAGCGACTGTTGACTGTGCAGACAGCACTTCCAGGCACCAACTGGCGGTGTTAGAGCCCAGTGACAGCAGGAGGAGCAGATTGGAGGTATTGCCGCACACACAGCTGGGGATCAGCTGACGTTACTGAACCCCAATAACAGAGGAGCGACTGTTGACTGTGCAGACAGCACTTCCAGGCACCAACTGGCGGTGTTAGAGCCCAGGGACAGAAGGAGGAGCAGATTGGAGGTATTGCTGCACACACAGCTGGGGATCAGCTGACGTTACTGAACCCCAATAACAGAGGAGCGACTGTTGACTGTGCAGACAGCACTTCCAGGCACCAACTGGCGGTGTTAGAGCCCAGGGACAGCAGGAGGAGCAGAGGAACAGAGTGTAGGCCGAAGCCTGATTGGAGCAAGTTGAAAGGGAACCTTTAACCCCCCCCCCCCAAGACGTTTGTAGCTGAAAGAGCCATCTTGTGCAGCACTAAGGATGCAAAAGGAAAAGGTTGCTCTTTTAATTATGCTCCTTGCAAACACAGAAGTAAACACTAAAAATGTGTCCCCTTATACCGTAAAACCGTCCCGGAGGTGGGAATTTCCTTCGTAATGGGACGCAGCACAGCTGTCATTCCTATCCCCTTGGTGCCGTGCGCTGCCTCCTCAGCGTTGTTTTAAGCTGTCACGGAGCCTGCGCTGTTCTGTTATCCCTTGGCCATGCCCAATTTGCGCTGCCTGTCTTCTGACATAATTTGGTGTCAGGCTGTCAGTGCCTGTGCGTCCACGCTGCTCCAGATCTCACCTCGCAGTGTCGTCTATTGTAATCCCACTGCGGGCCTTGGATCCATGGACATGCACAGTGCATATCCTCGACTCTCACTCCCCTCCTTCCCTCTTCTTCAGACTGTGCGGCGTCACGGCCGTGGCATGCTATTAGGGATCAGCTGACGGCGCACAGTCTAAAGAAGGTGGAGGGAGATGGGCGAGAGCCCGAGGTGAAGATATGCACTGCGCATGCCCATGGATCCCAGGCTCGCAGTGTGATTCAATCAGAAGACACTGCGAGGCGGGTTCTCGGGCAGCGCGGGCGCACAGGTGCAGCCATCCTGACACCAAATTATGTCAGAAGACAGGCAGCGCAAACTGGCCATGGCCAAGGGATAACAGAACAGCGTAGGCTCCGTGACAGCTTAAAACAACGCTGAGGAGGCAGCGCATGGCACCAAGGGGGTAGGAATGACGGCTGTGCTGCATCACATTATGAAGGAAAGTCCCAGCTCCGGGACGGTATAACGGTATCAGTGAACACATTTTATAAGTGTTAAGTTCTGCGTGTGCAAGGAGCTAAAATAAAAGAGCTACCTTTTCCTTGTGCAACATTACTGCTGCACAAGATGGCTCTTTCAGTAACAAACGCCGAGGGGGGGGGGACAGGTTCCCTTACATTTAGGTTGTTGTGCCAGCGTGGCGGTCGCAGGACACATTGCCGGCTACACAGCTGGGGATCAGCTGACGTTACTGAAACCCAATAACACTGGGTCATATGTTTAGACTGTGCAGCCTGCACTTCTGAGCCGCAACTGGCGGTGTTGGAGCCCAGGAATAGCAGTTCAGGTGGTAGAAAGATGAACACATCAGGAGACCTGGATGACACCCAATTACTTAATCAGGCAGAGGAGTGGCAAATTCCTGCGAGATCCAGGCCTGGTTCATTTTCAGGAAAGTAAGCCGGTTAACGTTATCGGAGGATAGTCGCATGCGACGGTCTGTTAGTACACCACCTGCGGCACTAAAGACACGTTCCGATAAGACACTAGCCGCAGGGCAAGCCAGCACCTCCAATGCATACTGGCTTAGCTCTGGCCATGTATCCAGCTTAGAGACCCAAAACTTGAACGGGGAAGAACCGTCTGAGAGTACACTAAGAGGGCAAGCCATGTAGTCTGTCACCATCTGACGGAACCGTTGCCTCCTGCTGACTGGAGCCGCCGGTGATGGTGTAGACATTTGGGGCGGGCACACAAAAGTTTTCCACAGTTGTGCCATACTTGGCTTGCCTTGGGCAGAGGCACTGCTTCTGCTCCCTCTTTGTGCAGAGCCTCCTCCTCCACTGCCTCGACGCACTGAGCTGCTTTGTAAAGCACTAGCAGCACTCCTCTCAGTTGGACTGGAGAAGATGATGGAATTCACCAGTGTGTCGTGGTACTCCCGCATTTTACGCTCCCGTGTCAACGCCGGGATGAGGTTTTGGACATTGTCACGGTAGCGAGGATCGAGGAGGGCGTACACCCAATAATCAGGCACGTTGAGAATGTGGTCGATGCGGCGGTCGTCTCTCAGGCACTGCAACATGAACTCAACCATGTGCTGCAGACTGCCAACTGGCCCAGAAACGCTGTCCCCTGCTTGAGACATGATCTCTGCCCGCTCTTCATCACCCCACCCTCGCTGTAAACACTGACCACTGGACAATGGTGGAACTCCCTCCTCTGGACGTAGCTCTTCCTCGTCCATTGACTCCTCCTCATCCTCCTCACAAAGGGTCCCCTGCCGACCCCTTTGTGAGGAACCACGTGGCGTTGACTGTCCAGAACCTGATGGAAAAGGTGACTCCTCATCCTCCACCTCTTCCACATCATCCCTTATCCCTTGCAGGGTTTCTTGAAGCAAGCAGATAAGGGGGACAGTCATGCTGACTAGTGCATCATCTGCGTGGAATAATCAAAAGGACGCAAAACCTGGCAGACGTCCTTCATAGTAGCCCACTCTGTGGTTGTGAAGTCTGAGCGGCGCTGACTGCGACTTTTTTGCGCCTGATGCAGCTGGTACTCCATTACTGCTTGCTGCTGCTCACACAACCGCTCCAACATATGTAACGTGGAATTCCACCTGGTAGGTAGGTCACATATGATGCGATGTTCAGGAAGGCGAAACCGACGCTGCAGAGCAGCAATGCGGGATCTTGCCAAGCTGGAACGCCGCAAGTGAGCACACTCTAGGCGGGCCTTGTGCAGAAGTGCATCAAGATCCGGATAGTCCCTCAGAAAACTCTGCACAACCAAATTGAGCACATGTGCCAGACATGGGATGTGAGTGAGGTTGCCAAGGCCTAAAGCTGCCACTAGATTTCGGCCATTGTCACACACTACCATGCCTGGCTGGAGATTCGCTGGCACAAACCACACATCGCTCTCCTGCTTTTGGGCATTCCAGAGCTCCTGCACTGTGTGGCTTCGATTCCCCAAAGAAACTAGTTTCAAGACGGCCTGCTGACGTTTGGCCACGGCTGTGCTCATGTCGGTCATAGGTAAACGTTCACGGGTCCATGTGGAGGTGGACTGTGACGGATCCTGCAGCGATGAATCTGAGGAACTGGTGTAAGAGGAGGAGTCAATGCGTACAGACTGGATTCCTGCTATCCTTGGAGTGGGCAGGACACGTCCTGCGCCACTCGCACGGTCTGTACCCGGCTCAACAACATTAACCCAATGGGCAGTGACGGAAAGGTATCGCCCCTGTCCATGTTGACTGGTCCACGCATCGGTGGTGAGGTGGACCTTGCTACTGACGGCGTTCAGTAGCGCGTGTTTTATTTGTCCCTCCACATGCTTGTGCAGGGCAGGGACAGCTTGCCTGCTGAAGTAAAAGCGGCTGGGCACCTTGTACTGTGGGACTGCCAATGCCATTAAGTCACAGAAGCTGTCAGTCTCCACCAGCCTGAATGAGAGCATTTCCAGCGACAGAAGTTTGGCAATGCCTGCATTCAGAGCCTGTGCTCGGGGGTGGTTTGCCGAGAATGCCCGCCTTTTCTCCCATGCCTGTACTACCGATGGCTGTAGACTAGGCTGGGAGTGTGAGTATGACTGGGAATGTGGTGCTGAGGGTGGAATTACACTAGGTCTCTGGACAACAGTGCCAGAGGTTCTTCCATGGCAATCCAAGGAGGAAGCCGAACCAGCTGTGCGTGAGCTGGAGGAAGAAGCAACACGAGCTGAAGAGGTGGTAGCTGCCGCTGTTGGTTGGCCTAGCTCTTCAGTGTGTTTTTGGAACTCCACCGCGTGCCTGGTCCGCACATGTTTCCACATATTTGTGGTATTGAGGTTGCTGACACTTTTACCTCTTTTTACTTTCTGATGACACAGCTTGCATTTGACAAAACAAATGTCATCTGCAACTGTGTCAAAAAAGGACCAGGCACTGCAAGTCTTGGGAGCGCCCTTTTTGGCTTTTGAAAGAGACAGGCTCCTAACTGGTGCCAAAGTGGAGGCTACAGGCTCCGCAGTCTTCCCCCTCCCTCTCCCTCTTTGGCCCGTTAGGGGAATCTCTTCCTCTGAGCTGCTCCCACCACCTTCCTGTTCCTCACGCCACGATGGGTCAAGGACCTCATCATCTCCACTACCCTCTGCCACCAACTGCTCCTCCTGGGTAGTCTCGGCAGCACAGTACGCACCAGAAAGCGGCACCTGAGTTTCATCATCAGATGCGTACTGCGCTGTGGTCACCGCAGGCACTGACCCACCCGCCTCTTCAGAGTCAGAGAGACAAAGCTGTTGGGCATCACTGCACACTGCCTCTTCTTCCATTTCTCCAATGCTGCTTGGCTGGCCCCCTGTTTCCAAGCCAAGAGATTCAGAGAACAAAAGTAGAGACTGCTCCTGTCCTGGGCTCTCTGACTGCCTGGCCAATTTGGCAGGTGGTGAAGAGACAATGGCTGCTCTCCAGTGGTCTGTGCCTGAGAGGATGTGGCACTAATTGAAGTCGATGCGTTAGCTGCCATCCATCCGACAACGGCTTCAATTTGATCTTCACGCAGCAGCGGTGCACGGCGCTCTCCGACAAAGCTGCGCATGAAGGACTGTTCCCTGCTGAAACTGGGTGATGATGAGTCACCGGTGCCAGCAGCAGGCACAGAATCACCACGTCCTCTCCCTGCTCCTCTCCCTGCTCCACGCCCACGCCCACGACCCTTACTCCCTGCCCTCTTCATCTTGGTTGACAGATAAAGATAAGCAGAAAAGTACTAAGGCCTTAGTGTGCTTATTCCTGAAAATGCTCCTCCTAACAGGTGTAAGAAATACTAATGTTGTAAAGTGTGGACTAGACTTTATTATTGATAAAATGTGGCCTACACAAGTGTTAAGTGGTGTTTGGTGAACTTTACTTTTTTTTTTGTGCAGATCGGGCTACAGAGCGAGTTTAAATCACACGGAGACCGTGCAGACAGCCGTAAACGGCGCTGCAAGGCCCAAAAACCCTCCTCTAGGTTATCCTATCTAGTGTTTTTCCACTATTTGGCTGGAGACGGGTGGAAAGACACTAATAGGAAATTGTTTACAAAATTTTCAACAGGCTGCACTAGTTGAAAAAAAATTAAAAGTTATTTAACGGTATGAGGCAGTGACAAACCCTGAGCTGAATACAACCGGCTGTGGCTGCACACAGACTACAGGGCGAGCTGCGCTCACACTGAGACCGTGCAGACAGCCGTAAACGGCGCTGCAAAGCCCAAAAACCCCCCTCTAGGTTATCCTATCTAGTGTTTTTCCACTATTTGGCTGGAGACGGGTGGAAAGACACTAATAGGAAATTTTAGAAAAAATGTGCAGCAGGCTGCACTATGAGCAAAAAAGGACAATGGATAGAACTGTGTGAGGCAGTGTGAACCCCCCCTGAGCTGAATACAACCTGGTATATGGCTGCACACAGACTACAGAGTGAGCTGCACACACTCACACACACTGAGACCTTGCAGAACGCTGTTAAAACAGCGCTGCAAGGCAAGAGCAAGGCGAACTGAACAGTGAACACAGCGTTTGCTAAATTAGCCTTGGAAAAGCAAAATAAAGCAATTAGCTATCTCAACTGGCCCTCAGTTAGAACACAGCGTCCTGTCCCTAACTGAAATCACAGCAGAGTGAGTGCAAAATGGCGACAGCGTTTTTTATAGTGCAGAGTGACATCATTTCAGCAGCCAATCACAGCCTTGCCAGTACTTACATGCCCACCATGCTAAACAGGATGTGCCCACACTTCCATTCATTCCTCATTGGCTGCTGCGTTCAGTTTGAATTCTGGGAACTTCCGATTCCGGTATCCGATACGCGGGAAGTATCGGAATTCGGTATCGGAATTCCGATACCGCAAGTATCGGCCGATACCCGATACTTGCGGTATCGGAATGCTCAACACTATCAGTGAATGCTTTAATATAAAGTAACAGACATTACTTATCAGTTTAATCCCCTGCTTCAGCACAACAATCTGTTGCTCTTTCAGGGTATGTGCACACGTGAGGATTTCTTGCAGAAATTTTCCTGACAAAAACCGGACATTTCTGCCAGAAATCCGAATGCGTATTTCTCATGCGTTTTTGGTGCGTTTTTTATGCGTTTTTTCCCCAAATGCATAGAATAGCGGGAAAAACGCAGAAAATCCGCAAAACTAATGAACATGCTGTTTTTTTTTTTTACTGCGATGCGTTTTTTTCACGGAAAAAAACGCATCATGTGCACAAAACATGCAGAATGCATTTTAAATGATAGGATGCATAATGTATGCGTTTTGAATTAGTTTTTATAGCGTTTTTACCGCGCAAAAACGCGAAAAAACCTGAACGTGTGCACATAGCCTCACTGTTTTCTTATCTGCAGCTGATTTCCTAGTGTGCCATTTACTCACATGGCCATAGCGATTAATCACCGATTGGCTACAGCAATCATACTGGTATGACCTGGTCAGCTGCAGGAAAGGAATCAGAGACCTGCGGGGACCAGTAGAGCAGGAGGAGTTTAAACTGGTGAAGTGCTTGTTTTTTTTTTTTTGTTTGTTTTTCTTCTCTTATTCTCTTTAAACTCTCTTTTACCTATTAGTTCAAGATATATATATATATATATTTTTTTCATATTTTTAACAAAGTACATTTTCCCTTGTCATTTAATTACAGGGTTGAAACAGTATGGCATCTTCTGCTGTTGATGGCCCAATTGGAATTCCCTTCCCAGACCATGGTAGTGATGTTCTGTGTGCTCTCAATGGCCAGCGTCAACGAGGGGAATTATGTGATGTGCTTCTTCTTTGCCAAGGCAGAGATTTCCCTGCACATCGTTCAGTCCTTGCAGCCTGCAGCCTCTATTTTCATCAGCTATTTACCTCAGGTCCAGCGGCTGAAAGACTAACCGTTTATCAGCTGGACTTTGTAACTGCTGAATCCCTCTCTGCTCTTCTTGACTTTGCTTATACTGCTACCTTAACTTTGAGCGCAGGGAATGTGAGTGAGATTCTGGATGCCTCACGATTGCTGGACATTAGCACAGTTCAGAATGTGTGTGCTGACCTCTTAAATGGCCCTTTTTTAGAACAGAAAGAATCTGCACATTCAGGTGACCCACAAAACTTGGCACGAGCACAAGAATATTTGGAGTATTTTCAAAGTAAGGGGCAGGATGGAAGTCCTTGGAGCAGCACTTGTCCATTTGGACAAGAAACAGAGCCATCCTCTACATTGGAGGAGGGATATTGCCAATCACCACAAAAGAATGGATCAGAAGGGCAGCTTTTGGATGAATGGCATGAAAAGGATCAGGACCAAATATATGTCCCTTCCCAGAATGGACATTACAGGCTAATGCTTGAGGATAATAATCGTGATGAGGGACCTGAACCTCCAGATTCAGAAGGCGTACCACATTTTAGTTGTCTGGTTGGGGGGCCATGTTTAAATGAAATGGACAGCCTAACAGCAGGTGCTCTGTTGCAGGACATGATGAGTACATCTCAGAGGGAGGGTGTAGGTCCAGATGATGAAAGTGAGGAGGGAATTATGGACTATTACTTGAAATACTTCCGTAGTGGTCCTCATGACAAAGAGGAGGAAGAGGATGGTGAAGAAGAGACCGGTGGCTATCCAAGTTGGAGTCAAAAAGTGGAGAAGAAAATGAGGTCTAAAGCCTTTCAAAAATGTCCAATTTGTGAGAAAGTGATTCAGGGAGCGGGAAAGCTGCCTCGGCACATTCGCACTCACACTGGAGAGAAACCATATGAGTGCATTATCTGCAAGGTCCGATTCACCAGGTAATAATGGCATGCACTTAACATGAAGCAATAAGATTTTTTTTTTTTTTGATTCCTTGGTAACGTACTCTTTCTGTTACATTAGGATTCTTCATGTAAAGTTATCGGATGCAAATTTTTTTATTTTTTTTTAATATCTTTATCTGGTTTTATAAAAGAAAGCGATTGTAAAATATGGCAGACAATACATAGTGGTCAGATGTTGGTCCTGCTGGTGTTAGGAATGAAGCAAGATTTACAGATTCCACAGCAATCTATGAAAACGCATTTTGTTTCAAGGACAGCAAAAAATTAATGTGATCCCAGATGTAGGATGAGTCTTATTGAATAAAATATAGCTTTTATTGAGCTATTTAAAGGGAACCTGTCACCCCCCCCCCTTTCAGGCGTTTGTAACTAAAAGAGCCATCTTGTGCAGCACTAATGCTGCATTCTGACAAGGTGGCTCTTTTAGTTATGCTCCGGGCACACACTGAAATAAACGCTTTTAAATGTGCCCCTCATACCGTGAAATCATCCCGAGGGCGGGTCTTTCCCCCTTAATCAGACGCAGCACAGCCGTCACTCCGGGCCTGTGCGCGCCGGGCGCCGCCGCCTCTTGCTTCATTAGCGTCCCCAGCGCCTGCCCGGAGTGACGGCTCTGCTGCGTCTGATTCCTATTAGTGGTAACTGTTTATAATTATGCAACCATTGATATGAGTATTGGCGTTTTGCCATTTATAGACTTGATGTGTGTAGTAACTGCCTTAGACATTATACGCTGATGTATATAGACTTCTCTAGAGCCACTGCAAGAGATATCTTTCCTTAATCTAAAGGTTTTTTTTTTTTGTTATATTGTCTTTGTCCTACAGACATTTATAACCCTCCCCCCTTTTTTTAATCCACTTCGGGTGACACTTTTGGTATCTTTTAAATATTTATTAACCTTCATGACCCAGCCTATTTTGACCTTAATGACCTGGCCATTTTTTGCAATTCTGACCAGTGTCCCTTTATGAGGTAATAACTCGGGAACGCTTCAACGAATCCTAGCGGTTCTGAGATTGTTTTTTCGTGACATATTGGGCTTCATGTTAGTGGTAAATTTAGGTCGATAATTTTTGCGTTTATTTGTGGAAAAAAATGGAAATTTGGCTAAAATTTTGAAAATTTTCGCAATTTTCAAATTTTTTATTTTTATTCTGTTAAACGAGAGTTATGTGACACAAAATAGTTAATAAATAACATTACCCACATGTCTACTTTACATCAGCACAATTTTGGAAACAAATTTTTTTTTTGCTAGGAAGTTATAAGGGTTAAAATTTGACCAGCGATTTCTCATTTTTACAACGAAATTTTCAAAACCATTTTTTTAGGGACCACCTCACATTTGAAGTCAGTTTGAGGGGTCTATATGGCTGAAAATACCCAAAAGTGACACCATTCTAAAAACTGCACCCCTCAAGGTACTCAAAACCACATTCAAGAAGTTTATTAACCCTTCAGGTGCTTCACAGCAGCAGAAGCAACATGGAAGGATAAAATGAACATTTAACTTTTTAGTCACAAAAATGATCTTTTAGCAACAATTTTTTTATTTTCCCAAGGGTAAAAAGAAACTGGACACCAAAAGTTATTGTACGATTTGTCCTGAGTATGCTGATACCCCATATGTGGGGGGGAACCACTGTTTGGGCGCACGACATGGCTCGGAAGGGAGGGAGCGCTATTTGACTTTTTGAGTGAAAAATTGGCTCCAATGTTTAGCGGACACCATGTCGCGTTTGGAGAGCCCCTGTGTGCCTAAACATTAGCGCTCCCCCACAAGTGACCCCATTTTGGAAACTAGATCCCCCAAGGAGCTTATCTAGATGCATAGTGAGCACTTTGAACCCCCAGGTGCTTCACAAATTGATCCGTAAAAATGAATCTTTTAGCCTCAATTTGTTCATTTCCACATGGGCAACAGGATAAAATGGATCCTAAAATTTATTGGGCAATTTCCCCTGAGTACACTGATACCTCACATGTGGGGG
Organism: Ranitomeya imitator; assembly: GCF_032444005.1. Classification (NCBI taxonomy): domain Eukaryota; kingdom Metazoa; phylum Chordata; class Amphibia; order Anura; family Dendrobatidae; genus Ranitomeya; species Ranitomeya imitator. The sequence continues at coordinate 589,516,327 of NC_091282.1, forward strand.
TAAACCACTGTTTGGGCACACGGCAGGGCTCGGAAGGGAAGGAGCGCCATTTGACTTTTTGAATAAAAAATTAGCTCCAATCATTAGCGGACACCATGTCGAGTTTGGAGAGCACCTGTGTGCCTAAACATTGGAGCTCCCCCATATGTGACCCCATTTTGGAAACTAGACCCCCCAAGGAACTTATCTAGTTATGTTGTGAGCACTTTGAACCCCCAAGTGCTTCACAGAAGTTTACAACGCAGAGCCGTGAAAATTAAAAATCATTTTTCTTTCCTCAAAAATGATGTTTTAGCAAGCAACTTTTTATTTTCACAAGGGTAATAGGAGAAATTGGACCCCAATTATTGTTGCCCAGTTTGTCCTGAGTACACTGATACCCCATATGTGGGGGTAAACCACTGTTTGGGCGCACGTCGGGGCTTGGAAGGGAAGTAGTGACTTTTGAAATGCAGACTTTGATGGAATAGTCTGCGGGCGTCACGTTGCGTTTGCAGAGCCCCTGATGTGCCTAAACAGTAGAAACAAGTGACCCCATTTTGGAAACTAGACCCCCAAGGAACTTATCTAGATATGTGATGAGCACTTTGAACCCTCAAGTGCTTCACAGAAGTTTACAACGCAGAGCCGTGAAAATAAAAAATCATTTTTCTTTCCTCCAAAACTTATGTTTTAGCAAGCAATTTTTTTATTTTCACAAGGGTAACAGGAGAAATTCGACCACAAGAATTGTTGCCCAGTTTGTCCTGAGTATGCTGGTACCCCATATGTGGGGGTAAACCACTGTTTGGGCGCACGTCGGGGATCAAAAGGGAGGGAGCACCATTTGACTTTTTGAATGCAAGATTGACTGGAATCAGTGGTGGCGCCATGTTGCGTTTGGAGACCCCTGATGTGCCTAAACAGTGGAAACCCCTCAATTCTAACTCCAACACTAACCCCGACACACCCCTAACCTTAATCCCAACTCTAGCCATAACCCTAACCACAACCCTAACCCCAACACACCCCTAACCATAACCCTAACCACAGCCTAATCTTAACCCTATTTCCATCCCTAGCCCTAATTCCAACCCTAACTCTAATTCCAACCCTAAGGCTATGTGCCCACGTTGCGGATTTGTGTAAGATATTTCCGCACCATTTTTGAAAAATCCGCATGTAAATGGCACTGCGTTTTACCTGCGGATTTACCATGGATTTCCATTGTTTTTTGTGCGGATTTCACCTGCGGATTCCTATTGAGGAACAGGTGTAAAACGCTGTGGAATCCGCACAAAGAATTGACATGCTGCGGATAATACAACACAGCGTTTCCGCGCTGTATTTTCCGCACCATGGGCACAGCGGATTTGGTTTTCCATTGGTTTACATGGAACTGTAAACCAGATGGAGAACTGCTATGAATCCGCAGCAGCCAATCCGCTGCGGATCCCCGCCAAATCCGCACCGTGTGCACATAGCCTAATTCTAACCCTAACCCTAGTTCTAACCCTAATTCTAGCCGTAACCCTAACCCTAGTGGGGCAAAAAAAAATTTTTTTTTTCTTTTATTATTGTCCCTACCTATTGGGGTGATAAAGGGGGGGTTTATTTATTATTTTTTTTTATTTTGATCGCTGTGATAGGTTCTATCACAGTGATAAAAATGTACCTGTAACGAATCTGCCGGCCGGCAGATTCGGCAGGCGCACTACGCATGCGCCCGCCATTTTGGAAGATGGCCGCGCCCATGGAACAGACGGACGGACACCGGGAGGGACACAAAAGGTCGGTAAGTATGAGGGGAGGGGATCGGACAGCGGGTGGGGGTGGGGGATGGAGATCGGACTGCGGGGGGAGCCGACAGGAGGATGGAGGGAAGCGGAGGACAGCAATGTCAGGATGGAGGGAAGCAGATCCGTGGCGGGGGTCAGATCATGATCTCCAGCCATGGCTGATGCTATTGCAGCATCGGCCATGGCTGATGCTATTGCAGCATCGGCCATGGCTGGATTCAAATATTTCACCAATTTTCATTGGTGAAATATTACTATTGCTCTAAATGAAAGTGAAACGTCACTTTCAACAGCCAATCAGAGCGATCGTAGCCACGGGGGGGCGAAGCCACCCCCCTGGGCTCAAGTACAACTCCCCCTGTCCCTGCAGGCTGGGTGAAATTACAGTTAACCCTTTCACCCGGCCTGCAGGAGCGCGATCCGACCATGACGCATATGCTGCGTCACAGGTCGGATTGGCACAGGTTTTCATGACGCATACGGTGCGTCAAAGGTCGGGAAGGGGTTAAAAGTTATGTTTTAATTTCCACTGTTGCTGTAAATATATCGTTTGGTGGAATCAGTCTATATGATTGGTAGTTGTACTACATTATTTGCTTTTTTCTATCTGGCCAATATTTGCAGCCTGAGGAGGGGGGTAATACCCATGGCCCCTTCCCAGGCTATGAATATCAGCCCGCAGCTGTCTGTATAGCCTTTACTGGCTATTTAAAATAGGGGGATCCCAAAAAAAGACGTCAGGTACCCATATATTTTACAGCCAGAAAGGGTACGCAGACAGCTGCGGGCTGATATTCATAGCCTAGGATGGGGCATGGATATTTGCAACCCCCCCTCTATCCCCCCGGCTACAAATACCAGCCCGCAGCGCCCCAGAAATGGCGAATCTCTAAAATGCTCCAATTCTGGCACGTAGCCCCTTTCTTACCACTACCATGTAGCGGTGGGATATGGAGTAATAAGGGGTTAATGTCACCATTGTATTGTAAGGTGACATTAAGCCCGGTTAGTAATGGAGAGGCGTCAAGACACCTATCCATTACTAATCCTACAGTAGTGAAAGAGTTAAATAAAAACAGCCAGCAAGTAAGTATAGGTTGGTTTATTATGTTATTTGTATTAAAGGAGACAAGGGCTTCGGGGAATTGGGTGATTAGTAAGTATGTACTCTGTTTTATATGTTCTGAATGTTTTTTTGTTTTTTTTTACATTTAACACATGAGCCGGATGATGGGACTACTACTGTCCCATCATTGGCTAATGTGTCACTCGCTGACAGTGTAGCAGGCATAGCCCGATGGGACTTGGCTCGCACTGCCCCCGACAGCCACGCACATCCCCGGACAGACCCACACGCAGACTCCAGCATCGCCCACAGCCCAGTTACTCTTGATGAGTGACCGCTGTCTGTGGAGGCTGGGTCACGCCTGCTGATGGTGTCACGTCAGTTTCCAGAGTCAGGAAATTGACGTGACATTGGTGGATAATAGCGGCGGCTGCAGTCTGGGGGTCAAGTAACCCAGACTCAGCAGCTGGCATAGCGTCGCTCACAGGCTAAATCGGCAACAGAAGGTATTTGTAAAATTCATTAGGGGCCCCGGAGGGATACATTGAGGGGTTAATTGAAAGTAGTGGACAACCCCTTTAAACCCTTTCTGACAATGGACGTACTATTCCGTCCATGTGGGGTGGGCCCTAATTCCCAAGGACGGAATAGTACGTCCAGGGCGATCGGCCGCGCTCACGGGGGGAGCGCGGCTGATCGCGGCCGGGTGTCAGCTGCCTATGTGCCCCCGGCACATTAACCCCTGGCACACCGCGATCAAACATGATTGCGGTGTGCCGGCGGTGCAGGGAAGCGTCGCGCAGGGAGGGGGCTCCCTGCGGGCTTCCCTGAGACCCCCGCAGCAACGCGATGTGATCGCGTTGCTGCAAGGGTCTCCCTACCTCCCTCCCTACTCCAGGCCCGGATCCAATATGGCCGCGGCATCCGGGTCCTGCAGGGAGGGAGGTGGCTTACCAAGTGCCTGCTCAGAGCAGGCGCTTGGTAAGCCTGCAGCACTAAGGCAGATCGGTGATCTGACAGAGTGCTGTGCAAACTGTCAGATCACCGATCTGTAATGTCCCCCCCTGGGACAAAGTAAAAAAGTTAAAAAAAAAATTTCCAAATGTGTAAAAAAAAAAAAAAAAAAAAATGTTTTTAAAAATCCTAAATAATAATAAAAAAATATATATATTATTATTCCCATAAATACATTTCTTTATCTAAATAAAAAAAAAAAACAATAAAAGTACACATATTTAGTATCGCCGCGTCCGTAACAACCCCACCTATAAAAATGGCCCACTTGTTAACCCCTTCAGTAAACACCGTAAGAAAAAAAAAAAAAAACCGAGGCAAAAAACAAAGCTTTATTATCATACCGCTGAACAAAAAGTGGAATAACACGCGATCAAAAAGACGGATATAAATAACCATGGTACCGCTGGAAGCGTCATCTTGTCCCGCAAAAAACGAGCCACCATACAGCATCATCAGCAAAAAAATAAAAAAGTTATAGTCCTCAGAATAAAGCAATGCAAAAATAATTATTTTTTCTATAAAATAGTTTTTATCGTATAAAAGCGCCAAAACATTAAAAAATGATATAAATGAGGTATCGCTGTAATCGTACTCACCCGAAGAATAAAACTGCTTTATCAATTTTACCAAACGCGGAACGGTATAAACGCCTCGCCCAATAGAAATTCATGAATAGCTGGTTTTTGGTAATTCTGCCTCACAAAAATCGGAATAAAAAGCGATCAAAAAAGTCACATGCCCGAAAATGTTACCAATAAAAACGTAAACTCGTCCCGCAAAAAACAAGACCTCACATGACTCTGTGGACTCAAATATGGAAAAATTATAGCTCTCAAAATGTGGTAACGCAAAAAATATTTTTTGCAATAAAAAGCGTCATTCAGTGTGTGACGGCTGCCAATCATAAAAATCCACTAAAAAACCCGCTATAAAAGTAAATCAGACCCCCCCTTCATCACCCCCTTAGGGAAAAATAAAAAAAATAAAAAAATGTATTTATTTCCATTTTCCCGTTAGGGCTAGGGTTAAGGCCTACAGTTAGGGTTGGGGCTAAAGTTAGGGTTAGGGTTTGGATTACATTTACGGTTGGGAATAGGGTTGGGATTAGGGTTAGGGGTGTGTCTGGGTTAGAGGTGTGGTTAGGGTTACCGTTGGAATTAGGGTTAGGGGTGTGGTTAGGGTTACTGTTGGGATTAGGGTTAGGGGTGTTTTTGGATTAGGGTTTCAGTTATAATTGGGGGGTTTCCATTGTTTAGGCACATCAGGGGCTCTCCAAACGCGACATGGCGTCCGATCTCAATTCCAGCCAATTCTGCGTTGAAAAAGTAAAACTGTGCTCCTTCCCTTCTGAGCTCTTCTGTGTGCCGAAACAGGGGTTTACCCCAACATGTGGGGTATCAGCGTACTCATGACAAATTGGACAACAACTTTTGGGGTCCAATTTCTCCTGTTACCCTTGGGAAAATACAAAACTGGGGGCTAAAAAATAATTTTTGTGGGAAAAAAAAAGATTTTTTATTTTCACGGCTCTGCGTTATAAACTGTAGTGAAACACTTGGGGGCTCAAAGTTTTCCCAACACATCTAGATGAGTTCCCTGGAGGGTCTAGTTTCCAATATGGGGTCACTTGTGGGGAGTTTCTACTGTTTAGGTACATTAGGGGCTCTGCAAACGCAATGTGACGCCTGCAGACCATTCCATCTAAGTCTGCATTCCAAATAGCGCTCCTTCCCTTCCGAGCCCTCCCATGCGTCCAAACGGTGGTTCCCCACCACATATGGGGTATCAGCGCACTCAGGACAAATTGGACCACAACTTTTGGGGTCCAATTTCTCCTGTTACCCTCGGGAAAATACAAAACTGGGGGCTAAAAAATAATTTATGTGGGAAAAAATGTTTGTTTGTTTTATTTTTACGGCTCTGCATTATAAACTTTTGTGAAGCCCTTGGTGGGTCAAAGCGCTCACCACACATCTAAATAAGTTCCTTAGGGGGTCTACTTTCCAAAATGATGTCACTTGTGGGGGGTTTCAATGTTTAGGCACATCAGTGGCTCTCCAAACGCAACATGGCGTCCCAACTCAATTCCAGTCAATTTTGCATTGAAAAGTCAAATGGCGCTCCTTCGCTTCTGAGCTCTCCCATGCGCCCAAACAGTGGTTTACCCCCACATATGTGGTATTGGCGTACTCAGGACAAATTGTACAACAACGTTTGGCATCCATTTTCTCCTGTTACCCTTGGTAAAATAAAACAAATTGGAGCTGAAGTAAATTTTTTGTGAAAAAAAGTTAAATGTTAATTTCTATTTAAACATTCCAAAAATTCCTGTGAAACACCTGAAGGGTTAATAAACTTCTTGAATGAGATGTGGTCCCTAAAATAAAATGGTGTTGCAAAAATGAGAAATTGCTGGTCAACTTTTAACCCTTATAACTCCCTAACAAAAAAAAATTTTGGTTCCAACATTGTGCTGATGTAAAGTAGACATGTGGGAAATGTTACTTATTAAGTATTTTGTGTGACATATCTCTGTGATTTAATTGCATAAAAATTCAAAGTTGGAAAATTGCGAAATTTTCAAAATTATCGCCAAATTTCCGTTTTTTTTTCCACAAATAAACGCAGGTAATATCAAAGAAATGTTACCACTATCATGAAGTACAATATGTCACGAGAAAACAATGTCAGAATCACTGGGATCCGTTGAAGCGTTCCAGAGTTATAACCTCATAAAGGGACAGTGGTCAGAATTGTAAAAATTGGCCCGGTCCATAACGTGCAAACCACCCTTGAGGGTAAAGGGGTTAAATGTTAATTTTTTTTTTTTTTTTAAGCATTCCAAAAATTCCCGTGAAGCATCGGAAAGGTTAATAAACTTTTTAAATGTGTTTTTGAGCACCTTGAAGGGTGCAGTGTTTAGAATGATGTCACTTTTGGTTTTTTTCTATCCTATAGATCCCTCAGTGACTTCAAATGTGATGTGGTCCCTAAAAGGAAAAAAAACAGTTGTTTTACATTTAACCCTTATAACTGCGTAACAAAAAAAAAAAATTTTGGTTCCAAAGTTGATCTGATGTAAAGTAGACATGTGGGAAAAGTTTAACTCAAATGTCCAAACAATTATTGACTGGCACTTCACATCACATAGTCAACATATTTGGACTTGCAAAAAAATTGTCCAGAGTATAGTTGAAATATCCAGTACTTTATTAACCCCTTTACCGCCAAGGGTGGTTTGCACTTTTAATGACAGGGCCAATTTTTACAATTCTGACCACTGTCACTTTGAGGTTATAACTCTGGAACGCTTCAGCGGATCCTGATGATTCTGACATTGTTTTCTCGTGACATATTGTACTTCATGATAGTGGTAAAATTTCTTTGATATTTCCTGCGTTTATTTGTGAAAAAAAACGGAAATTTGGTGAAAATTTTGAAAGTTTCGCAATTTTCCAACTTTGAATTTTTATGCCCTTAAAGGGAACCTGTCACCTGAATTTGGCGGGACTGGTTTTGGGTCATATGGGCGGAGTTTTCGGGTGTTTGATTCACCCTTTCCTTACCCGCTGGCTGCATGCTGGCTGCAATATTGGATTGAAGTTCATTCTCTGTCCTCCATAGTACACGCCTGCACAAGGCAAGATTGCTTTGCGCAGGCGTGTACTATGGAGGACAGAGAATGAACTTCAATCCAATATTGCAGCCAGCATGCAGCCAGCGGGTAAGGAAAGGGTGAATCAAACACCCGAAAACTCCGCCCATATGACCCAAAACCAGTCCCGCCAAATTCAGGTGACAGAGTCCCTTTAAATCACAGAGATACAGCACAGACCAAAAGTTTGGACACACCTTCTCATTTAAAGATTTTTCTGTATTTTCCTGACTATGAAAATTGTAAATTCACACGGTAGGTATCAAAACTATGAATTAACACATGTGGAATTATATACTTAATTTCAGTTGTTTCACACTTTTTTTGTTATGTCTTATATTCTAGGTTCTTCAAAGTAGCCACCTTTTTCTTTGATGACTGCTTTGCACACTCCTGGCATTCTCTTGATGAGCTTCAAAAGGTAGTCACCGGAAATGGTCTTCCAACAATCTTGAAGGAGTTTCCAGAGATGCTTAGCACTTGTTGGCTCTTTTACCTTCACTCTGCGGTCCAGCTCATCCCAAACTATCTCGATTGGGTTCAGGTCTCGTGACTGTGGAGATAGCCCTTACACAGCCTGGAGGTGTGTTTGGGGTCATTGTCCTGTTGAAAAATAAATGATGGTCCAACTAAACGCAAACCGGATGGAATAGCAAAATGCTGTGGTAGCTATGCTGGTTCAGTATGCCTTCAATTTTGAATAAATCCCCAACAGCGTCACCAGCAAAGCACCCCCACACCATCACACCTCCTCCTCCATGCTTCACAGTGGGAACCAGGCATGTAGAGTCCATCCGTTCACCTTTTCTGTGTCGCACAAAGACACAGTGGTTGGAACCAAAGATCTCAAATTTGGACTCATCAGACCAAAGCACAGATTTCCACTGGTCTAATGTCCATTGCTTGTGTTCTTTAGCCCAATCAAGTCTCTTCTGCTTGTTGCCTTTCCTTAGCAGTGGTTTCCTAGCAGCTATTTTACCATGAAGGCCTGCTTCAGAAAGTCTCCTCTTAACAGTTGTTGTAGAGATGTGTCTGCTGCTAGAACTCTGGCATTTACCTGATCTCTAATCTGAGCTGCTGTTAACCTGCGATTTCTGAGGCTGGTGACTCTTGGTCTTCTTTCCTGGGGCGGTCCTCATGTGAGACAGTTTCTTTGTAGCAGTTGATGGTTTTTGCAACTGCACTTGGGGACACTTTCAAGGTTTTCCCAATTTTTCGGACTGACTGACCTTCATTTCTTAAAGTAATGATGGCCACTCGTTTTTCTTTACTTGGCTGCTTTTTTCTTGCCATAATACAAATTTTAACAGTCTATTCAGTAGGACTTTCAGCTGTGTATCCAACAGACTTCTGCTCAACACAATTGATGGCCCCAACCCCATTTATAAGGCAAGAAATTCCACTTATTAAACCTGACAGGGCACACCTGTGAAGTGAAAACCATTTCCGGTAACTACCTCTTGAAGCTCATCAAGAGAATGCCAAGAGTGTGCAAAAGCAGTCGTCAAAGCAAATGGTGGCTACTTTGAAGAACCTAGAATATAAGACATAATTTCAGTTGTTTCACACTTTTTTGTTAAGTATATAATTCCAGAAGTGTTAATTCATAGTTATGATGCCTTCAGTGTGAATTTACATTTTTCATAGTCAGGAAAATACAGAAAAATCTTTAAATGAGAAGGTGTCCAAACTTGTGGTCTGTACTGTGTGTCACACAAAATACTTAATAAGTAACATTTCCCACATGTCTACTTTACATTAGCATAATTTTGGAACCAATTTTTTTTTGTTGGAGTTATAAGAGTTAAAAGTTGATCAGCAATTTCTCATTTTTACAACACTTTTTTATTTTTTGGGACCACATCATATTTGAAGTCACTTTGAGGGGTCTATATGATAGAAAATAGAGTGACACTATTCTAAAAACTGCACCCCTCAAGGTACTCAAAACCATATTCAAGACGTTTATTAACCCTTCAGGTGTTTCACAGGAATTTTTGGAATGTTTAAAAAAAAAAAAAATGAACATTTTAACTTTTCTTCACAAAAAATTTACTTCAGCTCAAATTTGTTTTATTTTACCAAGGGTAACAGGACAAATTGCACAGCAACTTTTGGGGTCCAATTTCTCCTGAGTACGCTGATACCCCATATGTGGGGGTAAACCACTGTTTGGGCGCATGGCAGAGCTCGGAATGGAAGGAGCGCCGTTTAACTTTTCAATACAAAATTGACTGGAATTGAGATGGGACGCCATGTCGCGTTTAGAGAGCCCCTAATGTGCCTAAACAGTGGAAACCCCCAATTCTAACTGAAACCCTAATCCCAACCCTAACCACACCCCTAATCCCAACCATACCCCTAACCCCGACACACCCCTAACCCTAATCCCAACCATAACCCTAACCACACCCCTAACCCTGACACACCCCTAACCCTAATCCCAACCGTAAATGTAATCCAAATCCCATCCCTAACTTTAGCACCAACCCTAACCCTAATGGGAAAATGGAAATAAAAACATTTTTTTAATTATTTCCCTAACTAAGGGGTGATGAATGTGGGTATGATTTACTACCGTATATACTCGAGTATAAGCCGACCCGAGTATAAGCCGACCCCCCTAATGTTGCCACAAAAAACTGGGAAAACTTATTGACTCGAGTATAAGCCTAGGGTGGAAATGCAGCATTTACCGGTGAATTTCAAAAATAAAAATAGATCATTATTTCCCCATAGCTGTGCCATATAGTGCTCTGCACCATTCATATTGCCCCATATCTGTGCCCCATATATGCTCTGCACCGTTCATTTTTGCCCAATATCTGTGCCCCATACAGTGCTCTGCACCGTTCATATTGCCCCATAGATGCTGCACAGATGCCCCATATAGTGCTCTGCAGCGTTCATTGTGCCCCATAGATGCTGCACAGATGCCCCATAGTGCTCTGCACCGTTCATATTGCCCCATAGATGCTGCACAGATGCCCCATATAGTGCTCTGCAGCGTTCATTGTGCCCCATAGATGCTGCACAGATGCCCCATATATTGCTCTTCACCGTTCATATTGCCCCATAGATGCTGCACAAATGCCCCATAGTGCTCTGCACCGTTCATATTGCCCCATAATATGCTGCACAGATGCCCCATAGTGCTCTGCACCGTTCATATTGCCCCATAGATGCTGCACAGATGCCCCATATATTGCTCTGCAGCGTTCATTGTGCCTCATAGATGCTGCACAGATGCCCCATATATTGCTCTGCAGCGTTCATTGTGCCCCATAGATGCTGCACAGATGCCCCATATAGTGCTCTGCAGCGTTCATTGTGCCCCATAGATGCTGCACATAAATCTGTGCCATGGCCGCTGCTGCTGCAATAAAAAAAAAAAAACACATACTCACCTCTCTTGATTGCAACTCCCAGCGTCTCGTTCCGGCGTCTCCCCGCTCTTACTGATCTGGCAGAGGGCGCCGCGCACACTATATGCGTCATTGCGCCCTCTGACCTGAACAGTCAGAGCGCAGACGCCGGGAAGATGGAGGCGCCGGCAAGATGGAGCGACGCCCGGCGGCTGGAACGTGGACAGGTAAATATAACATACTCACCTAGTCCCAGCGATCCTCGCGCTGTCCCTGCCTTCCTCCCCGTCTTCTGTGCTTCAGCCTCTTCCTGTCAGCGGTCACCGGCACCGCTGATTAGAGAAATGAATAGGCGGCTCCACCCCTATGGGAGGTGGAGCCGCTTATTCATTTCTGTAATGAGCGGTCCCACGTGACCGCTGAAGAGGGGAAGAAGCTGCAGCACAGAAGACGGGGAGGAAGGCAGGGACAGCGCGAGGATCGCTGGGACTAGGTAAGTATGCCTCAGCGCCCTCACCCCCTCACCCGCCGACCCCACCGCTACCGTGACTCGAGTATAAGCCGAGAGGGGCACTTTCAGCCCAAAAATTTGGGCTGAAAATCTTGGCTTATACTCGAGTATATACAGTATTTATAGCAGGTTTTGTAGCGGATTTTTATGATTGGCAGCTGTCGCACACTAAAAGACGCTTTATATTGCAAAAAATTGTTTGCGTCTCCACATTTTGAGAGCTATCATTTTTCCATATTTTGGTCCAGAGTCATGTTGAGGTCTTGTTTTTTGCGGGACGAGTTGACATTTTTATTGGTACAATTTTTGGGTACGTGACTTTTTTTTTTTTTTTTTAATCGCTTTTTATTCTGATTTTTGTGAGGCAGAATGACCAAAAACCAACAATTCACGAATTTCTTTTGTTTATACCGTTCCACGTTTGGTAAAATTGCTAAATAAGTTTTATTTTTCGCGTTAGTACGAGCCCCCTCCTTTTGCGATGCTTCCCTATGCCGCCAGAACGCTGCGATCATGTTTCATCGCAGTTTTCCTGGGGGTTAATATGTCCAGAGCGGTCCATGACCGCTCCTGGCACATAGTGCTGGATGTCAGCGGACACCCGACCTTGATCGGCCGCGCTCTCTCCGTGAGCGTGGCTGATCGGTGATGACGTACTATCCCGTCGGTGGTCATACGGGCCCATACCACCTCAACGGGATAGTACGTCAGATGTAAGAAAGGGGTTAATAGAATGATATAAAAAATTCATAAATATATAGAACAATAACATACAAGAGGGCCCTAACTAAGGGGGAGACGCTGGATTATAGCGTAATACAGTATTAATGACCCGTGTCAGACAGGTGTATCCCAAATGATAAGGCATGAGAAAGTGGGCAAACATACATATCCATGCTATCTGGCTCAATAGAAGCTACCTAAGTATGCAGTAATATAGCAGAAAATAATACATATTACCAGAAGCAGAAATCAAGGGAATGGTTGCCTCACACTGACCACAGCATCCCTCCTCACCCCAACACACGTTTCGCAACCAGCTTCTTCTGGGGGGTGTGAATTTTCAAGATTTTCGGCAAATTTCCATTTTTTTCACAAATAAACGCAAGTCCTATCTAAGAATTTTTTACCACTATCATGACGTACTTTATTTCACGAGAAAATGTCCTCAGAATCGCCGGGATCCATGGAAGCGTTCCAGAGTTACCTCCTCATGCAGGGACAGTGGTCAGAATTGTAAAAATTGCCTTAGTCATTAACATGCAAACCACCCTTGGGGGTAAAGGGATTAAGGTACCTTCACACATAATGATTTCGTTAACGATATCGTTGCAACGTCACGCTTTTTGTGATGTAGCAACGATACCGCTAACGATCTCGTTATGTGTGACAGCGACCAACGATCAGGCCCCTGCTGGGAGATCGTTGGTCGTGGGGGAATGATCAGGACCTTTTTTTGGTCGCTGATCACCCGGTGTCATCGCTGGATCAGCGTGTGTGACGTTGATCCAGCGATGTGTTCACTTGTAACCAGGGTAAACATCGGGTTACTAAGCACAGGGCCGCGCTTAGTAACCCGATATTTACCCTGGTTACCATTGTAAAAGTAAAAAAAAAAACACTACATACTTACATTCCGATGTCTGTCACGTCCCCCGCCGTCAGCTTCCCTGCACTGACTGTCAGCGCCGGCCGTAAAGCACGCAGAGCACAGCGGTGACGTCACCGCTGTGCTCTGCTTTACGGCCGCCGCTGAGTCAGTGCGGAAAGCTGACGGCGGGGGACGTGACAGACATCGGAATGTAAGTATGTAGTGTTTTTTGTTTTTTTTTAACTTTTACAATAATAACCAGGGTAAATATCGGGTTGCTAAGCGCGGCCCTGCGCTTAGTAACCCGATGTTTACCCTGGTTACCCGGGGACTTCGGCATCGTTGAAGACAGTTTCAACGATGCTGAAGTCGTTCCCCTGATCGTTGGTTGCTGGAGAGAGCTGTCTGTGTGACAGCTCCCCAGCGACCACACAACGACTTACCAATGATCACGGCCAGGTCGTATCGCTGGTCGTGATCGTTGGTAAGTCGTTTAGTGTATCGGTGCCTTTAAGGTAAAGAGTTAATTTTTAATTTTTTTTTGCTGTGCCACATATACAGTAGATAATCATATACAGTCTTTGGGTTTATTTGTGAAAACCACACTCCCTTTTTCTGTTTGCAGTTTTCTGTAGAAGCAGTCCTAGATATTTTGGAGACTTGCTTATCTCCAAACTAAGCTGATAAATGCACAGAGATTAACATTTCTTGTCTCTTGTCCTAACCAGCATAGTAGAAGCTTCTGAATCTTGACAAAGATTAAAGGTACCGTCACATTTAGCGACTTTAGAGCGATAATGATAGCGATCCGTGACGTTGCAGCGTCCTGGATAGCGATATCGTTGTGTTTGACACGCAGCAGCGATCAGGATCCTGCTGTGACATCGCTGGTCGTTGCTGAAAGTCCAGAACTTTATTTTGTCGCTGGATCACCCGCTGACATCGCTGGATCGGCGTGTGTGACGCCGATCCAGCGATGTGTTCACTTGTAACCAGGGTAAACATCGGGTTACTAAGCGCAGGGCCGCGCTTAGTAATCCGATGTTTACCCTGGTTACCATTGTAAAAGTAAAAAAAAAAAACACTACATACTTACATTCCTGTCACGTCCCCCAGCGTCAGCTTCCCTGCGTCCCCCAGTGTCAGCGCCATAAAGCAGAGCACAGGTGACGTCACCGCTCTGCATTCCGGCCGGCGCTTACACAGTGCAGGGAAGCTGACGCTGGGGGACGTGACAGAAATGTAAGTATGTAGTGTTTTTTTTTTTTTTACTTTTACAATGGTAATCAGGGTAAACATCGGGTTACTAAGCGCGGCCCTGCGCTTAGTAACCCGATGTTTACTCTGGTTACCCAGGGACTTCGGCATCGTTGGTCGCTGGAGAGCTTTCTGTGTGACAGCTCTACAGCGACCACACAGCTACGTACCAACGATCACGGCCAGGTCGTATTGCTGGTCGTGATCGTTGATAAATCGTTAAGTGTAACGGTACCCTAAGTCTAACCTTAATTTCTTCGCATTCTTTCTGGCTAATTTACAATAGTTGCTTTAAGGTACCGTCACATTAAGCGACGCTGCAGCGATATAGACAACGAGCCGATCGCTGCAGCGTCGCTGTTTAGGTCGCTAGGAGACGTCAAACACGGCAACAGCAGAACGATGCAGGAGCGATCCAGTGACGTACTTATCGTTCTCGCTGGTTGTTAGCTCCATGTAAAAACATTGCAGGCATCGTTGCTTTTGCTGTCAAACATGACGAATCACGCCGACCTGATGACCCAATAAAGTTCCGGACTTTCAGCTACTACCAGCGATGTCACAGCAGGATCCTGATCGCTACTGCATGTCAAACACAACGAGATCGCTATCCAGGACGCTGCAACGTCACGGATCGCTGTCGTTCTCGTTGGAAAGTTGGTGAGTGTGAAGGTACCTTTAGACAGGCTGTTAAATGATCAGCTACATACAAGCCAGTTGGTGGTTAATGGCTTCTTTTGACAGGCTGAACAATAATAATAACTAGATGGGCATTTCCTGAAGGAAATACATGGTGCTTGAACAGCGCTGCCAGATTTACAGCAGTGTATCAGGTGTCGACTGTAAGAAAGTAAAGTTAGAATATGAATGTTGTGTATAGCCACTTTGTAGCCATTTTAGCACATTTGGCACCTTGGTAGCCACTTTGGCACATTCGGCACCTCGGTAGCCACTTTGGCCTCTTGGTAGCCACTTTGGCACATTTGGCACCTCTGTAGCCACTTTGGCCACTTGGTAGCCACTTTGGCACATTCGGCCAAGTGGGAGTCAGTCACATTATTCTGATGTTTGACTTTGATAAATGATCATGTCCTAAAATGGACACCGTACATTTGCATAGCTGCCATCTTTGTAAGGTAAGTGCATTTGCGCTGTGGCTTCAATACATGACAGTTGGGGGTCATGGAAATTCCTATGGGAAATTTTTTTTGTGTGTGTATATATATATATATATATATATATATATATATATATATATATATATATATATATATATATATATATATATATATATATATATATATATATATATATATATATATATATTATATATAATTATTTTATAATATAACGGTGGGAGCGTCACTCTGTCCGGAGCCTTTATAGACTGCACAAGCGCGACGCACCGCGCCTGCGCAGTCTGGCCAAGAATGACGCAGCCGAACTTACTTATTCCCCCCCCCCCCCAATATACTGGCCATGGGGGCTCCGTGCTCTGCAGCTCCGGTCATGGTAGATGTAGAGCCCAGCGGAGCTCCAGGACCTTCGATGATGTCACCAGCATGTGACCAGTGATGCGGTGGGCGGAGTCAGCCCTCACTGTGCTGTCTGCAGGGGTGCTGTATCAATTATAGCCAGCGCCACACTCAGGCAGTAAGTACAGCCACACTCACGCAGTACAGCCACACTCGCCCGCACTCACGCAGTACAGCCACACTCGCCCGCACTCACGCAGTACAGCCACACTCATGCAGTACAGCTGCGCTCAGTATAGCCGCACTCAGGCAGCACAGCCGCACTCAGCACAGCTGGAGAGAGAAAGATGGGAGCAACATATGGCAGAATGGAAACAGGAACAGGCAGAATGGGTGCAGCACATTACAACAGAATGGGGGCACAGGATGGGAGCAGAACATGATAGAATGGTTGCACAGGATGGGAGCACCACATGACAAAATGGGGATGCAGGATGGGAACAGCACATGACAGAATGGGGGCGCAGGGTGGAGCAGCACATGACAGGATGGGGGTGCAGGATGGAGCAGCACATGACAGGATGGGGCCGCAGGATGGAACAGCACATGACAGGATGGGGGAGCAAGATGGGAGCAGCACATGCCAGGATGGAGACCATATACCAATCTAAATGCTCGCCACCCGGGCGTAATACTCATTTTCTTCCTGAAAATGATTGCAAACACAAATTATTTGGTATTATTATCCTCATTTAATTTGTCTAAAATTAAAAAACACAAAAGAGAATGAAGCAAAACATTGATCATTTCACACAAAACTCCAAAAATGGGCCAGACAAAAGTATTGGCACCCTCAGCCTAATAATTGGTTGCACAACCTTTAGCCAAAATATCTGCGACCAACAGCTTCCGGTAACCATCAATGAGTTTCTTACAATGCTCTGCTGGAATTTTAGACCATTCTTCTTTGGCAAACTGCTCCAGGTCCCTGATATTTGAAGGGTGCCTTCTCCAAACTGCCATTTTTAGATCTCTCCACAGGTGTTCTATGGGATTCAGGTCTGGTCTCATTGCTGGCCACCTTAGAAGTCTCCAGTGCTTTCTCTCAAACCATTTTCCAGTGCTTTTTGAAGTGTGTTTTGGATCATTGTCCTGCTGGAAGACCCATGACCTCTGAGGGAGACCCAGCTTTCTCACACTGGGCTCTACATTATGCTGCAGAATTTGTTGGTAGTTTTCAGACTTCATAATGCCATGCACACGGTCAAGCAGTCCAGTGCCAGAGGCAGCAAAGCAACCCCAAAACATCAGGGAACCTCTGCCATGTTTGACTGTAGGGACTGTGTTCTTTTCTTTGAATGCCTCTTATTTTATTTTTTTTCTCCTGTAAACTCTATGTTGATGCCTTTGCCCAGAAAGCTCTACTTTTTTCTCTTCTGACCAGATAAGATTCTTCCAAAACGTTTTAGGCTGTGTGCACACGATGCAGATTTGGTGCAGAATTTTCTGCATAAAATCTGCACTAAATCTGCATCTCCTGGCAGAATCCGCAGGTGCGTTTTTTGTGCGTTTTTTGTGCATTTTTTTGTGCGTTTTTGATGCGTTTTTTATGCGTTTTTTACCAATGGATTTCTATTATGGAAGCGTGCAGAAACGCTGCAGAACTGCACAAAAGAAGTGACATGCACTTCTTTGAAATCTGCAGCGTTTCTGCGCAGATTTTTCTGCACCATGTGCACAGCTTTTTTTTTTCACATTGATTTACATTGTACTGTAAATCACAGTGCAGTTCTGCAGCGTTTCTGCTGCAGAAAAATCTGCTGCAGTTCTGCACTAAATCTGCATCGTGTGCACATACCCTTAGGCTTTTTCAGGTAAGTTTTGGCAAACTCCAGCCTGGCTTTTTTATGTCTCTGGGTAAGAAGTGGGGTCTTCCTGGGTCTCCTACCATACAGTCCCTTTTCATTCAGATGCCGACGGATAATACAGGTTGACACTGTTGTACACTCGGACTGCAGGGCAGCTTGAACTCGTTTGGATGTTAGTCGAGGTTCTTTATCCAACATCCGCACAATCTTGCGTTGAAATCTCTTGTCAATTTTTCTTTTCCGTCCACATCTAGGGAGGTTAGCCACAGTGCCATGGGCTTTAAACTTCTTGATGACGCTGCGCACGGTAGACACAGGAACATTCAGGTCTTTGGAGATGGACTTGTAGCCTTGAGATTGCTCATGCTTCCTCACAATTTGGTTTCTCATGTCCTCAGACAGTTCTTTGGTCTTCTTTCTTTTCTCAATGCTCAATGTGGTACACACAAGGACACAGGACAGAGGTTGAGTCATCTTTAATCCATGTCAACTGGCTGCAAGTGTGATTTAGTTATTGCCAACACCTGTTAGGTGCCACAGGTAAGTTACAGGTGCTGTTAATTACACAAATTAGAGAAGCATCACATGATTTTCCGAACAGTGCCAATACTTTTGTCCACCCCCTTTTTAATGTTTGGTGTGGAATTATTTCCAATTTGGCTTTAGGTCAATTCTTTTTGTGTTTTTTCATTTAAGCCCAATTAAGTGAAGATGATATTACCAAAGAATTTGTTTGCCATCATCATTTTCAGGAAGATAATGAGTATTATGACAGAATTGCAGGGGTGTCAATACTTTTGGCCATGACTGTGTGTGTGTGTGTGTATATATATATATATATATATATATATATATATATATATATATATATATATATATATATATATATATACTAGATTGTGGCCCGATTCTAACGCATCGGGTATTCTAGAATATGCATGTCCCCGTAGTATATGGACAATGATGATTCCAGAATTCGCGGCACACTGTGCCCGTCGCTGATTGGTCGAGGCAACCTTTATGACATCATCGTCGCCATGGCAACCATTATGACATCTACGTCGATACTGTGCCCGTCGCTGAATCAGAAACGTGATATGTCTACGTCCTTTATGACATCATCGTCGCTGTGCCCGTTGCTGATTGGTCGAGGCCTGGCGGCCTCGACCAATCAGAGACGCGGGATTTCTACGTCGATGCTGTGCCGGTCTCTGATTGGTCGAGGCCTGGCGGCCTCGACCAATCAGAGAGCCGGGATTTCCAGGACAGACAGACAGACAGACGGAAAAACCCTTAGACAATTATATATATACTAGATTGTGGCCCGATTCTAACGCATCGGGTATTCTAGAATATGCATGTCCCCGTAGTATATGGACAATGATGATTCCAGAATTCGCGGCAGACTGTGCCCGTCGCTGATTGGTCGAGGCAACCTTTATGACATCATCGTCGCCATGGCAACCATTATGACATCTACGTCGATACTGTGCCCGTCGCTGAATCAGAAACGTGAGATGTCTACGTCCTTTATGACATCATCGTCGCTGTGCCCGTTGCTGATTGGTCGAGGCCTGGCGGCCTCGACCAATCAGAGACGCGGGATTTCTACGTCGATGCTGTGCCGGTCTCTGATTGGTCGAGGCCTGGCGGCCTCGACCAATCAGAGAGCCGGGATTTCCAGGACAGACAGACAGACAGACGGAAAAACCCTTAGGCAATTATATATATATAGATATACACACTAGATGTTTCCAGCCAGCTAACGCTCGGCACGCTCATTGCTATCTAATTAACGCTGCTGGTGATTAAACTAAAGTAAATAATGACAACATTCAATAGCGCTTACGCAGGTGGTAAATTAACCTAAAATGAAGTTAATAACAATAATAATCATTAAAAATCTGAATAATAATACATTTTATTCACAGTGTAAAATAAAAAACAAACTGGATTCAGTAAGATGTGCGGATTTTATTCATTCCAGCATCTAAACAAATTTCATAACGAAACATAAATTAAAATTTCTCTGTAATCACAATTAAATGTATAGTAATTTTCAAAGATCTTTCCTTGACTTCTACCAGGTACAATTTAATGTGTGGGGACAGGATTGTGTGGTAATGTTGTGGGGGGATTATGTGTGGTAATGTGGTGGGGGGATTATGTGTGGTAATGTGGTGGGGGGGAATGTGTGTGGTAATGTGGTGGAAGGCGGGATTATGTGTGGTAATGTGATGGGGGGATTTTGTGTGGTGATTTGGTGGGACGGGATTATGTTTGGAAATGTGGTGGGGGCGGGATTGTATGGTGATGTGGGGGGCGGGATTATCTGTGGTAATGGAGTGGGGGTGGAATTGTGTGTGATGGGGTGGGGGGGCAGAATTATGTGTGGTGATTTGTTGAAGGGTGGGATTATGTGGTGATGTGGTGGGGGTGGTATTGTGTGGTTGTGGGGGTGGAGCTACTGCAGGGGGCGGGATTAGCAAGTGATGTGGGGGGCAGGATTATGTGTGGTGGAGGCGGGATTATCTGTGGTAATGTGTGGGGGCATGGGATTGTGTGGTAATGTGGTCGGGGGCGGTATTATCTGTGGTAATATGGTGGGTGCGGGATTATGTGGTAAATGGTGGGGAGGCGGGATTATCTGTGGTAATGTGGTGGGGCGGGATTATGCTTGGTGATGTGTTGGGGGCGGGATTATGTGTGGTGATGTGGTGGGGGGCGGGATTATGCATGGTGATGGGGTGGGGGCGGGATTATGCGTGCTGATGGGGTGGGGTGGCGGGATTATGCGTGGTGGTGGGGTGGCGGGAATATCTGGTAATGTGGGGGGCGGGATTATGCGTGGTGATGTGGTGGGGGGCGGGATTATGCGTGGTGATGTGGTGGGGGGCGGGATTGTGTGTGGTGGTGGGGGGCGGGATTGTGTGTGGTGATGTGGTGGGGGGCAGGATTGTGTGTGGTGATGTGGTGGGGGCGGGATTAGCGAGTAATCACTTTGCCTCTGAGATATATATATATATATATATATATATATAATTTTTTTTTTTTTTCAAAAATGAGGCAGCACTCCATTATTCAGTATAAAAACGTGCAGGGTTTAATTTACCCACATGTTCTGGCAACGTTTCAGCTCACACTGAGCCTTTCTCAAGCCTTGGCTTGAGAAAGGCTCAGTGTGAGCTGAAACGTTGCCAGAACATGTGGGTAAATTAAACCCTGCACGTTTTTATACTGAATAATGGAGTGCTGCCTCATTTTTGAAACAATATGAAAACTTGGATGATCGATGGACTGATTGTCTGGGGGCTCTGCACCCGAAGATAAGTATTCCTGTGTTCCTGTGTTGTTCCTTTTTTCCTTTTGTTATATATATATATATATATATATATATATATATATATATATATATATATATATATATATATATATATATATATATATATATATATATATTAGTGTGTATGTATATATACACACCGAGGGCTTCGAAACGCCGCCTGAACGGGGTCTCTGCTCCGAGCAGTTCGGGCCGCATTAATTGCGGAAAGCGCTGAGAAGAACTATATGGGCATTTTCTGAAGGAAATACATGGTGCTTGAACAGCACTGCCAGCTTTACAGCAGTGTATCTGGTGTTGACTGTAAGAAAGTAAAGTTAGATTAGAAGGTGACTAGCAGATTAGGAAGAACAGGCCTCACACAGTGAAACTGCCTAACAGACCGCTCTAGTTGCCCCGACAACCAATCAGAGGTCAGCTTTAATTTTACCTCAACATTTTCAAATATGAAAGCTGACCTCTGGCTGCTATGGACAACCAAAATGGTTTTACCCTGAGGCAATTTTCATTAATCAGGCCACTAACATTTGTTATAAAAATCAGGGAACCTTGTCACATACATTTCTTATAGCAGTGCAGTGGTCCCTATTTACTCTATAAAATTGTACATTTAATGGACTAGTAAGTCCTTAAGGTCCCTTCACACTGAATGATACTGCTGACGATTGCAACGCTAGATGGTTCAAGACGCTAGACCGCTAGACGGTTTTCATAAGAAAAAATGTAGTCGGGTGTCAGAGTCGGGTGTCAGAGTCGGGTGTCAGTCGGGTGTTTCTGATGTTTGACTTTGATAAATGATCATGTCCTAAAATGGACACCATACATTTGCATAGCTGCCATCTTTGTAAGGTCAGTGCACCTGAGCTGTGGCTTCAATTCATGTCAGTTGGGGGTCATGGAAAGGCCGCCATTAATTCCTATGGGAATTTTTTTTTTAAATGCAATATATATATTTTTAACTACAAATCGGATCGACTCCAAAAATACATAGTACACCTGTCCCCACCGAGGGCTTCGAAACGCCACCTGAACGGGGCCTCTGCGCCAAGCGGTTCGGGCCGCATTAATTGCGGAAAACACGGAGAAGAAGAATAAACAAGATGGGTATTTCCTGAAGGAACTACAGATAGTGCTTCGGAATGGTACCCGGGCTGCCTCTGCAAGACTTTCACACTTGGGTGCCCTTCAGGCGCTGGTTTGGTGGGCGGGGCCCCTCAGGGGCCTATTTGGGTCCGATTTGGTGGGCGGGGCACCACAGAAACCGATTTGGTGGGCGGGGCCACTCTGGGTCCGACTTGGTGGGCGGGGCCACTCGGGTCCAATTTGGTGGGCGGGGCCACTCGGGGTCCGATGTGGTGGGTGGGGTCCGATTTGGTGGGCATGGCCCCTGGGGGTCCGATTTGGTGGGCGGGGCTCCTGGGGGTCTGATTTGTCGGACGGGGCCCCTCGGGGTCCGATTTGTGGGTGGGGCCCCTCGGGGTCCGATATGCGGGCGGAGCCCCTGGGGGTCCGATTTGGTGAGCGGGGCCACTCTGGGTCCGATTTGGTGGGCGGGGCCACTCTGGGTCCGATTTGGTGGGCGCGGCCACTCTGGGTCCGATTTGGTGGACGGGGCCACTCTGGGTCCGATTTGGTGGGCGGGGCAACTCTGGGTCCAATTTGGTGGGTGGGGCCACTCTGGGTTCGATTAGGTGGGCGGGGTCACTCGGGGTCCGATTTGGTGGTCGGGGCCCCTCAGGGTCCGATTTGGTGGGCGGGGCCCCTCAGGGTCCGATTTGGTGGGCGGGTCACTTTAAGAGCTGATATTATCTGGCAAACCTGTGTCCTAGTGGGGTCATGTAGAGTTCGTAGGCGTCGGCATAGTAACTGGGTCTGACTGCACATAGCAATGAGCTAATCAGCCAGGTGGCAGTTGGGCTGATTTCTGAGGCAATTTCAAAATAACTGCCATTATAAGCTTATGGCAAGATTTCCCTATTGAAATGCATTGAGACCAACTTTTCTAACGCAAATTGCGCCAAAACTACAAATCCGATCGACACGAAAAATACTTAGCACACCTCCCAGGAATGCTGGCTTCGAAATGACACCTCACTGGAGTTTGTGAGTGCAGCGGTTCGGGCCGCATTAATTGCGGACTGAATAATAATAACTAGATGGGTATTTCCTGAAGGAACTACAGATAGTGCTTTGTAATGGTGCCCGGGCTGCCCCTGCAAGACTTTCACACTTGGGTGCCCTTCAGGCGCTGGTTTGGTGGGCGGGGCCCCTCAGGGGATGATTTGGTGGGCGGGGCCACTCTGTGTCCGATTTGGTAGACGGGACCACTCTGGGTCCGATTTGGTGGGCGGGGCCACTCTGGGTCAGATTTGGTGGGCGGGGCCACTCTGGGTCAGATTTGGTGGGCAGAGCACCTCTGGGTCAGATTTGGTGGGCAGGGCACCTCGGTCAGATTTGGTGGGTGGGGCACCTCTGGGTCAGATTTGGTGGGCGGGGCACCTCTGGGTCACATTTGGTGGGCGGGGTCACTCTGGGTCACATTTGGTGGGCGGGGTCACTCTGGGTCACATTTGGTGGGCGGGATCACTCTGGGTCACATTTGGTGGGCGGGGTCACTCTGGGTCACATTTGGTGGGCGGGGTCTTTCTGAGTCACATTTGGTGGGCAGGGTCACTCTGGGTCCGATTTGGTGGGCGGGGTCACTCTGGGTCACATTTGGTGGGCGGGGCCACTCTGGGTCACATTTGGTGGGCGGGGTCACTCTGGGTCACATTTGGTGGGCGGGGTCACTCTGGGTCACATTTGGTGGGCGGGGTCACTCTGGGTCACATTTGGTGGGCGGGGTCACTCTGGGTCACATTTGGTGGGCGGGGTCACTCTGGGTCACATTTGGTGGGCGGGGTCACTCTGGGTCACATTTGGTGGGCGGGGTCACTCTGGGTCACATTTGGTGGGCGGGGTCACTCTGGGTCACATTTGGTGGGCGGGGTCACTCTGGGTCTCATTTGGTGGGCGGGGTCACTCTGGGTCACATTTGGTGGGCGGGGTCACTCTGGGTCACATTTGGTGGGCGGGGTCACTCTGGGTCACATTTGGTGGGCGGGGTCACTCTGGGTCTGATTTGGTGGGCGGGGTCACTCTGAGTCCGATTTGGTGGGCGGGGCACCTCTGGGTCCGATTTGGTGGTCGGGGCCCCTCGGCCTCCGATTTGGGGTCGGGGCCCCTCGGCCTCCGATTTGGGGGTCGGGGCCCCTCGGCCTCCGATTTGCTGAACGGGGACCCTCGGCCTCCGACTTGGTGGGCGGGGACCCTCGGCCTCCGATTTGGTGGGCGGGGACCCTCGACCTCTGATTTGGTGGGCGGGGACCCTCGGCCTCCGATTTGGTGGGCGGGGCCTCTCGGCCTCCGATTTGGTGGGCGGGGCCCCTCGGCCTCCAATTTGGTGGGCGGGGCCACTCGGGGTCTGATTTGGTGGGCGGGGCCACTCGGCCTCCGATTTGGTGGGCTGGACACCTCAGGTAACAATTTGGTGGGTTGGTCACTTTAAGAGCTGATATTATCTGGCAAAACTGTGTCCTGGTGGGGTCATGTAGAGTTCGTAGGCGTTGGCATAGTAACAGGGTCTGACTTCGCATATCAATGAGCAAATCAGCCAGGTGGCAGTTGGGCTGATTTCTGAGGCAATTTCAAAATAACTGCCATTATAAGCTTATGTCAAAATTTCCCCATTGAAATGCATTGAGACAAAATTTTCAAACGCCAATTGCGCCAAAACTACAAATCGGATCGACACGAAAAATACTTAGCACACCTCTTGGGGACGTTGGCTTCGAAATGACACCTCACTGGAGTCTGTGCGTGCAGCGGTTCGGGCCGCATTAATTGCGGACTGAATAATAATAAGAACTAGATGTGTATTTCCTGAAGGAACTACAGATAGTGCTTTGGAATGGTGCCCGGGCTACCCCTGCAAGACTTTCACACTTGGGTGCCCTTCAGGTGCTGATTTGGTGGGCGGGGCCCCTCAGGGTCCGATTTGGTGGGCGGGGCCCCTCAGGGTCCGATTTGGTGGGCGGGGCCCCTCAGGGTCCGATTTGGTGAGCGGGGCCCCTCAGGGTCCGATTTGGTGGGCGGGGCCCCTCAGGGTCCGATTTGGTGGACGGGGCCCCTCAGGGTCCGATTTGGTGGGCGGGGTCACTCTGGGTCCGATTTAGTGGGCGGGGTCACTCTGGGTCCGATTTGGTGGGCGGGGTCACTCTGGGTCCGATTTGGTGGGCGGGGTCACTCTGGGTCCGATTTGGTGGGCGGGGTCACTCTGGGTCCGATTTGGTGGGCGGGGTCACTCTGGGTCACATTTGGTGGGCGGGGTCACTCTGGGTCACATTTGGTGGGCGGGGTCACTCTGGGTCACATTTGGTGGGCGGGGTCACTCTGGGTCACATTTGGTGGGCGGGGTCACTCTGGGTCACATTTGGTGGGCGGGGTCACTCTGGGTCACATTTGGTGGGCGGGGTCACTCTGGGTCACATTTGGTGGGCGGGGTCACATTTGGTGGGCGGGGTCACTCTGGGTCACATTTGGTGGGCGGGGTCACATTTGGTGGGCGGGGTCACTCTGGGTCACATTTGGTGGGCGGGGTCACATTTGGTGGGCGGGGTCACATTTGGTGGGCGGGGTCACTCTGGGTCACATTTGGTGGGCGGGGTCACTCTGGGTCACATTTGGTGGGCGGGGTCACTCTGGGTCACATTTGGTGGGCGGGGTCACTCTGGGTCACATTTGGTGGGCGGGGTCACTCTGGGTCACATTTGGTGGGCGGGGTCACTCTGGGTCACATTTGGTGGGCGGGGTCACTCTGGGTCACATTTGGTGGGCGGGGTCACTCTGGGTCACATTTGGTGGGCGGGGTCACTCTGGGTCACAT